>NC_090447.1:1533683546-1533997784 GCF_031143425.1 Pleurodeles waltl | reverse complement strand
TGGGGGAAGTGGGAGGCTGCAGCAGGTCCTTAGATTAAACAAAGTATAGCCACCAATTATATTGTACTGTATGGGATTATGGGCTCGACTGTTGTTAGTTGCACGTTGGCATCCTGTTACATGTATGTATCATTGTATTCACCCTTTTTTCTTCTTGCAAAATAATAAAAAGTCTTTATAAAAAAAAAAAGAATTAATCCCTGTCAGGATGAACCACTAACGTCAACCCTCCCGGCCCCTGGTAACTGTGGCACAAAGCAGACAGGCTTAGTCTAGAGGCAAGTGTACAGTATTTATGCAGTACTAAAACAGTAATAGGGTTGAAATGCAAACATACAAAAATCACAAAATGAATTGAAAAAGTAGATTACAATTTATTAAACAAAATGACAAAACTCCAATGTGGGAAACCAGCAATATGAATTTTAAAGTTCTATACCGTCAGGAACCACAAGGCGCCAGTGATAGTCAGTGGTCGTAGTAGCCTAGAACATAGGCACAGTTTGTCTCTGTCTATGATGGAGCACGGTTGGATACACTAACCAGGTTCGTCCTAGCCAAAGAGTTTCCCTTCTGACCTTAGTCCTCTAAGTCCCAATCCATCACAATAATACTCTTCTGAAGCTCCTGTGGATTTCAGGGGAGGCAGCCGGAGACTCACAGGGTGGCAGGCAGAGACCAACAAGAGAGTCCAGTCCCAGTCAAGTTGCGACTGGTCAGCTGGACAGTTGCAAAAAAAGGCCTCCTGGGGCTTGTTGTGTCCCTGTAGCTTTAACATGAGATCAGCCTTATGACCCTTGAAGTCCACTTCATCGCACTGGGAAGAAGAGGGACGACAGGTCCAGTCTTCTAGGCCCTTCTCAGGTCTCGGACAGCAGGTTTAACCCTTTTCTGGTCCTTCACAGGTCCTGGAGTGTTCCGAAGTGGTTACATGGACATGACACATTTATGCCTGGCACGAGCTAGTGGATGGGAATGACTCCGGGGGGTGCCTTAACCAGTGGGGTAAAGGTCCCCAGGTCTGGCACTACACAAAATGGCCAAAGTGTTTGGCCTCTCAGGGGGGAGTGCTAAGCATGTACAATGGTAATCCCATTGCCCTCCCACATATAACACCAAAACCCAACTTGATGCTGTCCCTGTGCCCACTATAACCTCAGAGACCGACGTCTGGCATAACAGAGCTGAGCTTTCAGCAGCGGTGAATAAGCACTAATTGTTTTGGCATTCTGTTTCCCTCCTTTGAAGTGCACCCCAAATGCTATATGTAGACCCAGCAAACCTGTAAAACAGGCTGTGACACTGTAATGTTAAGAGGTCACATGTAATTGGGGTCTATCTGACTGGGGAGTCAACAGAAGGGCCATGCCCAAGTGTGAGCCAACATTTGCCTATGAAAGACAAAGACCTCTTTGAAGTGCGTCCCAAGTGTCGTATGAAAAGCCCCAGCAGACACGTCAAGCAAGACATGGCCTTCAAACAGGACTTGACACATCAGTGTCAAAAAGGATCCTCCCAGCCCCCCTTGCGTATTCTATCAGGTTCAGAGGTGGTCATCTGGCCCATTGAGATCAGTGTATTGTTTTGTTCCAAGGAGCAAGTCCACACCTCATTCACTGTTATTTAAACACTAATTACTGGATGACCGAAGAGGGGAACAAAATGAATATTTCGTTTCCAGGGACTTCAGGCGGGCCAAAGGTAACTTTTTAAAAGTTACTTTTCCGTAATGTTTAGAACAAATCAGATTTTACCATTTATTTGGATTTTAAACAACTATGAAAAATAGATGTTTCATTATTTTCCTATCTATATTACATCTCATGTTTTACAATGAAACAGCTAAAACTGCTACAGTAAAAATAGCTTTGAGGAGCATGGCCACTGTAAGGACATGTTTAACATTAAACTTTTACTTGACACATTTTTAAACGCTATGCAAACCGCCTTAACATGCAATACGGATACTCAAGATGAGTTATAAATATTTAAAAGGAAGGTTAAGGCCTGTCAAAAGGGGTTATTTTGACAGGTCGAATTTGCAGTTAAAACTTGTACAGATGGTTACAGGTGGCAGGCCTAAAGCAATGTTTACATTGGTACTGAAGTGGATGGCACAATGGATGCTGCAGTCCACTTGTGACATTTAACTTACAGACCTTGGGTACACCTTGGTACCATATACTAGGGACTTATACATAATTATGCCAGCCAGGTGTACACCAAGTTCATCATTTTGAAAGGAGGAGCACAAGCACTTTAGCACTGGCTAGCTAAGGCAGAGCTCTGTAGCCAGCAAAAATAGGGTTCAGAAGTGAGGAAAATAAATCTGGGCTGACCCTGCAGAAATGGCACATTTCCAGTATCAAAGTTGGGGCCCAAGTTTCACTTTAATAAAGTAGGTTTGATTAGATTCATTTGTCGTAGTTTTTTGTTATAAAATAAACAGAGGTTTTTTTCTCATGTTCTTTTTATTGCAAGTTTAAAACTTAGAGTTGTTAGACATCACAGAAAACAGAGACTGAAGATTGATTAGCTTTTGCACCACCAAAAACTAGTTGAATTATCTTTTCTCCAGGGGTGTGTTTGTCCTCTGTGCCTGTGCCCCACCTCCTCCAGGCCAAACCCTGTATGCATCATTAACTTGGCTCAGCTGCAGTCCCTTTCTCAGGTTGCCATATTGAGATCAGAGTTGGGAAACCCGGGGTATAAAAGAGGCGTGTACTCTCTGGGTTTTCTGCTTTTTATTATTATTATTCTTTTTTTTTTTGGACTAGTTTCCAATTCCTTTGCAAGGTAGTGTAGGTCTCTCATCTTTTTTGGAACCACAATAGGTAAGTTCTTGTTTTTGTGTTTTATTCTGATGCCTTTAAAGAATTCCTAAAAGATGGTTCATTCGTTATAGATAGCTGCACGACTTTTTGTTACTTTGATCAGCTTGATGAGTCCCATGAAAAATAATATGACCTTGTTTGTTTTTTTCCATTCAGAGATCTGTTATATGTGAAGATGATATGATGTCATCAGTCATTTTACCATGATGGCTGCCCAAGCAATAACTATAGATGGCTATCAAGATGGACAACAACAGGTAAGTGATATTCATGAAGGGAGAACATGTGTGCAAAGCTAGTGTCGGGGCTGGAGAGCGCTAGTGTCGGGGCTGGAGAGCGCTAGTGTCGGGGCTGGAGAGCGCTAGTGTCGGGGCTGGAGAGCGCTAGTGTCGGGGCTGGAGAGCGCTAGTGTCGGGGCTGGAGAGCGCTAGTGTCGGGGCTGGAGAGCGCTAGTGTCGGGGCTGGAGAGCGCTAGTGTCGGGGCTGGAGAGCGCTAGTGTTTGGGCTGGAGAGCGCTAGTGTTTGGGCTGGAGAGCGCTAGTGTTTGGGCTGGAGAGCGCTAGTGTTTGGGCTGGAGAGCGCTAGTGTTTGGGCTGGAGAGCGCTAGTGTTTGGGCTGGAGAGTGCTAGTGTTTGGGCTGGAGAGCGCTAGTGTCGGGCGTGGAGAGCGCTAGTGTCGGGCGTGGAGAGCGCTAGTGTCGGGCGTGGAGAGCGCTAGTGTCGGGCGTGGAGAGCGCTAGTGTCGGGGCTGGAGAGCGCTAGTGTCGGGGCTGGAGAGCTCTAGTGTCGGGCGTGGAGAGCGCTAGTGTCGGGGCTGGAGAGCGCTAGTGTCCGGTGTGGAGAGCGCTAGTGTCGGGGCTGGAGAGCTCTAGTGTCTGAGGCTGGAGAGCTCTAGTGTCTGAGGCTGGAGAGCGCTAGTGTCTGGTCTGGAGAGCGCTGCTAGTGTCTGGTCTGGAGAGCGCTGCTAGTGTCTGGTCTGGAGAGCGCTGCTAGGGTCTGGTCTGGAGAGCGCTGCTAGGGTCTGGTCTGGACAGCGCTGCTAGGGTCTGGTCTGGACAGCGCTACTAGTGTGGGGTCTGGAGAGCGCTACTAGTGTGGGGTCTGGAGAGCGCTATTAGTGTCGGGGTCTGGAGAGCGCTACTAGTGTCGGGGTCTGGAGAGCGCTACTAGTGTCGGGGTCTGGAGAGCGCTAGTGTCGGGGTCTGGAGAGCTCTAGTGTCAGGGTCTGGAGAGCGCTAGTGTCGGGGTCTGGAGAGCGCTAGTGTCGGGGAGCTGTAGTGTGGGATCTGGAGAGCGCTAGTGTCGGAGAGCTGTAGTGTGGGGTCTGGAGAGCGCTAGTGTGGGGTCTGGAGAGCGCTAGTGTGGGGTCTTCTGGAGAGCGCTAGTGTGGAGTCTGGAGAGCTCTAGTGTCGGGTCTTCTGGAGAGCGCTAGTGTCGGAGAGCTGTAGTGTGGGGTCTGGAGAGCGCTAGTGTGGGGTCTGGAGAGCGCTAGTGTGGGGTCTGGAGAGCTCTAGTGTCTGGTCTTCTGGAGAGCGCTAGTGTCGGAGAGCTGAAGTGTGGGGTCTGGAGAGCGCTAGTGTGGGGTCTTCTGGAGAGCGCTAGTGTGGGGTCTTCTGGAGAGCGCTAGTGTGGGGTCTTCTGGAGAGCGCTAGTGTGGGGTCTTCTGGAGAGCGCTAGTGTCTGGGTCTGGAGAGCGCTAGTGTCTGGGTCTGGAGAGTGCTAGAGTCGGGGCTGGAGAGGGCTAGTGTCGTGGCTTGACAGAGCTAGTGGGGGCCTCTAGGCTGGCTTACTGCTGGGAAGGTCGTATGTTGCAGTAAAGCTACAGGAGTCACACAACAATTGGTTTTACCATTTACTAGCAGCTAACCTGCCTGTTCTCAGTTGTAGCTTTGATGCTTGTTGTCGTTGTAAATTGAATTACTCCTAGGGTAGTACTTCGGGTGTGCTCAGTTGGTGGTGAAGTGTTTTTTTTTTTTTTAATTCTATTTTTAACTGCTCGTACAATGGTGTCCTTTATGGAGAGCGGCTCTATAATCGATGTCCACAAATAGAACCTCTCCAGGTCAAGTTGCTGCTAGTGCTCTTTGTTCTAGAAACTTTAATCCGATACCTACAAGATGCTGGCGAGATTTGCGGTAACAGCCCATTTAAAGACATTCCACTGGGTGCTATTGTGATATGGACTAGTGGGCGCAGTGCTAAAGTAAACCCCAAGCAAGCCCGAAAAGAAGCAAAACAAGCACTGGTCACAAAAAAAGGGCTGGCCTTGGTAAGCTGCAAAGTTGTTTATTAATCAGTTATTTTTTCAAATATATGTAATGAGCATTAAATGTGTAAAAGTATTAAGCATAAAATGATGGTTGTCTAAAGATTGGATGCATATGTTGGCAAACAAAATAGTAAAAAACGACCAATTGCAAATATAAATTAAACAAACGTATGCAAAGCCAATACATCTGGCCCTAGCATGCTGCTGCAGTGGTTATTATTATTTTTTTTTACATTTTCTGTTGCTTGTATATCTCATAAAATAAGGGTGCGTATCACCCATCCCCAAGCCTTTACAGGCCACAGGGAGCCCATCACCAGGGACCATATTTTGTATTAAGAGAAGGGCTGCGAATGACCCCCCCTCTCCCCAGCCCCCTCCCAGAGCCACAGTGTCCCAGGGACCTCATCTCGGAGACATATGTTTTTGTAATCATTTTTTAAAAATTAAGGCTACGGGGGTGTGCGGCCTCCCTCAAACAGCCTTGACAGCACCGGGGAGCATCCCTGAGGTGGGTACCCCGTTGCCTACCCAGGGTACCCATAAAACACTATGCTGAGGGCTGCGTGGAGAGCCCCAGGGCTTCAGCCGGCTCAAAAGCTGGGTGCTGGCAGGATTCAACACCTTTCCTTTCCTTCCCTTCTGCCCGGGTGGGATCAGCATTTTTTAACTGCTCCTGCCAGTTGAGAGCAACGCGGAGATCCCTGCTTGGGAGATTGCAGGCAGATGAATCTTCACAAAAGTTTCAAAACGTATACATTGCTAAGTTCAGCTTGTGTCTTGAAAGTTTCGGGGGTGATTCGTCAAGTGGGGGCTGAGAAAAAAGGGGGGGGTCCCAAAAGTCATTTTCCCCATTCATTTTTCATAGGACCTTCAGACATGCCTACAGCCCGAACCACTGAACGGAATTACACCAAATTTGGCACAAGGATTCTGTTCCGCAGATCACGCTTTTCTTGTGGTTTGGTGTGAATCCGTTCAGTAGTTTCGAAGTAATTGAAGGCCACAAAATACAAAATAAAAAAGCGGGGCCAGGGTAGAAGGGTAGATTCACCTTGACCACTTAGCCCTGGTTCTGAGGTCCCTGAGAGAACCTGCTAGGGCTAAAAAGTATTTTAAAAAAATAAAAAAATAAAAAATTGGAAAAAGCCACGGATGGATCAGCAGATTTTTCTGAGATTTAAAAAAAAAAAAACACTGCCTCCCGTGCTTTTTAAAAAATTTGCCACCCTGGAAGACCACCTCCCTGGGGCGAATGTGCAAATGTTAGTGGGGGGGCATGCTAACCCTGCACACCGGGGACCACCACCCCCAGGTAAAAAGTCTTATTAAGGTGGGTGAGGCCCTATGGCCTCCCCAACAGCCCGAGGGACCACCACCTCTCAGCGGCAAATGTGCCCAATGGACCACCACCCCCCTTGGGCAAACATTTAAAAAAAACAATGGGGAGTTTTTGGGACCCCAGAGCCCCGGGGGCAACCACCCCCGAGACTACACTGTATTTTGAGCGGGGGGCTGCACCGTGCCCCGGGTACCTCCAATCCTGAGGCAAATATTTAAAGAAAGGGGGTCCCTTTGGGATCACCACCCTCCAGGGCTGTTCTTGTTGGAGGGGGGCCCCCTCCAGGAGACTCTGATGGCCCTGGAGACCTCCATCCCCCAGGGCCGGCTCCTACTATGTCCGGGGGGTGCCCACCCCTGGGACATAGCTGTTTGCTCTGCAGCCAAGCTACACAAACACTTCAGGCTTTGACAGTGGACCTTTAAAGCAGGCCCTGCTGTCAAAATCTCAAGCTTTCATCTCTGTTCCCTGCACGCATGCTGGGGACAGAGTTGGAATGCTTCAGCAAGCATGGAGCTGCTGTCAAAGCAGGCTACCCTCGTGGTGCCAGGCACGTAAAGGTTTTTTTATTATTATTTAAAAAAAAAAAAATAGAAAGAGACTGCGGGGATCCCTTGAGGGCTCCCTCGCGGTCACACATAGCCCATAAGGGGTTGAAAAAAAACTCCATAGCTTAGTGTGAAGGTCTTAGACCTTTACACTGAGCATTAGGGGTTCGAGTGTAAAAATGAATTATTATGTATTTTTTGAAGTAATAAATATATATATATTTTTTTAATTGTACACAAATCTCATTCTAAGTAAGAGACATCAAAGCCTAACAAAATTCTGTCTCTCTCCCTCTCACTTTCTTTTTCTCTTTCTGTCTCTTTCAATCAATTTCTCCCACTCAGACACTTACACACCCACTCACAGACCCACTCAAACCCTCATGCACTCACTCCCAGCTCCAGTCAGACGCTCGCGCACCCACTCACACACCCACTCAGACTGTCACACACCCACTCACAGACCTACTGACACCCTCATGCACCCACTCACAGACCTGCGCACACACTGATGCACCCACTAAAACACTGATGTATGCACTCTCACACCCAGGCAGACACTCTGACAGCCACTCTTACCCTCAGATATACCCACACCCAGAGAGGCCACGGGCAACTCCTACCGCGATTGGCCAAAGGGCAATGCGCAGCATGGGGTTGGGTGACTAGGGTCTGGCTGCAGGCCAGGTCTCGCGGGCAACCTCCGGTGCACGAGTGAAGGCCGTGTACGGTTGGGTGCTTATAGGGGGTTGGCCATAGGGCGTGATGGTGGTTGGATTACCATATAGTAATGAAAATTACTATACTTTTTAAAAAAAACATAGAAATTCACTGAACCGGGCCATGGCCTACTCTGGGGGTAAAATTTCTTAGTTTAGAAACACCGCCTGTTGTTTTTCAAATTATTTTTATTATAAATATGTTGCAACCCCCTGAGATCGTAGCTTGAATTAATTTTTTTCTAGTTTGGCCTGGGAGGGAGGCATGGAATCCCTTCCCGGGCCTGATATATTGTTTTTTAATACTCAAACTCAGGACAGGTGATGAAGACCCAGGTCCTGTAGTGACTGCTTGCTCTTGTTGCAGGCAGCCAATGAGCGTGCTCCCTTCTGCGGGATCCTTACTTCCGTGGGATCGGGTTGGCACAAGGGGAAAAAGTCCCTTAGGCCGATCAGAACGCTGTATTTTTAAAAATTGGGTTTGAGGGACTCTTGCGATAAACAAATATATTTGATCACTAATTTCTCAAAAACAACTGAATAGATGTACACCAGTACACCAAATCAGAAAAAGCATGTTTTCTAGACTAAGATCTAGCTTTCTGCCTAATTTAATGTAATTCTATTCAGCGTTTTTTGCGGTAGAACTATTAAAAAAGTTTATGGAAAATGCATGAGAATTTTGTGCTCTGGTACTCCCTTTTTCATCAGCCCTCACTTGACTTATCACCCCAATACTTTTGTTGCACAAACTATACAGAAACAGCACTTTTGGGCAGTTTTTTTAACATACGTCAAACAGCGCCAAAGTTATTAGCAAAACCAAAAAGGCATTTCCTATGGAAAAGCTAAGCTACCTTGCTGAAACGCATCAGCCATTACTTTTATTTCTTATGGAACACTAATGTTCACTTTACTAACCTTTTTTAATTTAATAAAGGGCTTTCTCTGCACTACTTGCCTATGGGTTTTGTGCTTAGATGATCTATGCCACTGTGACCACTGAGGAGGAGAGTCTATAGCGTGAAGGGCAAAATATATATTTACTGCGAAAACCAAAGGTTACATGGACATTATAGTGAGGTTGGCGTTTTACCCATACAAAACCATAGTTATAATTATACTTGTGTTAAGAAACTGTAACTTGTTGCCTGAAGTTACTTAATAGCAAGAGTTATAGTTTCTTCAGATAAGTATAAATTATCTATAAATGCTGAATTTCTATGGGTCTGTATGATTAAAACTATAAAGTCAGGCTAACCTTTAGTTTTCTCAGAATTTCTCTGTTTTTTAAAAATGTAAATGAATATCAAATTACTGCATGCACCTAACTCCTCGCTGCACACAGCCTTTGGCCGTGCACAGCGAGTTTTGGTCTGCTTGTGTTTTTTTTTTTTCACTTTTCCAGGATCCGCAGATCCTTTGCAAGTTTACAGTGGGGGTCCACGCTGAGCGCTGCAGCGGATAAGTGGATCAGCGATTTGGCTGGAAAAAAATTGGGCAATTTCTGCCCATGTGGGATCCCTCAGAAACCCCTCCATCTTTTCTGTGGGGTCAAGATACCTCCATCCTGACCCCTTATATACATTTTTCAATGTTTTGTGTTCCTCCTGGCCTGATGTGACAAAATGGCGGTTGCAACTTTCCTTTTAGGTTGTGTCCAACCAATCAGGGCCTTCCTTTTCCCAGGCTCTGCGGATCCCCATCGCTGGATCTGCAAAGGATCCACATCCCTACATACACAAATTTATTTTTTCTTTAATACCTTGAAACAACTTACGATTTACACCAAATCAGAAAAGGGATCTTTCTGGACCAAGATCTAGCTTTCTGCCAAATTCGGTGTAATTCCTTTTAGTGGTTCGGGCTGTAGTTGTGTTCAAAATAGGTATGGGGAATTGCATGAGGAAAAAATGTTCTGGGGCCCCCCTTTTTCTCGGTCCCTGCTTAAGGAATCACTCCAAATCTTTCCAAACAGCAGCAGAAGTCAGTGGCAAACTAGTTTTGAAAAGTTTGTGAAGATTGGTCAAATGGCGCCACATTTATAGGTAAAACAAAAAAATGCTTTTCCTATAGAAACTAGTAGGTCCTATTTTATAACTACTTACTGGCTACCACCAGTATCTCCTACTTGCGATAGCCTATATATAGATTCACACTTTTAAAAGATGAAATCATAACATAAAAAAAGTTTGTGCTGACTGAGCTGGTTGTTCCATTTGATTCTTCAAGCCGCCCGTGTGTCTCTGTAGATTCCTTGGGAAAGAGTGGTGAAGATGAAGGTTGATATTAATTAAAATATATATATATCTGCTGCCAGGCCCTGTGGCTAAACCCCTAGCAGGCTGGCAGTGCCATGCACAGCTGTTGGCGTGCTCAGCATAGGTTTGGCTTTGGGGCCTGGGATATCCCAATCCCTGGGGCTAAAACATATATAATAAGGGGAAAGGGCCGTTCAGTCCTCCTCTCCATAATTGGCTCAGGGGCCAGTTCCAATAAAAAGAGGAGGGGGAATGTGGTCCCCCTCCCTTAAGTCTTAAAAGGCCTTGGGGACCCTTCTGCAGGAGCCAAATACAATTAAACAGACGAGGAGCCTCCATCCCAAGCCTTTAAAAGCCCCCAGGGACTCCCTTCCGAAGTCTTAAAAGACCCCAGGGACCCCACCCCGGGACCAAGTACAGTTAAACGGGAAGGAGAGCGTGGAGCCCCCCTCCTCAAGCCTTATTAGGCCCCAGGGACCCCACTCCCTGGAGCCAAAATCTAGGGGGAGGGGGACATGAAGCACTCCCTCTACCCTACCCACACACACTCACACACACCCTAAGCTTTAATAGGCCCAGGGGACCCTGTCCTCCAGGGCCAAATTCAGTAAGGGGGTCACACTGCCCCCATAACCAAGACTTATTGGGACCTAGTGGAACCTGCACCCCTGCCCCCAGGCCAAATTTAATAAAAATGGGGAGGGGCAGTGCGGCCCACCTCCCCTGAGACTTCTTATGTCCCTGGATCCCAACCCTAAGGCCCAAACCCATTTTTTAAAAAAAGGGAGTCTGGCCGCGTGGCCCCCTTCCCTAAGCCTTATAAGGCCCCGGGGAACCCATCTACTGGGGACAACTATAATAACAAGCATTTGCAATGAACGGGTCTCGCATTTCTCTGAGTTAGAGCTATTAGCAGTTGTAAACTCCCAGCCGGACTTTTGCCTAATTGAATGGAAAAAAAAGAGCGCGATCGGGCTGCAACAGTTCACTCGTAGTGAAACTTATCGGCAACAGCACAATTATCTATGTAACAGGGTCGACGTCATGCAAAGCGTTCGACTTCTGCCAAGCGAGATCGCGCTGTGGAAAAAAGAGAAAAAGTAGTCCACAAACCGGACCGAAAACAGTGAGCCTCGTATGTTTCCAGTACTTAGTCGCTGCGCTCGAGGAGGGCTAACCACCGGAAAAGCCATATGACGTATGCATGCCTTCCACTAATGAAAGCGAGCAGATCTTAAAAGGCAAGCCCACGAACCAATGAAGGATACTGACGTGACATGGACGGGAATCCGAGCCCTTTTCTAACTACTACAGCGTCTCGCAATCGATTTGCATGCGCAAGCACATGCTATCGCAGGCTCGACCCTGAAAAGGGGGAGGAGGGGCCACACAGCTCTCCACCCTGAGCCTTCTCCTTCTCATGCCCTGGGGACCCCACCCCTGGGGCCAAACAAAATAAAATAGCGGAGGGGCCTGCCTGATTCCCCTCTCCCAAACCTTATTAGGCCCCAGGGACCCCATCCCCTAGAGCCAAATATAATTTTTTTAAAAAGGAAGGGGGCTTGTGGCCCCCCTCTCGACTTTCATTAGCCCCTGGGCATCACACCTCTCTGGGCCGTTCTTATTTTTAAAAAAGGACAGGCCATCTTGGACCCTAGGGACCTCATCTCCTAAGGCTGTATTTATTTTAAAGGGGCGGGAGGGTGAGCTCAAACCCCCCCCCCCCGAGCCTCATTAGGCCCTGGGGGACCTATTCCCCAGGGCCTTATTTATTTTAAAGGGGAGGGGCCGTGTAACCCCCCCAACCGTCCCGAGCCTCATTAGGCTCTGGAGGAACCAACCCCCGGAGCTGTATTTTTTAAAAGGGGAGGGAGGGCTCGTGACACCTCCTCCCCAAGTCTTTTGTGGCCCCGGAGACCTCCTCCCCAGGGCCTGTCTTTATAATATGTGGAGTCCCCAGTGCCCACTCAGGGCACCCACTGTGCACACATTGGATGCTACAGGGGGAGCCCCATGACCCCAGCAGGCTCCCTGCATATTGCTTCCTCCTCACCTCACTTTAAAAACATTTTTTTTTTTTGTTGTACACCCCCCCGACTCCCACCCCCCAAGCCTACAGCTTGTTTTCTTTTTCTCCCCCTGCCCACTCCCCATTTCTTTCCCTGACTCGCTCCTCCATTGCTCCGCCACCCCTCACTTGGCATACATTTTTTTTTATTTTTTATTTTTTTGGGAGTGCGTGGCAGCAGCCATATGCTGCCGGGCCATTCAGGGTTCTAAAAACTGCTTTTCCACAAGTTCAAATTCATTACTGCTTGAATTGTCGTCTGTCATTGTGGATCGATGTATTATTATTTTTTTCTTTGAAAAGTGGCACCTGCATCGTCGTGTAGCCCACGTGTTCGTGGTGATGCCTGCATAAACATATGTCATTATGCGTACAGAATTACTCTGCTGCCAGAAGCATCACGATGCATATGCTCTTATGCCTTGTGCATGCATCAATACAGATGTTTTAGTAATTGTTAGAAGTTCTGTTAGCAATTTCCCAAAATGAAGGCTGCTTTTCTACATTTTGGGAATTTGTCGTAATGAGGTTGGCTTACTGTTTGGTTTTGTGAGCCCTGGCAACAATGCCTGTCTTTTGTTGAATGCCTCAGGCGGGTTCCCCAAGGTTGATGCTCTACTTAAATCAAAGTCACCCGTAAACTAGAGGTAAGCAAAGATAAACTCTGCACTTGGGAAGTCCATTACATGAAAAGCAGGCAGCACCTCCAAGTGCTGCTCGTGGGAGGTTTGCAAAATGCTGCAAGACTTCCTGGCTTAATTGGTAATTTCCTTCTAGTCGGAGAACACAATGTGGCTTTGTCCCATCTCATTCTAGTTTTTTAACTGTCACAGCAATGGTGATTGCAGGCTAGTTCGTCTCCTCCTTGCTGCTATGCTACACTCTAAGAAAGGCTAAGGTGGCATTGATGCAGGGATGTGGAATTCCTATCGCCCGACGCCCGGGACATCTTGTTTGGGGTCAAGGGCAACAAGTTTTTATGTTTACTTTGTCCCTGGGACAAGTAGGCCCAACCCTCTGCAGCACAAACCTTTTGGCTGCCTGTTTACAGAGAGTGGAACTCTCTGCAGTTGAGATAATGTGTTTCCAAAAGGTAATGCTGGTCGAACTTGTATTTATGGTTCATTATTTGAAAGCCTTCATTATTAGGGTGAGTGCTGTAAATAAATGTTTTAAGGTCACACTTCACTACTGACGTTGGTTCCAGTACAAAAAAACAAAAAAACGTGTATACACATGTTTGAAAAGTTTAGGCTATGGGGCTAAGTATAATGCTCCCAGGATGCTCTCTGATTAGATGCAAATGAAGTGTCATTTAGTAAAATATGTTGATGCATGCTACTATTGCCCAAAAATATTTCTAATAGAAAATCAGTGTAACCATTTTTAACACGATTATGGGAAGCATGAACATAAACAAACACTGACAAAGCCAACTGATCTGACATATTTTTATAAGTCTTTTAGTTTCATCAAAGCGTATCTTGTTTTGACATGGCTTTTGTAACACTTTATTGTTTTGGGAGCTACCAGGCCCTCAACATTGTAACAAACACTGGCAAAAAAAAATAAAAAAATTTTGAACTCTAAAAGCACACGTTGCCACCAGTGGCATAACAAAGGCCCCGCAGCCGCCCTCCAGGGGGCCCCTTCAGCACTGCACCTGCCCTGAGTGAGTCTGGAGAGGGGGCTCCTCCATGTTCTTTGCAAAGGGGCACCCTCCAGTTTCGTTACGTCACTGATTGCCACTGTAGTTCCTGACACTGAACAAAACTACTTTGTGTGCCAATATGCTCCTTGTGGAAGAGCAGAATGCGATCACTCACAGTAAAGCCAGCCGAAAGAGAGCGAAATAGAAGTTTAATAAAAAAAAAATGTCTTTGTTAACACCAGACCTAATTAGGGACCAAGACCCACATGTAGGTAGCTTTTTGCATGTCGCAAACAGCGACTTTCGCTGTTTGCGAAGTGCAAAAAGCACATTGCGATGCACAAACACAGTTTTGCGATTCAGTAACCTGGGGTGTTCCCTTCCTAATTGCGACTCGCAGTGCAATGTAGGATTGTTTTGTGACCGTGAACGCGGGCGCAAACCAATCGCAGTTTGCACCCATTTCAAATGGATGCTAACACTTTCGCAAAAGGGAATGGGTCCCCATGGGCCCCCCTCCCCATTGTGAATGTCTCTGAAAAAATGAAACGAAAACGTTTAATTTTTTAATGTTTTTGTAATGCATCTCGTTTTCCTTTAAGGAAAACGGGCTGCATTACAAAAAAAAAAAAACAGCTTTATTGAAAAGCAGTCTCCAGCAGGCCACCATCCCTGTGAGGGCCGCCATTCGCAAGGGGGTCGCAAATTGTGACCCACCTCATGATTATTCATGAGGTGGGCATTTGCAAAGCCCTTGCAAATCACAGATGGTGTCAGGGACACCATTCTACATTCGGATTTGCGACTCGCTCTGACTCGCAATTTGCGGGTCGCAAATCTGAACCTACCTACATGTGGCCGCAAATTCTTAAAGAAAGTCACAAAAGTGCACTCATGGTATATGTCTTACCCCTATAAAATATTTGTGAACTGTATTTTAGCATGGGTAAATACGCATGTGTAGATTTGCTCATGTGAAAATCTATTGAGCATTTGCAAGTTCATTTTCCCTCCAGCCACTTTCTTCCCAACCTTGAAAGAAGTTCTAATTCTGCCACTGTCAGGAGTAAATGTCCAACCTTTCTTATTATGGGAAAATATTAGAGAGAAGCTGGTGAAAATCTTTAAAACTTGCAGGTTAGTAGGTTTCCAGACTCAAGGGCATTCCAGCCCTGGAACTATTGCTTACTGCTTCCTCCAGCCCCAGTATGCAGATCTGCAGAAAGGTGGCAAAATAAGGAAATTGCTACAGTATGGATTGAAACTGCAAGCATTCAAGCCCTACTATGGTAGTAGCCTGGCATAATCAGAGAGACTATTATCAGAGCTCCCCCCATAATGAGATTGCTGCCATAATTTGTCGCCACACTACATGGCACCGAAGGGACAAGTAGAGCTTTTTACAGGACAAGTAGATTTGAGAAGCAACCTGTCCCCTGGACAAGTAGATATTTTAATAAATTCCACACCCCTGTGATGGCTTTCACCATCTGCCATATACAGACATTTCTGTGTGGGATTAGTTTCTCGTTCTGATGTTGGTTTACACCGCACTGTACTCGGGAACATGTCTGAGGGCATCCCGGCTGTCTTGTGTTTTTTATGCTTACCTCCTTGCGAATCAGCACATTCAAGTTAATAGGAACACCACACGCAGCAATGAGCTAGGCTGCTAGCCTCCATCTCTCTCTTATCATCATCAACCCTCCAAACCTGCTCTCAGCACTTTCCTAACCTTCCTGAGTAACATCCCCAGTTTTTAACCTTTTGCCATTAGATCTAGTTTCTAGCCATTTTGAAAATGTCTGTGCTGAGAAATGGGATCCCAGCTTCTGGGTTACTTTGCTACAAACTAACAATGTTATTTTTAGGTAAGATGGAACCAGAAGATGCTAAAGTAAAACTGAAATCTGAATGTTCTGAGCTTTGGCAATGCAGGATTACCTTGGGTTCAGCAGGTTTGCTCTTCTCAAGGACATTGCACACAATGTTGCCAATTATGTGCAGATTTTGCTTGTACGTTTTTCTTCTCTATACCGTCGTTGTTGTGAGGACATTTTATGTCCTAATACTTTGGACGTGCCCGATGCAGTACCTGACAACATGTCCTCCTCCCATACTCGTTATTGGATTAAAAACATAAATTATTTTCTTGATTCTTCCACAAGCCCTAAACTTGGCCGAGCAACCCACGCTTAGTATAAAACAACTGGACTCTTGGGTCACCAAATCTGTATCTGCCTACCGTCGTAGTGCATTTGATGCCGAAGACGCAGCTTATATTATCTGTCACCTTTCTGTGAAGTTCTGAGAAGAATCTCAGCTCATTTGAAGAGCAAAAATTATCAGACTTGCCTTTTTCTGGATCCTCCTCTCCAACCTCATTTGAATGATGAGAATCGGAAGATGGAAATGGAAGCGAACATAAGGATAAAAAATGGGATTAGAAAAAAGGCAATCATTTCTAATGATAAAGAGTGAAACCCTTGACACAGGAATTGTCTGAACACAGCATTCAGTCTGATTTCCACAGAAGCTTTGCTTCCAGTATGAACAATGAAAATAAAAGCAGTGACTGTGTGGAGGAATGGGGGATTGCCAGTAATTCACGCCAGCAGCCGCACTTGGAAAATGTCTAGATCTCAACTAAGACTTAGTTTGTCTACCCAGATTTGTTGAGGACCACACATGAGGTTTTTGCCACATGCCCGAAAACAGTCAGCGGTTATTATTCAGTATCCAATACTACCTGTCCTCCTGAACTATTTAACTAGGTTGAATTAAAATGGGCAGCTTACTCCACGCTGGGTCTTTGGGAATTCTCAGGTCTTCAGTGTTTACCATGCAGTGCTTGAGTCTGTGGGTCAAAGGTGTCAGACTGAATGCTACACTGTAGAAAGAGTTATGCAACAGTGGAAGTCCAAGTTATTGGGACTTTCTGTATTAATGTAATTTTTAATAGACATTATTACTATCCAAGCAAATGCTTCACCTCGTTCGTAGTAACACCTGTGATTCAACAATCAGTGCGGCGGAATAGTGCCCAGCAAGCTTTGCAAAGGGTCTGAATATGTCATTTCAAAGTTTAGAAGGTAAAGCCACACGAGGATTGACGGGCAACTGCAATACTATACCAACAGGAAGGAGGAGATTTTTAACCACGGCGTCTGACACAGAAGGCAAGTAAACGTAGCATTGAAAAGTGCTCATCGCGACTGTCATGAAACGTACAGAAGGTCCTCATGCAAAATTTGAATCCTTTTTCCCATCGGTTGGGGATTCTAAAGGTGCCCTGTGTTTGTGTGTATGTATTGGTACTTAAATAGCTTAAACCTAGCTGTGAAGCAACAGAGTGCTGTAGAATCCATGGGGGGTTGGCACGTAGTCTATAAGATCATGCGCATCAAATGGGGATTACACAGACACATTTTACCCCCGTTAACCCACATTACATTTGACATTTTGTAGGCACGGGGAGATTAAGTGATTTGCCCAGAATCACTCCATGTTGAGTCTAGCGCCGAGAACGGTATTCAAACCTGGCTCCTCCATGTTCCAAAGGTGACAGCTCGAGGCGCTAGGGCGCATCTTCCCCCGGGAAAAGCCAAGTTTAAAAAACAAAACAAAAAAAAAAAACATTTTTTACCACAAAGTTTGCATTTTTCGAAGTTGTAGTCAATTGTTCCTATTTTTTATGGTTTCCATCAACTTGCGGTGGCTAAATCCAAAAAGCTATCCCTTTCTGAAAACTAGGAAAAAAACATCCAAATTCAGCAAGGCATCTTTTGTGTTGATTGTAATGGTTTACCCAAAGAACTTAAGCGTTCAAATAAAAAATAATGTGAAAAAACAGAAAGAGCTGACAACCATTTTTTTGCCATGATGGCCCACTTACAAAAGTAGTATACTATTGCATCTGTCAGACACGCCCGACCCTTCTGTGAGCAAGGATGTATGGTTTTATTGGTTTTCCAAGAATATGTGCTACCAAGAGCCAACATCGGAGCTGCAACTTATAGTTAGTATAGTTATTTTTCATTGGGTACCGACTGTGCCGCACATGGTACAATCTAATGAATGAAAAATGGATATGAAGGAAAATGCTAATGACAACAGTGCCCCACTGGTGGGGCTGGGCCAAGGGTTACCCCACTTGTGAAGCTGGCGGTATGATCTGCGGCAGGAAAGGACCAAAAATACATGCGGAGACATTAAATTTGTGACCTCAAAATTGACCCCTGGATGTGGCGCCACCTAGGGAAACAGTAAATACAGGCATTTCTGAAAACTAGGCACCCATGGGAGTCCAGGTGGATTTGACATGCCTGGGCCCCTCTCTGTTTTCTTACTTTGACTGCCCTACACACCTCACGCATAGGCCAAAATCACTCATTTTCCTCACATTTCTGTGAGGAAAAATTCTGAAATCTGCAATGATCCGCGAAATTCCAACTACACAGCATTCCCACATTTCTCCTAATCAAACTGGTATCTAACTTTTTTGACAGGGCCTAGCACCCACAACTGTAAGGGATCAAGCTGGGATCCATTAGAAGACCATATTGACTTTTTGTGGTCGCAGTTTTCACTGTCCCTGATGGATCCAATCAAGCCTCATCACTTGGATTCACCTGGATCTCTAGGTTTCATGAATGTTTATATGGTGCCCTGGTTGCTGGCTGGCCCGGATCCTGAATATTGCAGCCATTTACCATAACAAGTTACTGCCAATATGTCTTGTTTGCCATAGGGATGTGGATGCTCTAAGCCCTGGGAGCTGGTGGGGGGTGGGGGGGGTCGTTGGTAGTCAGAGAAAGCTGGTGAGGTTTGGAGGGTGGGAGAGAGGCCTGATGTCAGTATGGACCAAAACTTATGCTATTTCTTTTTTGTCTCCTTTTATTTTAATATTAACATCCTTCCAGCTTGGTTTCTGCCCCCCTTTAGAGGGGCAGAGAGACTATTGGTGCCTTAAGGGTTGGAGTATGGCCCAATGCGAGTTGGCATCTACCCCATTCTTTTTTTGTTTAAAAAAAATGCCTGAATGTAGTGGACTTTCCACTGAGGGGGGGCAAAAAGACTGATGGAGCCACTATGGGATAGGGGCACGGCCCGATGCCTATGTGGGCCACCCTGGCCTGTTTTTATTTGTCTTTAAACATTTTCCCTGGTGTTTAGTGAGATTTGCAGTAGACCCACCCCCTTATCTGCCTCCAGTTTTTAGAAAGACTGTTTTGTCCTGGAGGAGAGCATTTATCTCATGTGCAGTCACCACTAATACACACAGTTTGTTGATGCCTAATACCTAGATAATACAGACATCTTAATTCGTTATGTTCTATCCTTCCTGTGGTCTTGGTTTTCTTATACATTCTAATTCATTGGTTTAAATAAGGAGGGACATATCTTCTTGATGAAGGGACAACATTCCAAAATGTGCTGACGTACAAATGGCCATACAAACCAGTGATGATTAATGGGCAAGTTACTCAAAAGTTTGTTCACAAAACCATCAAAAATATATGAATTAATTAATAAAAAAATATTGTGCAGGGATGTGGAATTCCTATCGCCCGGGACATCTTGTTTGGGGTCAAGGGCAACAAGTTTTTATGTTTACTTTGTCCTTGGGACAAGTAGGCCCAACCCTCTGCAGCACAAACCCTTTGGCTGCCTGTTTACAGAGAGTGGAACTCTCTGCAGTTGAGGTAATGTGTTTCCAAAAGGTAATGCTGTTCGAACTTGAATTTATGGTTCATTATTTGAAAGCCTTCATTATTAGGGTGAGTGCTGTAAGTAAATGTTTTAAGGTCACACTTCACTACTGACGTTGGTTCCAGTACTAAAAAAAAAAAACGTGTACACACGTTTGAAAAAGTTTAGGCTATGAGGCTAAGTATAATGCTCCCAGAATGCTCTCTGATTAGATGCAAATGAAGTGTCATTTAGTAGAATGTGTTGATGCATGCTAGTATTTCCAAAAAATATTTCTAATGGAAAATCAGTGTAACCATTTTCAACACGATTATGGGAAGCATAAAAATAAACAAACACTGACAAAGCCAACTGATCTGACATATTTTTATAAGTCTTTTAGTTTCATCAATGCGTGTCTTGTTTTGACATGGCTTTTGTAACACTTTATTGTTGTGGGAGCTACCAGGCCCTCAACATTGTAACAAACACTGAAAAGAAAAAAAAAAAAAAGGTTTTTGAAATCTAAAAGCACACTTTGCCACCAGTGGCATAACAACGGCCCACAGCCGCCCTCCAGGGGGCCCCTTCAGCACGGCACCTGCCCTGAGTGAGTCTGGAGAGGGGGCTCCTCCATGTTCTTTGCAAAGGGGCACCCTCCAGTTTCGTTACGTCATTGATTGCCACTGTAGTTCCTGACACTGAACAAAACTACTTTGTGTGCCAATATGCTCCTTGTGGAAGAGCAGAATGCGATCACTCATAGTAAAGCCAGCCGAAAGAGAGAGAAATAGAAGTTTAATAAAAACAAAATGTCTTTGTTAACACCAGACCTAATTAGGGACCAAGACCCACATGTAGGTAGCTTTTTGCATGGCGCAAACAGCGACTTTCGCTGTTTGTGACGTGCAAAAAGCACATTGCGATGCACAAACCCAGTTTTGTGGTTCGGTAATCTGGTTACCGAATCGCAAAACGGGCTTGCGACTCGCAATTAGGAAGGGGTGTTCCCTTCCTAATTGCGACTCGCAGTGCAATGTAGGATTGTTTTGTGAACGCGGGCGCAAACCAATCGCAGTTTGCACCAATTTCAAATGGGTGCTAACACTTTCGCAAAAGGCAAGGAGTCCCAATGGGACCCCTTACCCATTGTGAATGTCACTGTAAACATTTTTTCAGAGCAGGCAGTGGTCCTGCGGACCACTGCCTGCTCTGAAAAATGAAACGAAAACGTTTCATTTTTCGTTTTTGTAATGCATCTCGTTTTCCTTTAAGGAAAACGGGCTGCATTACAAAAAAAACAACAAAAAAAACAGCTTTATTGAAAAGCAGTCACAGACATGGTGGTCTGCTGTCTCCAGCAGGCCACCATCCCTGTGAGGGCCGCCTTTCACAAGGGGGTCGAAAAATGCGACCCAACCTCATGATTATTCATTAGGTGGGCATTTGCGAAGCCCTTGTGAATCACAGATGGTGTCAGGGACACCATCCTACATTCGGATTTGCAACTCTCAAATTGCGAGTCGCTCTGACTCTCAATTTGTGGGTCGCAAATCTGAACCTACCTACATGTGGCCCCAAATTCTTAAAGAAAGTCACAAAAGTGCACCCATGGTATATGTCGTACCCCTATCAAATATTGGTGAACTGTATTTTAGCATGGGTAAATACGCATGTGTAGAGTTGCTCATGTGAAAATCTATTGAGCATTTGCAAGTTCATTTTCCCTCCAGCCACTTTCTTCCCAACCCTGGAAGAAGTTATAATTCTGCCATTGTCAGGAGTAAATGTCCAACCTTTCTTATTATGGGAAAATATTAGAGAGAAGCTGGTGAAAATCTTTAAAACATGCAGGTTAGTATGTTTGCAGACTCAAAGGCATTCTAGCCCTGGAACTATTGCTTACTGCTTGCCCCAGTATGCAGATCAGCAGAAAGGTGGCAAAATAAGGAAATTTCTACAGTAGGGATTGAAACTGCAAGTATTCAAGCCCTACTATGGTAGTAGCCCTGGCATAATCAGAGAGGCTATTATCAGAGCTCTTACATAATGAGATTGCTGCCATAATTTGTCGCCACACTACATGGCACCAAAGGGACAAGTAGATCTTTTTACAGGACAAGTAGATTTGAGAAGCAACCTGTCCCCTGGACAAGTAGATATTTTAATAAATTCCACACCCCTGATTGTGGAATGTAAGCATAAAGCTTTGTGAAATTTGCTTAAGGAAAACCTGCCACAAAGGATGAAAAACCTGCGGTAATCAGTCAGCAGGCTCATGTTCCTGTGACTAATCCCCGTTGTTTACAGGAATTCTTTTCCCCAGAGTATCTGTAATTCCCAGTGTAGGATTACTGATGTTTGTTCCTGCATAGCGCTTAATGAGGGCATCAGAGTTGTCATCCTTTCTGAAGATTACTTGTCCATAAAGCATGAATTTCTATTGTACACCTATTTTTGTCATCTGTTTTGTAGAGAAATTCTTTGCTTGTGGATCTCTCCTCTTCTTGAGCCTAGATAGGGTAGAGATATGCCTATTGTTAGATATACTTCGATCTCTCCCTCACGGCAGTTAGCCAGTATGGTATTTCTTCATCTCTAAGCAGCTTTTGGTAGGTAGTGGGACTTTTATGCTCTGTCAAGGCTGTACACAAATACTAACATGGTTTTGTCAAGTCTTGTTCATTTTCTCTGAGTTGACAACTTAAGAGACCATTGACTACGTAGAATCAGATTCAGTTTCTACTATGTGTTTGAGGCATCCAAGAACTTTCGTAATGGACAGGAACACTTCTTTTAAGGGTATTAATGGTTCTAATGTATGTCTGTATTTTTCAATATTAATGTGTAAATGTTGCACCTGTGCATGTTAAAAATGGATGTATGTTAGTGACCAGAAACCTTAGTGCATGCTAATAGCTGCACAAAATTACGACAGACACGGCGGAGCGGTAGCACTCGTGGGTTATGGTATTTCAGCTGTGAGGAAAGTAGAGATGCTTGATCTGACTTTGGGTATTACTACCTGAGAGATGACTGAGGTGCTGCAGAACGTCCAATGCTCCTGCAGCTGTTAGGGACGCTGGTCTGTCTCCTGCAGCAGGTGGCGACCACCGTTCATGTCTTTGCTGGTGTAACGTTGGTTGGTTGTGATGCCGTGCTTGTAGGCTCGACTCTAGTGAGGTAGGCAGGTAACAACACCTCTGAAAGGGGTAGTATTAACCTGCTTCTTGGCAGATGCATCAGCTTCTGGTAGTTCAGTACCACTAATGTAACTTGCTGCAGTAACTCAGTCTTGTCAAAACGTTTGTCTCATGAGCTATGTATGCCAAGCTTTAGAAATGATACATCTGTAGCGCTGCCCAAGACTATGTGCATAAAAAAAGCGTGACCAGCATGTACCATGTAGGAAGAAATCCACTGATCTCTAGGAGTGGGAACCTTCTTTATTTAGTTTTCTCTTCTTATAGATTGATTCGTTCCCATCTAATCTGACATAGTCTAGACATAGTTTTAGATTGAACACTATGAAATACAAATTGCATTTTTTATCACAAAAAGTAGTGTGAACCATAACTTGCTGTCTTTTGAACTTTTCATCCATTTTAAAAATGTTCTTAGGAGGGTTTTTGCTTCCTAGTCCATTTAACGTTTGGTATAGTAGTTCTTTCTGTTGTGGTGTTTTATGTTGTTCCATTGGCAATGAACTGCTGCTGCCTGGTTATGCCTGTCATTGAAGCCTAGTTGTCAGGTTTGGACCCATTCCTGGGAAACTGATGCTGAAGTATTTGATGTTCTTTGCTGAAGGCAGGGCAAGTGTTAATGCATTTCCATAGTTCAACAGCTGTGCTTTCGTCAGGCTGATCTCATAGTATCTATGATTTTGCTGTTGTTAACCTTCACGTCAAGCTCCTAAGAAGCGCCCAGAGCACTGACCATATACAGCTTTTATCATCATCTCATCTGAGTAGCAGTAAGGTGCCCTCATATCATGTTTTCAGTATTGAGCTCCTGAACGGTTCACAGCAGATGTCTGTCATTTTTATGTTGAGTCATCAAGATTTTTAGATGATCCTAAAATCATTTGAAAGCAGCCCTTTTGTAAACGGTGTACCCCTTTTGACCTGTTGCTTGAAGATTTCGTCAGGGCTACAGTGACTTCATGTATATGTGTTTCATTAGTAGTTGAGTCCACGTTTCTCTGCTGCATGCTTCGATTGCCTGGCACATGCCAGTGCGTCTAAATGTGTAGGGTTCATGTTTGTGCAGCATGCCCCCTACCTACACCCGCAATTCAGTCTCCTTTCTTACGTTCCCATTTTAAGGGCAGAAGTCGGTTATTGGGTGGCCAGTGCATTTGTTGTATATACTTATGTCTAAAAAGGGATTTTGGCATGCCGTACAGTATCCGTGTTTGTGTGGAATAACCTGTAATTGAAGAGATTGTTTTGTCCTGTATTCACTGGCGCGGATGCTCCCTTATTCCTTCTGGTAGGTTTGGGAGCAGAGGGAAGCTGACTCTGGTCAGCTGGAGACGGCAGAAGGTAGAGGGTATGGGTTCCTGAGCGCTGCTTATCCTGATGGCCACGTGGATTTGGGCCCTGGTACCTTTGAAGGATCATCTGCAAAGGTATTTTCAATTGTTACTCCTGATCCCTTGTATTTATTTTCATACATTTTCTCATGCTAATATTTTATGAATTCCCACCATCTTACAGGGTTGTGCCGTTTTTTTGTATTAGCTAGGAACACCTCTTTTGTGCTGGGAATGTGATCTGTGCATTGTCTAGTTAGTTTTTGTAGGGGATAAAATGTACTGCAGGGTTGAACCTCATTGACTGCACTCAGACAAATAGTCCAAATGATGAGGTTCCAAACAAGACAGTATATGAATCCTTCAAAGGTCGAGATTACGGTTGGACAGTCATTCTGTCATGTAGATTGTCACCTAACACATCCCAGTAACAACCTTAGACTTTCAATATCATTTGAAGGAACAGATGTCATTGCCATTAACATTTTGTCCCATCAGATGAGGGTTTATGGACATAGTAGTCTGTTTTTCAATGCCGCTATAAACTTATAGCCAATACTTTAATTCAGAGTGTCGATGTTTGATGAGCATTCACTTTCCCTCCTCCTAGTTGTTATTTGACCAGCTCCACCAGTGACATTTCCTCCACCTTACTATCACTCTGGTGGTGGAAATTCCACATGTCGGTCTCCTGGATTCTGCATTTTCTCTAGAAATAAAAAAGGGTTTCCACTACCATTCTAGTAAAGCTTTTTATAGGCTTGTTTCCTGTTAAACCAATTAGGAAGATGAGATTGAAGGGTTCACTCCACTTTCTTGACCAATGCAATTTCAAACTTCCATTTCAATCTGACCATTGTAAACCTTCCTTCATCCTGAATCCCTAGCAGAGAGGGCTTTCTAGATGTGAAGAGGACTTTCAAATATTATCTAGATTGAATTAAGAGTTCGATGGCATCTGTCGCTGTAGATACGCATGTTTTGCAATAGCTCGCCATCTGGTGTTGGGCCGGAGTGTTACAAGTTGTTTTTCTTTGAAGAAGTCTTTCGAGTCACGGGACCGAGTGACTCCTCCTTTTGTCTCCATTGCGCATGGGCGTCGACTCCATCTTCGATTGTTTTTTTTTCCGCCATCGGGTTCGGACGTGTTCCTGTCGCTCCGAGTTTCGGAACGGAGAATTAGCTAATTTCGGAAGATTTTCGTCGGTATTGTTGCGTTCGGGATCGGCGTACTTAGATTCAACACCGCATCGAAGATCGAAGAGCTCCGGTGCCCTTCGGGGTAGTTTTTCGATCCCCCGTCGGGGCCTGGTCGGCCCGACCGCATGCTGAAGAACGCCGATGGAACGGACCCCGTTCCGTTTCTGCCCCAAATGCCACAATAAATACCCCTATACAGACCAACACTTGGTCTGTAACCTGTGCCTGTCACCTGAGCACAGTGAAGACACCTGTGAGGCCTGTCGTGCGTTCCGGTCCCGAAAGACACTCCGAGACCGTCGAGCCAGAAGACTTCAGATGGCGTCCGCGCCGACAGCCCACCGAGAGTTCGAGGAGCAGGAAGAGGAAGGTACCTTCTCGATCCAAGAATCGGACTCCGAAGGATTCGACGATACACAAACCGTGAGTAAGACGTCGAAAACCACACAAAGGAAGATTTACAAGGCCCAGGGGACGCCACTGCCATCAGGCCATGGCTCCACCCATAAATTCGGTGACCGACCGTCGGCACCGAAAAAGGCCCAAACAGTGCCGAGATCGTCAGACTCCGGTCGAGACACCGGCACGCAGCCTTCTCGGGACCGAGAAAGTGCTGGAGACAAGCCTCGACACCGAGATGCCGGTGTGGACACGGCTCGACGCCGAGACAGCGGCACCGAAGAAGATCGACGCCGAGAGGTTTCGGCCCCGAAAAAGAAAAAAGTCACCTCGGAGCCGAAAAAAAAAACGCAGACAGGGTTTCGGTGCCGAAACAAACTGCAAGCGACCCAGCTTCAGGCTCTTATACAGAAGAGCACTCGCTAACCTCCCAAATGCAAAAGCATAGGTTTGAGGAGGAGCTACAATCAACTGATGTGGACCATACGCAAAAGCGTATCTTCATACAGCAGAGGACAGGAAAAATAAGCACCCTTCCCCCCATTAGAAGAAAGAGAAGGTTGGAGTTCCAAACTGAACAGACACCACAACCAAAAGTAGTGAAAAGAGTTACCCCACCACCCTCTCCTCCGCCCGTGATTAACGTCTCACCAGCACGAACTCCATCACACTCCCCAGCTCACACCACCATAAGCCAGGGTGACTAAGATCAAGACGCATGGGACTTATACGACGCCCCAGTGTCAGATAACAGTCCGGAGGCATACCCTACGAAGCCATCTCCACCAGAAGACAGCACCGCGTATTCTCAAGTGGTGGCTAGAGCAGCACAATTTCACAACGTAAGCCTCCACTCAGAACAGGTCGAGGATGATTTTTTATTCAACACACTCTCCTCCACCCACAGCTCATACCAAAGCCTGCCTATGCTCCCTGGTATGCTCCGGCACGCGAAAGAAATCTTTAAGGAGCCGGTCAAAAGTAGGGCAATCACACCAAGGGTGGAAAAAAAGTATAAGGCGCCTCCTACAGACCCGGTTTTCATCACTACACAGCTGCCACCAGACTCTGTCGTTGTAGGAGCAGCTAGGAAAAGGGCCAACTCTCACACATCTGGAGATGCACCACCCCCAGATAAAGAAAGCCGCAAGTTCGATGCAGCTGGTAAAAGAGTCGCAGCACAAGCTGCAAACCAGTGGCGCATCGCGAACTCACAGGCACTACTTGCGCGCTATGACAGAGCCCACTGGGACGAGATGCAACATCTCATTGAACATCTGCCCAAGGACTTACAAAATAGGGCAAAACAAGTGGTTGAGGAGGGACAGACCATTTCCAACAACCAGATCCGCTCCTCCATGGACGCTGCAGATACAGCTGCACGGACAATTAATACATCTGTAACTATCAGAAGGCATGCATGGCTCCGAACGTCTGGATTTAAACCAGAGATTCAACAAGCAGTTCTCAATATGCCTTTTAATGAAAAAGAACTGTTCGGTCCAGAAGTGGACACAGCGATTGAGAAACTCAAAAAAGATACGGACACTGCCAAAGCCATGGGCGCACTCTACTCCCCGCAGAGCAGAGGGAATTACAGCACATTCCGTAAAACACCCTTTCGAGGGGGGTTTCGGGGTCAGAGCACACAAGCCAGCACCTCACAAGCAACACCGTCCAGTTACCAGGGACAGTATAGAGGAGGTTTTCGGGGACAATATAGAGGAGGGCAATTCCCTAGAAATAGAGGAAGATTTCAGAGCCCCAAAACCCCTACTACTAAACAGTGACTCACATGTCACTCACCCCCTCCACACAACACCAGTGGGGGGAAGAATAAGTCATTATTACAAAGCATGGGAGGAAATCACTACACTTGGGTTCTAGCAATTATCCAACATGGTTATTGCATAGAATTTCTACAATTCCCTCCAAACATACCACCAAAAGCACAAAATTTAACAACACACCATTCCAATCTCCTGGAGATAGAAGTGCAGGCACTATTGCAAAAGAATGCAATCGAATTAGTGCCAAACACACAAATAAACACAGGAGTTTACTCACTGTACTTTCTGATACCAAAGAAGGACAAAACGCTGAGACCAATCCTAGACCCTCAGAGTAGTGAACACTTTCATCAAATCAGACCACTTTCACATGGTCACACTACAAGAAGTATTGCCATTGCTAAAACTACACGACTACATGGCAACTTTAGACCTCAAGGA
Source organism: Pleurodeles waltl (assembly GCF_031143425.1). Taxonomy (NCBI): domain Eukaryota; kingdom Metazoa; phylum Chordata; class Amphibia; order Caudata; family Salamandridae; genus Pleurodeles; species Pleurodeles waltl. The sequence goes on along the minus strand of NC_090447.1, from coordinate 1,533,970,038 downwards.
TGCTTATTTCCATATACCAATACACCCATCGCACAGGAAATACCTAAGGTTTGTATTCAAAGGAATACATTACCAATTCAAGGTACTGCCTTTCGGATTAACAACCGCACCAAGAGTCTTTACCAAATGTCTAGCGGTAGTCACTGCACACATAAGAAGGCAGCAAATACATGTGTTCCCATATCTAGACGACTGGCTAATCAAGGCCCATTCGTTAATACAGTGCTCAAATCACACAAATCATATCATACAAACCCTCTTCAAACTAGGGTTCACCGTCAATTTCACAAAATCCCAAATTCTGCCGCGCAAGGTACAACAATACCTAGGAGCCATAATAGACACATCAAAAGGAGTAGCCACTCCAAGTCCACAAAGAATTCGAAATTTCAACACCATCATACAACGCATGTATCCCACACAAAGGATACACGCAAAGATGGTACTACAACTCCTAGGCATGATGTCTTCATGCATAGCCATTGTCCCAAACGCAAGACTGCACATGAGGCCCTTACAACAGTGCCTAGCATCACAATGGTCACAAGCACAGGGTCACCTTCTAGATCTGGTGTTAATAGACCGCCAAACTTACCTCTCGCTTCTGTGGTGGAACAACATAAATTTAAACAAAGGGCGGCCTTTCCAAGACCCAGTGCCACAATACGTAATAACAACAGATGCTTCCATGACAGGGTGGGGAGCACACCTCGATCAACACAGCATACAAGGACAATGGAACGTACATCAAACAAAACTGCATATAAATCACCTAGAACTGCTAGCAGTTTTTCAAGCACTAAAAGCTTTCCAACCAATGATAGTTCACAATACATTCTCGTCAAAACAGACAACATGACAACAATGTATTATCTAAACAAGCAAGGGGGGACGCGCTCCACGCAGTTAAGCCTGCTAGCACAAAAGATTTGGCGTTGGGCAATTCACAACCAAATTCGCCTAATAGCACAATTTATACCAGGGATCCAAAATCAACTCGCAGACAATCTCTCGAGAGATCACCAACAGGTCCACGAATGGGAAATTCACCCCCAAATTCTGAACACTTATTTCAAACTCTGGGGAACACCTCAGATAGACTTGTTTGCGACAAGGGAGAACGCAAAATGCCAAAACTTCGCATCCAGATACCCACACAAACAGTCCCAAGGCAATGCCCTATGGATGAACTGGTCAGGGATATTTGCTTACGCTTTTCCTCCTCTCCCTCTCCTTCCTTACCTGGTAAACAAACTCAGTCAAAACAAACTCAAACTCATATTGATAGCACCAACTTGGGCAAGGCAACCCTGGTACACAACGCTGCTAGACCTATCAGTAGTACCCTGCATCAAATTGCCCAACAGGCCAGATCTGTTGACACAGCACAACCAAAAGATCAGACACCCAGATCCAGCATCGCTGAATCTAGCAATCTGGCTCCTGAAATCCTAGAATTCGGGCACTTACAACTTACCCAAGAATGTATGGAAGTCATAAAACAAGCCAGAAGGCCATCCACCAGGCACTGCTATGCAAGTAAATGGAAGAGGTTTGTTTGCTACTGCCATATTAATCAAATACAACCATTACACACAACTCCAGAACATGTAGTGGGTTACTTGCTTCACTTACAAAAATCTAACCTGGCTTTCTCTTCCATTAAAATACACCTTGCAGCAATATCTGCATACCTGCAGACTACCTATTCAACTTCCCTATATAAGATACCAGTCATTAAAGCATTTATGGAGGGCCTTAGGAGAATTATACCACCAAGAACACCACCTGTTCCTTCATGGAACCTAAATGTTGTCCTAACTAGACTTATGGGTCCACCTTTTGAACCCATGCACTCCTGCGACATACAGTTCCTAACCTGGAAGGTGGCATTTCTCATCGCCATTACTTCCCTAAGAAGAGTAAGCGAGATTCAGGCGTTTACAATACAGGAACCTTTTATACAACTACACAAGAATAAGGTCGTCCTAAGGACCAATCCTAAATTTTTGCCAAAGGTTATTTCACCGTTCCATCTAAATCAAACAGTGGAACTTCCAGTGTTCTTTCCACAGCCAGATACCGTAGCTGAAAGGGCACTACATACATTAGATGTCAAAAGAGCATTGATGTATTACATTCACAGAACAAAAAACATCAGAAAGACTAAACAACTATTTATTGCATTTCAAAAACCTCATGCAGGAAACCCAATATCAAAACAAGGTATAGCCAGATGGATAGTTAAATGCATCCAAATCTGCTACCTTAAAGCTAAACGACAGCTGCCCATTACACCAAGGGCACACTCAACCAGAAAGAAAGGTGCTACCATGGCCTTTCTAGGAAACATCCCAATGCAAGAAATATGTAAGGCAGCCACATGGTCTACGCCTCACACATTCACCAAGCACTACTGTGTAGACGTGTTATCCGCACAACAAGCCACAGTAGGTCAAGCCGTATTAAGAACATTGTTTCAAACTACTTCCACTCCTACAGGCTGATCCACCGCTTTTGGGGAGATAACTGCTTACTAGTCTATGCAAAACATGCGTATCTACAGCGACAGATGCCATCGAACTGAAAATGTCACTTACCCAGTGTACATCTGTTCGTGGCATCAGTCGCTGTAGATTCGCATGTGCCCACCCGCCTCCCCGGGAGCCTGTAGCAGTTTGGAAGTTACCTTCAATTATTTATATATGTATCATCTCAACCTTAAATAGGTGCATACTTAGTCACTCCATTGCATGGGCACTATTACTACAATTCAACTCCTACCTCACCCTCTGCGGGGAAAAACAATCGAAGATGGAGTCGACGCCCATGCGCAATGGAGACAAAAGGAGGAGTCACTCGGTCCCGTGACTCGAAAGACTTCTTCGAAGAAAAACAACTTGTAACACTCCGGCCCAACACCAGATGGCGAGCTATTGCAAAACATGCGAATCTACTGCGACTGATGCCACGAACAGATGTACACTGGGTAAGTGACATTTTCATTACAAAGACCAGGGGGCTCTTTGTGAACTGTCACGCCACAAACATAGTTCAGTGAATAGTGTCTTCTATTTTCGCTTGCTACCAGAAAGCAAATCTATCTTTTCTAGGTAAGCTTTGGACTCATTCTACTAGAATTAAAGTGGCCACGTCCAATCTTCTCATGAACATCCCTTAGTGTAATTAGCAGTGCATTCACATGTAGATTTAACTATATTTTTACTGAACGGTATTGTTTTGACTGATTCTGGATTGTCTGTTGGTCAAAGATCCCTTAAATACCTCTTTCTATAAAGTGCCCACATCTTTTTGTTCTTCCTTCTCTTTTGAGCTCCTTGTTTTTTCCACCACCTTTCTTGGGTATGACATTGTTGTTCTGTGTAATTCCCATGGATATCTGTGAGAATTCTGTAATAGAGAAGGATCAGCTGATTACTTGTAATAACAGTTATCTATCGTAGGTGACTTAATGTGCAGTCTCACCGCCATCTCTTAGAAACGAGTAACGGTTCGGTAGAAGATGGCATGGACGATCCTTCCCCTGGATGTCTGCAGAAATGAACTGAGGGATTAGCTGACAGCGCTGTGAATTTTTCACTTAAGGAATCCCTGGCATTGCTTTTTATTCAGTTCAGGTTTACTTGTTTTCTGTCTTTCTTATGGGGCTAAGAAATGGGAAGTTACCTAGCAATCTTTATTTTGTTTCAATCGTCATTTTAAAAATTATGTTGATGTTTGCCAAAGAGGTTTCTGTCTGTTGAAGCATTTAGAAAATACTCTGAACATTCCAGCCACCCCCAAAATAAGATTGCAACTTTTTCCAAATCTAAGAGGTTAAAACAGCATGTTATCTCCTTTCTACCTCAGCCAGACTTCACTAAGAAGATTGTATTTTTGTCTGAGCTGGTCAATATATTTGCTTTCTCTATCAGCAGCACGGTTTGCTGTAAGTTGTATTCACAGTGAAAGGTGGGTGCTTTTCTTCCTGATAATTTAATTTAGTTGTTTATTGAAGGCTACAGTATACAGATTCGATAGTTTGTTACATTTTTGCTGAAGTGCAGTACACACCCCTTGCTAGGCACCATTGATTCACAGATCTTTGGCCGGTTATGGCCACAACTTTGAAAGCATCAATATCTTGATTCCATTTGTTGATATGGTCCACTTGTTTCTCTGTACCCAACCTCTGTATTTCTTTGCGTTACCTGAAGGTACCATTCACAAACTGGAGCTTCCTGCCAGAGAGATTCAAATATCTTTCTCCATATAGTTTTGAGAAGGTAACTTGTTTCTTTTTCCCCTGAGCTCAGATTAGGTTGGTCCAATCACAGTTTGTATTCTCCTTTGTTGCCAGAAGCATCCCTCTCTCCCCTTTCGTTCCATGCTCCCATTTAATCCTAAGCAGACTTTTTCCAGATTGGGTGCCGATGCCTTCCATTTTTGTATTTGAAGCAGACCAGTTACCAATGCACATAACTATTTTTCCAAAATGTCTTACAAGGGTCACTGCATGGATAATTGGCAGCACGTTTTGTTTTCATGGGCCCAGATTTAAGATTCCATTTGTAGGGAATATTACTCCTGTGTTGCCCCCAAACCTTCGATTTCCTCACACCGCTGGTAAAATTAAGTTCCACTGTGTTTTAATTCTTTGTTTGGCAACTGATTCAACTCTCCATTGGCACTTTGTACACGTTAAAAATTGGGCTATGGAACCATCTAGTGTGTTCTTGGCAGAGGCCGGCTTTTCTAAGGAATCTAATTGGTGCTCCAAGATTGTTCGTTTCAACATTGAAGTTTTGCATCCTGAAATGCTGTGCTGAACATGGGCTAGCTCAATCAAGAGCACATACAAAGTACCATAAACAGATGGGAAGTGAACGCATGACCGCAGGAGAGCTGCACCTGTACCAGAAGCACCTGGTACTCGCATATATAAAACAAGATTCCACAGCACACACAGCCAAGTTCACAATGTAATCACATCTACAGAATGTCCATTGAAGATTATAAGGTTGATGTCATTTATTGGTGTGCAAAATCAGATCTGCCGTAAATGTAGAAGTATCCACAGCCTCTCCAAAACTCGCTCTTGGTTCAGCTAGGAGCACGTTTTGCCTCTTTGAGTCGCTGATTTCACAAAAAGGATTGATTGGCTCTATGCAGCGCCTCGTGGAATCGCGCCAGTCTCGTGGTTAAGTTGCTGGAAAATACTACCCATACAGGCGCTCGGTTAAAGTGCAGAGAGGCTGCTGACTACTAACACACTCTTGTGGTCTAATGCAACTGCCTCTTTACCAGGCCTCAGCATCTTTTCTGTTGGCCAAATTAATCCTGTTTATGCTCTTCTTGGTGCTTCAAGCCTGCTCAAAAGCAGACCTCCTCATCTCCAGTCTTCAAGTGCCTGGCAGAGCCACCCTCTCTCCCTTCCCTCTGCGTGTCCACCACCCTGCCTCTTACTCCTTGTATTGTAGCACAGAGGCTCATTACAACATGACATCAGTGGAGCGAGGAGCTCTCAGGGGCGACATCCACTCAGCTTTTTAAACTATACATAAGTGGTTATATCAGTGTGTGTGTGTGTGTGTATATATATATATATATATGTTCGGTGGCATGTGTAGCTGCAGATACACATGCTTTGCACATCCCGCCATCTAGTGTTGGGCTCGGAGTGTTTCAAGTTGTTTTTCTTCGAAGAAGCCTTTTCGAATCACGAGATCGAGGGACTCCTCCTCTTTCGGCTCCATTGCGCATGGGCGTCAACTCCATCTTAGATTGTTTTCTTTCCGCCATCGGGTTCGGACGTGTTCCTTTTCGCTCCGCGTTTCGGTTTGGAAAGATAGTTAGAATCTCGGAAAATTCGACGGTATTGTTTGCGTTCGGTATCGGGTTAGTTACAACAGATCGACACCGAATTTGGAAGAGCTCCGGTGGCCCTTCGGGGTTTTCGATCCCCCGTCGGGGCCTGGTCGGCCCGACCACGTGTCTTTTCAAGGCTAATGGAACGGACCCCATTCCGCTTCTGCCCCAAATGTCACAACAAGTATCCTTATACAGATCAGCATCTGGCCTGTAACTTGTGTTTGTCTCCAGAACACAAAGAAGATACTTGTGAAGCCTGTCGAGCGTTTCGGTCGAGGAAGACATTAAGAGACCGAAGAGCGAGAAGACTACAGATGGCGTCGGCGCCGACAGGACAAAAACACATGGAAGAGGAAGAAGAAACCTTCTCCATCGAGGAGTCGGACTCGGGCGAGGTCGATCCCGAACAGACGCCTAAAACCGCGAGTAAGACGTCGACACACAAAACTCACGGAAAGACCGCAAAAGCCCAGGGGACGCCACCGCCAGCAGGCCATGACTTAACCCGAAAAATAGGTGACCGATCATCGGCACCGAAAAAAGGTACGCATGTGTCGAAGACATCCGACTCCGGTCGAGATACCGGCACAGAGCACACTCGACCCCAAGACAGCGGGTCCGAGCAAGTTCGGCACAGAAACGAGTCGGCACCGAGAGACCGGAACGCCGAAAATTAAAAAAGTGTCGTCGGAGCCGAAAAAGACTGCCGAAAAAGTTTCCATTCCGAAACATCCGGCCTCGGAACCAAAAATAAGTTCCTACACAGAGGAACTATGGACTGTCCTCACAAATGCAAGGACATAGGTTCGGACAAGAACTAGAGTCAATGGAGCCAGACTACACTCAGAGAAGGCTCCACATCCAAAAGGACACAGGAAAGATAAGTACTCTTCCCCTAATTAGGATGAAAAGAAGACTTGCCTTTCAAGAAAAAGACAAGCAGCCACAGGCAAAGGTGGCAAGACAAGTAACACAGCCACCATCTCCACCAGGCTCAACACACATATCAGTGGTAGCCACTCCACCACTGATGCAGTCCCCAACTCATACTGGAATGAGTCAGGATGATCCCGACGCATGGGATCTTTATGATGCGCCGGTGTCAGATAACAGCCCAGACGGTTACCCAGCGAGACCGTCGCCACTTGAGGACAGTACAGCCTACACACAGGTGGTGTCAAGAGCAGCGGCGTTTCATAATGTCACCCTGCATGCAGAGCCTATTGAGGATGACTTTTTGTTTAACACACTATCCTCCACACATAGCCAATACCAAAGTCTCCCTATGCTACCTGGAATGCTAAAACACTCCAAACAGGTGTTTCAGGAGCCTGTGAAGGGCAGGGCCATAACTCCAAGGGTGGAGAAGAAATACAAGCCGCCGCCAACAGACCCTGTATACATCACGCAGCAATTAACACCAGACTCTGTGGTAGTAGGGGCAGCTCGCAAGAGAGCAAACTGTCACACCTCGGGAGACGCACCGCCTCCAGACAAGGAGAGTCGCAAGTTGGACGCTGCGGGGAAAAGGGTTGCAGCACAAGCGGCCAACCAATGGCGCATTGCCAACTCACAGGCATTGCTGGCAAGATATGATAGGGCTCATTGGGACGAAATGCAACATTTCATTGAACACTTACCCAAGGAGTTACAAAAAAGGGCACAACAGGTGGTGGAGGAAGGACAAAGTATCTCGAACAATCAGATACGTTCGGCAATGGATGCAGCAGATACAGCTGCTAGGACAGTAAATACGGCAGTGACAATAAGGAGACACGCATGGCTGCGTACGTCAGGATTCAAGCCGGAAATACAACAAGCCGTGCTGAATATGCCATTTAACGGACAGCAGTTGTTTGGGCCGGAGGTGGACACTGCTATCGAAAAACTTAAAAAGGACACTGATACGGCCAAAGCCATGGGCGCACTCTACTCCCCACAGAGCAGAGGCACATTTCGTAAAACTCAGTTTCGAGGGGGGTTTCGAGGACAAAGCACAGAACCCACAACCTCACAAACAAGACCCACTTATCAGAGCCAATATCAGCGGGGAAGTTTACGGGGACAATATAGAGGGGGACAATCACAAAAGAGTAGAGGGAAGTTCCCAAGTCCCAAAACTCCTCCAAACAAACAGTGACTTCGATGTCACAAATCCCGAACACATAACACCTGTTGGGGGGAGACTAACCAAGTTTTACAAACATTGGGAGGAAATAACAACAGACACTTGGGTCCTAGCAATTATCCAGCATGGTTATTGCATAGAATTTCTCAAATTCCCTCCAAACGTCCCACCAAAAACACACAATATGTCAAAACAACACATGGATCTTCTAGGACTAGAGGTCCAAGCGTTGCTACAAAAATAAGCAATAGAACTAGTACCAATTCATCAGAGAGGAGCAGGAGTTTACTCACTGTACTTTCTCATACCCAAAAAGGACAAAACTCTAAGACCTATATTAGATCTCAGAACGCTAAATACCTACATCAAATCAGATCACTTTCACATGGTGACATTACAGCACGTAATCCCACTGCTCAAACAACAAGACTACATGACAACAATAGACCTAAAGGATGCATATTTCCATATACCGATACATCCTTCACACAGAAAGTACTTAAGATTTGTATTCCAAGGGGTACATTACCAGTTCAAAGTGTTGCCATTCGGAATAACAACTGCGCCAGGAGTTTTTACAAAATGCCTGGCAGTAGTGGCTGCACATATCAGGAGGCAGCAAATACATGTGTTCCCGTACCTAGACGATTGGTTAATCAAAACCAACACGCAACAACGGTGTTCACAACACACAAAGTACGTCATAGAAACCCTCCACAAACTAGGTTTCATACTCAACTACACAAAGTCACACCTTCAGCCGTGTCAAACACAGCAATACTTAGGGGCAACAATCAACACAACAAAAGAGATTGCCACTCCAAGTCCACAAAGGGTACAGGCATTTCACAATGTAATACAGGCCATGTATCCAAGACAAAAGATACAAGTCAAGAAGGTGATGAAACTACTAGGCATGATGTCCTCATGCATAGCCATTGTCCCAAACGCAAGGTTGCACATGCAGCCCTTACAGCAGTGCCTAGCAGCACAATGGTCACAGGCACAGGGTCATCTTCTAGATCTAGTGTTGATAGACCGCCAAACATACACCTCGCTTCAATGGTGGAACAATATAAATTTAAACCAAGGGCGGCCTTTCCAAGACCCAGTGCCACAATATGTAATAACAACAGATGCCTCCATGATAGGGTGGGGAGCACACCTCAATCAACACAGCATCCAAGGACAATGGGACACTCAGTAGAGACAGCTTCACATAAATCACTTAGAACTACTGGCAGTATTTCTAGCGTTAAAGGCATTTCAACCCATAATAAGCCACAAACACATTCTTGTCAAAACAGACAACATGACAACGATGTATTACCTAAACAAACAGGGAGGAACACAGTCGACACAGTTGTGTCTCCTAGCACAGAGAATATGGAATTGGGTGATTCACAACCACATTCGCCTAATAGCACAGTTTATTCCAGGGATTCAGAATCAGTTAGCAGACAGTCTGTCTCGGGATCACCAACAGATCCACGAATGGGAGATTCTCCCCCAAATACTAAACACTTACTTCCAAAAATGGGGAACACCACAAATAGACCTATTTGCAACAAAAGAAAACACAAAATGCCAAAACTTCGCATCCAGGTACCCACAAGATCAATCTCAGGGCAATGCGTTATGGATGAGTTGGTCAGGGATATTTGCATACGCTTTTCCCCCTCTCCCACTCCTTCCGTATCTAGTAAACAAATTGAGTCAAAACAAACTCAAACTCATACTTATAGCACCAACCTGGGCAAGACAACCTTGGTTCACAACACTACTAGACCTCTCGGTAGTGCCTCATGTCAATCTTCCAAGCAGACCAGATCTGTTAACTCAACACAAACAACAGATCAGGCATCCAAATCCAGCATCACTGAATCTAGCAATTTGGCTCCTGAAATCTTAGAATTCGCACACTTAGATCTTACACAGGAATGTATGGAGGTCATAAAACAAGCTAGGAAACCAACCACTAGACATTGCTATGCAAATAAGTGGAAAAGATTTGTTTATTATTGCCATAATAATCAAATTCAGCCATTACACGCATCTGCTAAAGACATCGTAAGCTACTTACTACATTTGCAAAAGTCAAAGCTAGCTTTTTCATCGATTTAAAATACATCTTACCGCAATTTCAGCTTACCTGCAAATTACGCACTCAACTTCATTATTTAGGATACCAGTCATAAAAGCATTTATGGAAGGCCTAAAAAGAATTATACCACCAAGAACACGACCAGTTCCTTCGTGGAACCTAAACATTGTCTTAACACGACTCATGGGTCCACCTTTTGAACCCATGCACTCATGTGAAATGCAATACTTAACATGGAAGGTTGCATTTCTAATTGCCATCACATCTCTAAGAAGAGTAAGTGAGATACAAGCATTTACCATACAAGAACCATTTATTCAGATACACAAGCATAAAGTAGTGTTCGGTGGCATGTGTAGCTGCAGATACACATGCTGTGCATAGTCCGCCGTCTGGTGTTGGGCTCGGAGTGTTAACAAATCCTAAATTCTTACCAAAAGTCATATCACCGTTCCACTTGAATCAAACAGTAGAACTACCAGAGTTCTTCCCAGAGCCAGATTCCGTACCTGAAAGAGCACTACATACATTAGACATCAAAAGGACGTTAATGTACTACATTGACAGAACAAAACAAATTCGGAAAACAAAACAATTATTTGTTGCTTTCCAAAAATCTCATACAGGAAATCCAATTTCCAAACAAGGCATTGCTAGATGGATAGTTAAATGCATTCAAACCTGTTATCTCAAAGCAAAAAGAGAACTGCCTATTACACCAAAGGCACACTCAACTAGAAAGAAAGGTGCTACCATGGCCTTTCTAGGAAATATTCCAATGACAGAAATATGTAAGGCAGCCACATGGTCTACGCCTCATACGTTTACCAAGCACTACTGCGTGGATGTGTTAACAGCACAACAAGCCACAGTAGGACAAGCAGTACTACGAACTTTGTTTCAAACAACTTCAACTCCTACAGGCTGAACCACCGCTTTTGGGGAGATAACTGCTTACTAGTCTATGCACAGCATGTGTATCTGCAGCTACACATGCCACCGAACGGAAAATGTCACTTACCCAGTATACATCTGTTCATGGCATGAGACACTGCAGATTCACATGCGCCCACCCGCCTCCCCGGGAGCCTGTATCCGTTTCGAAGTTGATCTTGAACATTTGTAAATTTGTAAATATATCACTTTATACTACATTATGTACATACATATTTACTCCATTGCATGGGCACTATTACTATAATACACAACTCCTACCTCACCCTCTGCGGGGAAAACAATCTAAGATGGAGTCGACGCCCATGCGCAATGGAGCCGAAAGGGGAGGAGTCCCTCGATCTCGTGACTCAAAGACTTCTTCGAAGAAAAACAACTTGTAACACTCCGAGCCCAACACTAGATGGCGTGATGTGCAACCTTTGGCACTGTTTGACGAATCTTCAAAAAACTTTCCAAAAAAGTGTGCTGGTGATTCTTGTTGCACATGGAAAGTTTCAAAGTGATCTGTCAAATCGGGGGCCGAGAAAAAGGAGGGGGGAGGAGGGGATGTAAAAATGTTTTTGCATTTTATCATGTGAATTCCTATAGAACCTTTAGACACGACTACAGCGTTTGGTATGCAGAAAGCTAGCGTCTGGTATGCAGATTAAGCTTTTGCTTATGTAAATCCAGTCAGTAGTTTTTTAGATATTAAAGGAATCCAAATTTGTATTTCTCTGGCCCGATGACTTCGCAAATAATGATGAGTTTGTGCAGGGAAATGCACAGCTCCGATTGGCAGCTAGCACATCAAACTAAGAGTGTTGGCAGCCATTTTGGGACTCAGCTTGTCCCTGTAAAAAATATTTAAAAAAAGAAAATGGGCCAGAGTAGAGACACCCTGACCCCTTAGCTCTGGTATAGGGTTCTAGAGGGACCCCCCTGGGCTAGAAGGCACCCCACCCCCGCACAACCCAGGGGACTGCCACCTCCCTGGGGCTTTCAATATATGTAAAAGCAGCTACCTGCTTACTGGAGCAATGCCAACTCCCGCAAGAGCCTGGAGCTGACTGGGACCGCGGAGGTGTGGGAGATCAGGGGTGATTGTGTGGGGGGGTAGGTGGGGGGGCTGCTTGAGGCTTCCCTGTGGTCCTAGATAGCCCAAAAAGGGCAAACGTTTGACAAATAAGCAAGCATTCGCAATGCCAGTAGGTGGCGGTCACCTCTGTTCATTCTTTTGCATTGTATCTTACATTACATTTTGCATACAAGCAAAAAAAACATATTTTTGGTGAAAATAGATAATCCTCCGACTTAGAAAAAGGGCTCAGAAAGATGAAAAATGGGCCGTTTTCGACTGGTGCAGTTTTTCACTGTTTATGACTTGCAGAAGTGGATCAACATGTTTGGAGCTTAAATAAACAGGTTTAGAGCCATATTCATGTTCTAAAAGGTCCAAAATGCAAAGTTCAGAGATTTCACTAAAGTGAATGGAAAGGGCTCATTTGGTAACACTGAATGCTTTTAACAGTGTTTTTGCACTGCTGTAATTAATTTAAACAGATTTTTGAGTCATTAAGCATACAAGTGAAAGCGTCATATTTTTAATAAAAACGCAATGATTGTCCGACTTAGGAAATGGCTCAGGAAGGTGAAAAATGGGCCTCAAAATAAACAACCCATGAACTGGAATGCGGTGCTGTTTTAAAAGGAGGGGGACAACGAAGAAGCGCAAAGGGGGAAGCAGTGAGGTGTTTGCCTGAAAGAGGCTGAAAGACCACTGGGATGAGAGAGGCCGCGTGCAGATTCACTCATGAGAAGTAGCAAATCATGCTTACCTGTGGAGTGGAAGGAGCGTGGCCTGTAACCAGTGGCAGTGACCAGAAGGAGTACTTGGTCCAGAATCCATGGACAGCATGGAGGGCACGACGGCAAAGCAGCAGAGAGTAGGAAGTGAAAGCAAATGACGTGATGGCCAATCAGAAGCACATAAATGAGATTGACGTTGGACTAAGCCAGTGGTAAGTCCAGGTAAGTAAGGGGCTGGTTCCAAGCCCCTTTTAAGATTTTGTTTCTATTCACAAAAGATTTAGCAAGCACTGTGCGCAAGTGTGCATGCAGGTGAAACCTTAAAAAAAAATGGGAAGAAAAGACAGAAGGACAGAAACAAGCAGAAAGGCACAAACGGGGCAAAACAGCAAGCAGCAAAAGGACAGAAAGGCACAAACATAGGGCAGGGAATGGACAGTAAGGCAGAAACAGAGGGCAGAATGAGCAGAAAGGCACAAACGGGGCAAAAACCAAGCAGAAAATAGGCAGAAAGGCAGAAGCGGAGGGCAAGATTCATGCAGAACATGAGCAGAAAGGCACAAAGAGAGGTAAGGAAGGGGCAGAGAGGCAGATATACACAGAGCAAGAAACAAGTGCAAAGGCAGAGGGCAAAAACGATGCAAGACCCGCCGAGGCAGGCATTCGACCCTGGTCCCGGGCCAGATCTCTGCATCAGGTTCTGCCGCTCTAACCATTGTGCCACACGTCTCCACATAGCACCTTTAGACATGACTACAGCCCGAATCGCTGTATGGAATTACACCAGATTTGGCAGAAAGCTTGCTTTTGGTACGCAGATTGTGCTTTCGCTTATTTTATGTAGATCCGTTCAGTAGTTTTTGAGAAATTAAAGGGAAAACAAATTTGTATATCTCTGGCCATGGTGCCTTCGTGATTATTTTGTGGAAATTTATGAATTTTCGCGAAAAGAAGCGTTGTAATTGGCTGACTAGAAAGTTGCAGCCGCCATTTTATTTCACGGGACATGGTCCCTGGGGGTGAAAATCCTAATTGAAAGTGGCATAAGGGGTCAGGGTGAAGGTACCCTCACCCCAGGAGTTTGACATGGGTTTGATTTAGGGGCAAATTATGAGCTCAAGCTGATTTTGCATCACTGTGCGCGATATTCGCGAAAGACAGGCCCTGTGGCCAACCTCCGCTGCGCACGGTTATGGGTGGTTATAAGGGTTGCAGGCTGTGCACGGTGGGGGTTGGAATAACGTATAGTAATTAAAAAATATTTTACCTTCAAAAACCACAGAACTTCACTGAAAAAACAAATGTTGCAGGGACGTTTTAGTTAGGTTCTGAATTTACTCGCACAAAACCATCAAAGTTCAGTAGTTATAGTTAGAGTTCTTTCAAGTAACCATAACCTGCACCTTAAGGTAACTGTAGGAAGTTGGCTCTGTATGTGCTATTTCAAAGTAAGGAATAGCATGCACAGAGTCCAAGGGTTCCCCTTAGAGGTAAAATAGTGGTAAAAAGAGATAATACTAATGCTCTATTTTGTGGTAGTGTGGTCGAGCAGTAGGCTTATCCAAGGAGTAGTGTTAAGCATTTGTTGTACATACACATAGACAATAAATGAGGTACACACACTCAGAGACAAATCCAGCCAATAGGTTTTGTTATAGAGAAATATCTTTTCTTAGTTTATTTTAAGAACCACAGGTTCAAATTCTACATGTAATATCTCATTCGAAAGGTATTGCAGGTAAGTACTTTAGGAACTTCAAATCATCAAAATTGCATGTATACTTTTCAAGTTATTCACAAATAGCTGTTTTAAAAGTGGACACTTAGTGCAATGTTCACAGTTCCTAGGGGAGGTAAGTCTTTGTTAGGTTAACCAGGTAAGTAAGACACTTACAGGGCTTAGTTCTTGGTCCAAGGTAGCCCACCGTTGGGGGTTCAGAGCAACCCCAAAGTCACCACACCAGCAGCTCAGGGCCGGTCAGGTGCAGAGTTCAAAGTGGTGCCCAAAACACATAGGCTAGAATGGAGAGAAGGGGGTGCCCCGGTTCCGGTCTGCTTGCAGGTAAGTACCCGCGTCTTCGGAGGGCAGACCAGGGGGGTTTTGTAGGGCACCGGGGGGGACACAAGTCCACACAGAAATCTCACCCTCAGCAGCGCGGGGGCGGCCGGGTGCAGTGTAGGAACAGGCGTCGGGTTCGCAAGGTTAGTCTATGAGAGATCTCGGGATCTCTTCAGCGCTGCAGGCAGGCAAGGGGGGAATTCCTCGGGGAAACCTCCACTTGGGTAAGGGAGAGGGACTCCTGGGGGCCACTTCTCCAGTGAAAGTCCGGTCCTTCAGGTCCTGGGGGCTGCGGGTGCAGGGTCTCTCCCAGGCGTCGGGACTTTAGGTTCAAAGAGTCGCGGTCAGGGGAAGCCTCGGGATTCCCTCTGCAGGCGGCGCTGTGGGGGCTCAGGGGGGACAGGTTTTGGTACTCACAGTATCAGAGTAGTCCGGGGGTCCCTCCTGAGGTGTTGGATCGCCACCAGCCGAGTCGGGGTCGCCGGGTGCAGTGTTGCAAGTCTCACGCTTCTTGCGGGGAGCTTGCAGGGTTCTTTAAAGCTGCTGGAAACAAAGTTGCAGCTTTTCTTGGAGCAGGTCCGCTGTCCTCGGGAGTTTCTTGTCTTTTCGAAGCAGGGGCAGTCCTCAGAGGATGTCGAGGTCGCTGGTCCCTTTGGAAGGCGTCGCTGGAGCAGGATCTTTGGAAGGCAGGAGACAGGCCGGTGAGTTTCTGGAGCCAAGGCAGTTGTCGTCTTCTGGTCTTCCGCTGCAGGGGTTTTCAGCTAGGCAGTCCTTCTTCTTGTAGTTGCAGGAATCTGATTTTCTAGGGTTCAGGGTAGCCCTTAAATACTAAATTTAAGGGCGTGTTTAGGTCTGGGGGGTTAGTAGCCAATGGCTACTAGCCCTGAGGGTGGGTACACCCTCTTTGTGCCTCCTCCCAAGGGGAGGGGGTCACAATCCTAACCCTATTGGGGGAATCCTCCATCTGCAAGATGGAGGATTTCTAAAAGTTAGAGTCACCTCAGCTCAGGACACCTTAGGGGCTGTCCTGACTGGCCAGTGACTCCTCCTTGTTTTTCTCATTATTTTCTCCGGCCTTGCCGCCAAAAGTGGGGCCTGGCCGGAGGGGGCGGGCAACTCCACTAGCTGGAGTGTCCTGCTGGGTTGGCACAAAGGAGGTGAGCCTTTGAGGCTCACCGCCAGGTGTGACAATTCCTGCCTGGGAGAGGTGTTAGCATCTCCACCCAGTGCAGGCTTTGTTACTGGCCTCAGAGTGACAAAGGCACTCTCCCCATGGGGCCAGCAACATGTCTCGGTTCGTGGCAGGCTGCTAAAACTAGTCAGCCTACACAGATAGTCGGTTAAGTTTCAGGGGGCACCTCTAAGGTGCCCTCTGTGGTGTATTTTACAATAAAATGTACACTGGCATCAGTGTGCATTTATTGTGCTGAGAAGTTTGATACCAAACTTCCCAGTTTTCAGTGTAGCCATTATGGTGCTGTGGAGTTCGTGTTTGACAGACTCCCAGACCATATACTCTTATGGCTACCCTGCACTTACAATGTCTAAGGTTTTGTTTAGACACTGTAGGGGTACCATGCTCATGCACTGGTACCCTCACCTATGGTATAGTGCACCCTGCCTTAGGGCTGTAAGGCCTGCTAGAGGGGTGGCTTACCTATACTGCATAGGCAGTGAGAGGCTGGCATGGCACCCTGAGGGGAGTGCCATGTCGACTTACTCGTTTTGTCCTCACTAGCACACACAAGCTGGCAAGCAGTGTGTCTGTGCTGAGTGAGAGGTCTCCAGGGTGGCATAAGACATGCTGCAGCCCTTAGAGACCTTCCTTGGTATCAGGGCCCTTGGTACTAGAAGTACCAGTTACAAGGGACTTATCTGGATGCCAGGGTCTGCCAATTGTGGATACAAAAGTACAGGTTAGGGAAAGAACACTGGTGCTGGGGCCTGGTTAGCAGGCCTCAGCACACTTCCAATTGTAAACATAGCATCAGCAAAGGCAAAAAGTCAGGGGGCAACCATGCCAAGGAGGCATTTCCTTACACAACCCCCCCCCAAACGAAAGAGGATGAGACTAACCTTTCCCAAGAGAGTCTTCATTTTCTAAGTGGAAGAACCTGGAAAGGCCATCTGCATTGGCATGGGCAGTCCCAGGTCTGTGTTCCACTATAAAGTCCATTCCCTGTAGGGAGATGGACCACCTCAACAGTTTAGGATTTTCACCTTTCATTTGCATCAGCCATTTGAGAGGTCTGTGGTCAGTTTGAACTAGGAAGTGAGTCCCAAAGAGGTATGGTCTCAGCTTCTTCAGGGACCAAACCACAGCAAAGGCCTCCCTCTCAATGGCACTCCAACGCTGCTCCCTGGGGAGTAACCTCCTGCTAATGAAAGCAACAGGCTGGTCAAGGCCATCATCATTTGTTTGGGACAAAACTGCCCCTATCCCATGTTCAGAGGCATCAGTCTGCACAATGAACTGCTTAGAATAATCTGGAGCTTTTAGAACTGGTGCTGAGCACATTGCCTGTTTCAGGGTGTCAAAGGCCTGTTGGCATTCCACAGTCCAGTTCACTTTCTTGGGCATTTTCTTGGAGGTGAGTTCAGTGAGGGCTGTCACAATGGATCCATATCCCTTCACAAACCTCCTGTAATACCCAGTCAAGCCAAGGAATGCCCTGACTTGAGTCTGGGTTTTTGGAGCTACCCAGTCCAGAATAGTCTGGATCTTGGGTTGGAGTGGCTGAACTTGGCCTCCACCTACAAGGTGGCCCAAGTAAACCACAGTTCCCTGCCCTATCTGGCATTTGGATGCCTTGATAGAGAGGCCTGCAGATTGCAGAGTCTTCAAAACCTTCTTCAGGTGGACCAGGTGATCCTGCCAGGTGGAGCTAAAGACAGCAATATCATCAAGATAAGCTGTGCTAAAGGACTCCAAGCCAGCAAGGACTTGATTCACCAACCTTTGGAAGGTGGCAGGGGCATTCTTTAAACCAAAGGGCATAACAGTAAACTGATAATGCCCATCAGGTGTGGAGAATGCTGTCTTTTCTTTTGCTCCAGGTGCCATTTTTATTTGCCAGTACCCTGCTGTCAAGTCAAAGGTACTTAGAAATTTGGCAGCACCTAATTTATCAATGAGCTCATCAGCTCTTGGAATTGGATGGGCATCTGTCTTGGTGACAGAATTGAGCCCTCTGTAGTCCACACAAAACCTCATCTCTTTCTTTCCATCTTTGGTGTGAGGTTTGGGGACTAAGACAACTGGGCTAGCCCAGGGGCTGTCAGAGCGCTCAATTACTCCCAATTCCAGCATCTTGTGGACTTCCACCTTGATGCTTTCCTTAACATGGTCAGATTGTCTAAAGATTTTGTTCTTGACAGGCATGCTGTCTCCTGTGTCCACATCATGGGTACACAGGTGTGTCTGACCAGGGGTTAAGGAGAAGAGTTCAGGAAACTGTTGTAGAACTCTCCTACAATCAGCTTGCTGTTGGCCAGAGAGGGTGTCTGAGTAGATCACTCCATCTACTGTGCCATCTTTTGGGTCTGATGACAGAAGATCAGGGAGAGGTTCACTCTCTGCCTCCTGATCCTCATCTGTTACCATCAACAGATTCACATCAGCCCTGTCATGGAAGAGCTTAAGGCGGTTCACATGGATCACCCTCTTGGGGCTCCTGCTTGTGCCCAGGTCCACCAAGTAGGTGACCTGACTCTTCCTCTCTAGTACTGGGTAAGGGCCACTCCATTTGTCCTGGAGTGCCCTGGGAGCCACAGGCTCCAGAACCCAGACTTTCTGCCCTGGTTGGAACTCAACCAGTGCAGCCTTTTGGTCATACCAAAACTTCTGGAGCTGTTGGCTGGCCTCAAGGTTTTTGGTTGCCTTTTCCATGTTCTCTGCCATTCTAGAGCGAAGGCCAAGTACATAGTCCACTATGTCCTGTTTAGGCTCATGGAGAGGTCTCTCCCAGCCTTCTTTAACAAGGGCAAGTGGTCCCCTTACAGGATGTCCAAACAGAAGTTCAAAGGGTGAGAATCCTACTCCCTTCTGTGGCACCTCTCTGTAAGCGAAAAGCAGACATGGCAAGAGGACATCCCATCTCCTTTTGAGTTTTTCTGGGAGCCCCATGATCATGCCTTTTAATGTCTTGTTGAATCTCTCAACCAAGCCATTAGTTTGTGGATGGTATGGTGTAGTGAATTTATAAGTCACTCCACACTCATTCCACATGTGCTTTAGGTATGCTGACATGAAGTTGGTACCTCTGTCAGACACCACCTCCTTAGGGAAACCCACTCTGGTAAAGATACCAATGAGGGCCTTGGCTACTGCAGGGGCAGTAGTCGACCTAAGGGGAATAGCTTCAGGATACCTGGTAGCATGATCCACTACTACCAGGATATACATATTTCCTGAGGCTGTGGGAGGTTCTAGTGGACCAACTATGTCCACACCCACTCTTTCAAAGGGCACCCCCACCACTGGAAGTGGAATGAGGGGGGCCTTTGGATGCCCACCTGTCTTACCACTGGCTTGACAGGTGGGGCAGGAGAGGCAAAACTCCTTAACCATGTTGGACATATTGGGCCAGTAGAAGTGGTTGACTAACCTCTCCCACGTCTTGGTTTGTCCCAAATGTCCAGCAAGGGGAATGTCATGGGCCAATGTTAGGATGAACTTCCTGAACAGCTGAGGCACTACCACTCTCCTAGTGGCACCAGGTTTGGGGTCTCTGGCCTCAGTGTACAGGAGTCCATCCTCCCAATAGACCCTATGCGTTCCATTTTTCTTGCCTTTGGACTCTTCAGCAGCTTGCTGCCTAAGGCCTTCAAGAGAGGGACAGGTTTCTTGTCCCTTACACAGCTCCTCCCTTGAGGGTCCCCCTGGGCCTAAGAGCTCAACCTGATAAGGCTCCAGCTCCAAAGGCTCAGTTCCCTCAGAGGGCAGAACTTCTTCCTGAGAAGAGAGGTTCCCTTTCTTTTGCTGTGTTGCAGTTGGTTTCCCAACTGACTTTCCTGTTCTCTTGGTAGGCTGGGCCATTCTTCCAGACTCCAGCTCTACTTGTTCACCCTGTGCCTTGCATTGTGCTCTTGTTTTCACACACACCAGTTCAGGGATGCCCAGCATTGCTGCATGGGTTTTTAGTTCTACCTCAGCCCATGCTGAGGACTCCAGGTCATTTCCAAGCAGACAGTCCACTGGGATATTTGAGGAGACCACCACCTGTTTCAGGCCATTGACCCCTCCCCATTCTAAAGTAACCATTGCCATGGGATGTACTTTTCTCTGATTGTCAGCGTTGGTGACTGTGTAAGTTTTTCCAGTCAGGTATTGGCCAGGGGAAACCAGTTTCTCTGTCACCATGGTGACACTGGCACCTGTATCCCTCAGGCCCTCTATTCTAGTCCCATTAATTAAGAGTTGCTGTCTGTATTTTTGCATGTTAGGCGGCCAGACAGCTAGTGTGGCTAAATCCACCCCACCCTCAGAAACTAGAATAGCTTCAGTGTGGACCCTGATTTGCTCTGGGCACACTGTTGATCCCACTTGGAGACTAGCCATACCAGTGTTACCTGGATGGGAGTTTGGAGTGGAACCTTTCTTGGGACAGGCCTTGTCTCCAGTTTGGTGTCCATGCTGTTTACAGCTATGACACCAGGCCTTTTTGGGATCAAAGTTTTTACCCTTGTACCCATTGTTTTGTGAAGAGGCTCTGGGCCCACCCTCCTGTGCAGGTTTTTGGGGGCCTGTAGAAGACTCTTTACTATTTTTAGTTTTGGTTGTCTCATCACCCTTCCCCTGGGGAGTCTTTGTGACCCCTTTCTTTTGGTCACCTCCTGTTGAAGTCTTGGACACCCTTGTCTTGACCTAATGGTCCGCCTTCTTTCCCAATTCTTGGGGAGAAATTGGTCCTAGGTCTACCAGATGCTGATGCAGTTTATCATTGAAACAATTACTTAACAGGTGTTCTTTCACAAATAAATTGTACAGCCCATCATAATTACTTACACCACTGCCTTGAATCCAACCATCTAGTGTTTTCACTGAGTAGTCAACAAAGTCAACCCAGGTCTGGCTCGAGGATTTTTGAGCCCCCCTGAACCTAATCCTGTACTCCTCAGTGGAGAATCCAAAGCCCTCAATCAGGGTACCCTTCATGAGGTCATAAGATTCTGCATCTTTTCCAGAGAGTGTGAGGAGTCTATCCCTACACTTTCCAGTGAACATTTCCCAAAGGAGAGCACCCCAGTGAGATCTGTTCACTTTTCTGGTTACACAAGCCCTCTCAAAAGCTGTGAACCACTTGGTGATGTCATCACCATCTTCAAATTTTGTCACAATCCCTTTGGGGATTTTTAACATGTCAGGAGAATCTCTGACCCTATTTATATTGCTGCCACCATTGATGGGTCCTAGGCCCATCTCTTGTCTTTCCCTTTCTATGGCTAGGAGCTGTCTCTCTAAAGCCAATCTTTTGGCCATCCTGGCTAACAGGAGGTCATCTTCACTGAGAGCATCCTCAGTGATTTCAGAAATGTGGGACCCTCCTGTGAGGGACTCACTATTTCTGACTAACACAGTTGGAGACAGGACTTGAGGGGTCCTGTTCTCCCTATTTAGGACTGGAGGAGGGACATTGGCCTCCAAGTCACTAATTTCTTCCTCTGTGAGGTCATCATCAGAGGGGTTGGCTTTTTCAAACTCTGCCAACAGCTCCTGGAGCTGAATTTTGGTAGGTCTGGAGCCAATGGTTATTTTTTTGATATTACAGAGAGACCTTAGCTCCCTCATCTTAAGATGGAGGTAAGGTGTGGTGTCGAGTTCCACCACCTGCATCTCTGTATCAGACATTATTCTGCTAAGAGTTGGAATACTTTTTTAAGAATCTAAAACTGTTTCTAGAATCTAATTTCAAACTTTTAACAAACTTTTAAACTCTAAAAGACAATGCTAAACAGGGACTTAACACACAAGGCCCTAGCAGGACTTTTAAGAATTTTGAAAAATTTCAAATTGCAAAAATGAATTTCTAATGACAATTTTGGAATTTGTCGTGTGATCAGGTATTGGCTGAGTAGTCCAGCAAATTCAAAGTCTTGTACCCCACCGCTGATCCACCAATGTAGGAAGTTGGCTCTGTATGTGCTATTTCAAAGTAAGGAATAGCATGCACAGAGTCCAAGGGTTCCCCTTAGAGGTAAAATAGTGGTAAAAAGAGATAATACTAATGCTCTATTTTGTGGTAGTGTGGTCGAGCAGTAGGCTTATCCAAGGAGTAGTGTTAAGCATTTGTTGTACATACACATAGACAATAAATGAGGTACACACACTCAGAGACAAATCCAGCCAATAGGTTTTGTTATAGAGAAATATATTTTCTTAGTTTATTTTAAGAACCACAGGTTCAAATTCTACATGTAATATCTCATTCGAAAGGTATTGCAGGTAAGTACTTTAGGAACTTCAAATCATCAAAATTGCATGTATACTTTTCAAGTTATTCACAAATAGCTGTTTTAAAAGTGGACACTTAGTGCAATTTTCACAGTTCCTAGGGGAGGTAAGTCTTTGTTAGGTTAACCAGGTAAGTAAGACACTTACAGGGCTTAGTTCTTGGTCCAAGGTAGCCCACCGTTGGGGGTTCAGAGCAACCCCAAAGTCACCACACCAGCAGCTCAGGGCCGGTCAGGTGCAGAGTTCAAAGTGGTGCCCAAAACACATAGGCTAGAATGGAGAGAAGGGGGTGCCCCGGTTCCGGTCTGCTTGCAGGTAAGTCTTCGGAGGGCAGACAGGGGGGTTTTGTAGGGCACCGGGGGGGACACAAGTCCACACAGAAATCTCACCCTCAGCAGCGCGGGGGCGGCCGGGTGCAGTGTAGGAACAGGCGTCGGGTTCGCAAGGTTAGTCTATGAGAGATCTCGGGATCTCTTCAGCGCTGCAGGCAGGCAAGGGGGGAATTCCTCGGGGAAACCTCCACTTGGGTAAGGGAGAGGGACTCCTGGGGGCCACTTCTCCAGTGAAAGTCCGGTCCTTCAGGTCCTGGGGGCTGCGGGTGCAGGGTCTCTCCCAGGCGTCGGGACTTTAGGTTCAAAGAGTCGCGGTCAGGGGAAGCCTCGGGATTCCCTCTGCAGGCGGCGCTGTGGGGGCTCAGGGGGGACAGGTTTTGGTACTCACAGTATCAGAGTAGTCCGGGGGTCCCTCCTGAGGTGTTGGATCGCCACCAGCCGAGTCGGGGTCGCCGGGTGCAGTGTTGCAAGTCTCACGCTTCTTGCGGGGAGCTTGCAGGGTTCTTTAAAGCTGCTGGAAACAAAGTTGCAGCTTTTCTTGGAGCAGGTCCGCTGTCCTCGGGAGTTTCTTGTCTTTTCGAAGCAGGGGCAGTCCTCAGAGGATGTCGAGGTCGCTGGTCCCTTTGGAAGGCGTCGCTGGAGCAGGATCTTTGGAAGGCAGGAGACAGGCCGGTGAGTTTCTGGAGCCAAGGCAGTTGTCGTCTTCTGGTCTTCCGCTGCAGGGGTTTTCAGCTAGGCAGTCCTTCTTGTAGTTGCAGGAATCTGATTTTCTAGGGTTCAGGGTAGCCCTTAAATACTAAATTTAAGGGCGTGTTTAGGTCTGGGGGGTTAGTAGCCAATGGCTACTAGCCCTGAGGGTGGGTACACCCTCTTTGTGCCTCCTCCCAAGGGGAGGGGGTCACAATCCTAACCCTATTGGGGGAATCCTCCATCTGCAAGATGGAGGATTTCTAAAAGTTAGAGTCACCTCAGCTCAGGACACCTTAGGGGCTGTCCTGACTGGCCAGTGACTCCTCCTTGTTTTTCTCATTATTTTCTCCGGCCTTGCCGCCAAAAGTGGGGCCTGGCCGGAGGGGGCGGGCAACTCCACTAGCTGGAGTGTCCTGCTGGGTTGGCACAAAGGAGGTGAGCCTTTGAGGCTCACCGCCAGGTGTGACAATTCCTGCCTGGGAGAGGTGTTAGCATCTCCACCCAGTGCAGGCTTTGTTACTGGCCTCAGAGTGACAAAGGCACTCTCCCCATGGGGCCAGCAACATGTCTCGGTTCGTGGCAGGCTGCTAAAACTAGTCAGCCTACACAGATAGTCGGTTAAGTTTCAGGGGGCACCTCTAAGGTGCCCTCTGTGGTGTATTTTACAATAAAATGTACACTGGCATCAGTGTGCATTTATTGTGCTGAGAAGTTTGATACCAAACTTCCCAGTTTTCAGTGTAGCCATTATGGTGCTGTGGAGTTCGTGTTTGACAGACTCCCAGACCATATACTCTTATGGCTACCCTGCACTTACAATGTCTAAGGTTTTGTTTAGACACTGTAGGGGTACCATGCTCATGCACTGGTACCCTCACCTATGGTATAGTGCACCCTGCCTTAGGGCTGTAAGGCCTGCTAGAGGGGTGGCTTATCTATACTGCATAGGCAGTGAGAGGCTGGCATGGCACCCTGAGGGGAGTGCCATGTCGACTTACTCGTTTTGTCCTCACTAGCACACACAAGCTGGCAAGCAGTGTGTCTGTGCTGAGTGAGAGGTCTCCAGGGTGGCATAAGACATGCTGCAGCCCTTAGAGACCTTCCTTGGTATCAGGGCCCTTGGTACTAGAAGTACCAGTTACAAGGGACTTATCTGGATGCCAGGGTCTGCCAATTGTGGATACAAAAGTACAGGTTAGGGAAAGAACACTGGTGCTGGGGCCTGGTTAGCAGGCCTCAGCACACTTCCAATTGTAAACATAGCATCAGCAAAGGCAAAAAGTCAGGGGGCAACCATGCCAAGGAGGCATTTCCTTACAGTAACTATAACTCGCGCCTTTGCCATGCACAGCTAATTACTCCACTTATTACCTCTTGATGAGATCTTGTATGTCATCTTTGATATTTTCACTGCAACATTTGCAATAAAATTATTGAAAAGCAAACTGTGCATGGCAAGGGCACGAGTTCTAGTTACTGGAAAGAACTCTATAACTGCTGTTTTTTTAATGAGTAAATTCAGAACCTAACTATAACGTCCCTGTAACCTTTGTTTTTTTTTCAGCGAATGAATATATAATGTGTTTCTAAATGTGTCTTCCCAAGAAGATGAATTAGTGGTATATATATTATGGAATCACTAGGAGATAGATTTTACTTCTAGTTCACCATCCTAATGTGATCCAGTGTTCTGTTTTGCCTCTGACTGAGAGGGAACAAAGCTAAAGGACGTGAAGAATGCAGCACTCTTAGTCTGAGTAATGGATTTATTAAAGCACTTCCCAGGTTTCAGATACGCAAAAAGAGTAATGTGAGCACTTTGTGTAAATGCAGCAACAGACTTGGAGCTCTTAAAATAATCACAGCAGTGGAATAACAATAATCAAAGAAAATGCAATACATCAACAATATATATATATATATATATATATATATATATATATATATATATATATATATAGTGACTACGTATATTTATGCATACACACAGTAAAGCTAAATATTAAAAATTAGTTCATTAGTAAGTTGTGAAATTCAACCGCTGGTCGTACTAGATTAGTGTTGAAAAAACACGCCAGAGACTGGCCAGATCCCACGGTGTATTTCCAAGAAGACCGAGCTGTACCCTTCTCTACCATTAGCATTCTCAGCCTTGTATAGTCTTATCAATGTTTCATCCCCCACATTATGTTCCCTTACCTGGTGAGAAAAGCGAAAACACGTTAACAAGCTGTGCACTGAAAAATACCTGCGCCATTAACGTGATAGCATTTGAAGTTAAGCAAAGCACAAAATGCAGTCCGTGGTCAAGATGGAGTCGGTGGTTAAATACAGATAGCATTACACTCCACCCTTTGACCAGTGACTTCCATAGCATACTGGTTTAAAAATAACCCTTTTTGGTTTAAACATTGTAAATAGATTAGGTATGCATTGTACACAGCAGCGTAGCATGATTATAAGAGTATCCCGCCTAAAATAGTGTGTAATTGTCCAAAACCAGGTATCCATTTGGGAAACCAGTCCCACCACCATTGGTCCACATCTTGTTTTACTCCTTTAGCCAATTCATGTGAGGTGTCAATATGATACTGAATTGATTTAGGGTAGTCTGACAGGTCAAAGCAGCACATGCCCTCAACTTCTGAGAAACCATGATCGTGCTTTAACAGTAAATAGTCAATGCCCTGTTTTGGAACGTAGCTTTTCAAGTACCTCATGTATCTAGCAGTAACTCAGCTGAAGCGATTTAGTTATGAATGATGTTCTTAACCATTAAACATGACCACTTATTAATAACTAGAGTATCATAAACAGCTAATCCTGGAACTCCTACTATAGAAATGCTTAAACTCATGTATTCTGATTTAGATAATTTAATTTCAGAGTCACAGTCTGCGCTTAATTGAACTGTTTCTCTTGGATTGCGAGTATGTGCAGAGTGAAACGGAAACATCATGAGTCCTAATTATGTAAAGGTACACAGTCCACCAGTTATACTAGCAGGAACGTATTTAAAAGTGGTATTTACACAAGAACAACCATTTCACTGGTAGTTCAACATGCTGTATGTGACTTGTAGCAGTCACAATTTGGAGACAAGACATGCTATTATCCATATTCTTACAATGTTTATCATTTCTATGCTAACACAGTGTTCGTTGTTCCCACAGGATCTCTTGAGGAAACCCCATTGTTGCCTCTAGGGGTACTTGTGCACATTTTCTGATTTGTTTAGAGTCACAAGTTAGGTTATAACACACATCACCGGTGTAATATTGTAAGTAATCAGCTAGGTCAAATCATCCATTACCTCTTGGCAAAACCTACAATATCCGTAGGGATTAAAATGAGATAACACGTCACTTTCTTGAACTGCTCCATATTTGTTGTTGGCATTAAATATCTGCAATAAATCGTTGGCAGGAGTCGGGATAGCCACCAAACAGGTGGAGATGAGATCCACCGTACTTTGCATCGGCGTCATGCAGAAGTCCGACTTGTTGAGTTCGACTCGTGCCAGTTGCGTCCAAACATTTTAAGTCAAGTGCAGTAAAGGTGTTGATTGGCATGGTCGGTCAGTCATTTCAGAGCTGGGGGCTTTTGGTCCCTCTCAACCCCACATGCATGCCCAAAGGGAGACCACGTCGTATGATCTGTAAAAGAGACAAGTATGATCATTCTCGCAAATAACATCCGCTGGCACTTATTCCCATCGCTACTTCCCTGGTTTCATGATTAGCAGGACGTTGTCATTGCCCTTGGCTATGATTTCTGCTGGTTTTAGAGGATGATTTGGGGATTCTACCCACTCCTTTGCACCAGGGTTTTTGTCAGTTGAGCCAAAACCTCCCTCCCCACGCACTGTAGGAAGGGCTGGGGCAGTCCCCTTTTTCACTATTCCTCCATACACTGGGATCATTACAATCTGCGCAATTCTGTCTCCAGATTATATTATCTTGGGTGTGAAATTGTAATTCACAAAAACGTATGATGTTATGGTTTTTAAAAAAGATTTCAGGAATACATCCTCTGCATTTACCACAATCATCTAAAAAGTCAGAGTGCACGCTGCCTAAAGAACCCACTGCCCAAAAGATGAAATGCTAACCCTGCAAAACTAAGTTTGTAGGTGCTTCTTGGAATCTTCATGGTGGGGTGCAGGAGAGGCTGTGGCACAAAGGTCACTGAAGTCCAAAGTCCAGTAAACATTGTACATTAGATTTTGGACAGTGGCTGGTTAGGGGGTCAGTTGATCCTAGATGTCCCTTTATGGTATGATCGCAGGTAAAGCTGCCTGCATCTCAAACATATCTATTTGCAGTGTTGGGAGGGGAGGTGGGGGGGTGATGAGGAGGGGGGGTGGTATCCAAGTGTTAGAGGAGACACATTCAACAGGCACTGGAATGTCAAATGGCCAGTTTACAATTGGCCTTTTTCAGGGTTCTGTGTTGGGGGTTTTAACCTCTATATCAGAAATCACTGTAGCTAGTATCATGATTTCAACTGTTACAGAATCAGGGTAACCGCTCCTCTAGTAGCGAAATCACCACCACAGGCCAGCCGTCCAAGCCAAGATTTCTTATGACTTCCAGGGATGCCTGGATAAGTACGTACATGCAGCGTAAGTGTCTGGGAAGGATCAAGGATTCACCTATCTCGATTGTGAAGCTGATGGACCAGCTCCTCCAGCCAGATGTGGTTAATGGTTGCTGGTCAATTGACTAGGGCATCCTTATTACTCCTGACCTCTCTTAGACTATTTAAATGTCTCCCACACTAGCACTTCCAGTTAATTGGCACTTGGTTGTTGTCCACAGAGCCTTTTGTTTGCTTCCAGCATGTGCCCTCCATCTCCTTTTCTAGGTGGGCAAGTTTGTCCTTCTTTTTCTTTCGTTTCACTAGTCAGCTGCAAGGTGGCTCTGCAGACTTCCAAAGCTTAGCCCAAAGTCTGGTGGGAAGGTGACAGCACCACAGCAGTTCCACCCCTGGTCCTGATTATCATCTTCTCTCTTAGAATCTCTCGGATGTAAGATGAACGCCAGCCTATTTCATTTCTGGAGGAACCTCTGTAATACTATGGAGCCCTGGCTGTTCCTTCAAAGACTGGTTTAGGCTGGCTGGATGCGGTCTGGCTCCAGACGGGGTGGCCATCTCACAAGAGAATGACTATCACAAACAGGAAGTGAGGGAGGCAGAGTCTTCACTTTGGTCAGGGAGCAGGGCTACATCAAAGTGAGCTGGATGGCTGTCTCTTCCCACCCATCAGACACAAGTGATTTTGGGGAGGAGGACAGATGGCTGTGCATAGTTTCCAGTGTCCAAAATGAACATTAGAAAGCAAGCACAAATGTGAATACCTCATTGTGCAGCACAAAGACACCTAGAGTCAAGACGAATCCTGCACCCAGTGATGGTCCAGGATCACTCATGAAACCATACAGTGATGTGTTTCGAAAGTGAGTACAAATAGTGAACGTAAACATTTGTAAAAATGAGACAATAACAAAACCAGATGGTCCTAACACCTTCTGGGCCAAGAAGCAACTCCAAATTATATATTTATAGCTCCCAAGAACAGTTTGGCATTGTGCCTAGTAACTGATATTATGTTGTGAGGGGATACTTAATGTTGGATCTGCAATGTTTGAAATAACTGAACTCACTTGACTACACATATGTACAGGGGCCTTCCTTCAGTGCATGGCATAGACATCATGAGTGCATATGACCACATTTAAGGATGTCTGAAGAGAACTTTGCATGGGAGAGAGCAATCAGGCAGTCCTTTCCAAAGTGGCATGGGTAAAAATACCTTTCCTCCTGACTGGAATGCTTTCTCCTCTTACTGCCAGTCCCTCCTAGATAGGGTGGGGGGGGAGGGGTAGCCACAAACGAAGAGTGCACGTTGAGTGACCACCTCAATATCCGAGTCCAGCTTTGATGTATCTTGATCAGTAAATGGAGCACTGCCAGTGAGCTTGCTGAATTGTTGCATTCACCAGGGGTAAAACATACAAGGTTGGTTAGAAATATGCAGGGCAGCATCGCTTTATCAAGCCAGGCAGAGGACTCTTAGAGGTCATCAAAGGTAGACTTGTTCCTCTCAGCCCAACATCCTAGGGAACTACTGAAGGAGGTCCCTAGTATGTTGGAGTGAGACAAACAATTGTTCTGAAGAATAGAAGTTGAGTATATTGGCTGTAGCACCCTTCCGACTTTAGGAAGGCTATTGCTTCGTTCTGTCTTTTGAATGATCATCACTTAGTTCTGTGGTTTAGATAGACTACCCTAATAGCCCAGTTAATTATCTTGGTTCCTGCTGATCCCACATTTTTCATGGTTTTCACAGATGCGATTGATGGTCAGTCGAGGCACTGCTATAGACACCGCTATTGTTTAGGTATGCACCATAAATTACAGGGGGTTCAAAAAACCTTAATGCTGTACCTGAAAGTAAAAGTAGCACACTTAAACACGAGATTCATTAAGCATCCTAGCACCTTCGGCACTAGAGAACTAACCCCAAATGTGCTTTTTTGCTTCAGAACATGTGCTTCCTTTGTGTATGCACAGATCTTTGTTTCTGCTCCGTCTATGTGGCTTCCTTCGACAGTGTTTTGGAGGCCAGAGCTGGTAAAAGAGCAGGTAAAAGGTGGCCACAGAGGGTTGGTAATATCCAGTGATGATGCCCCTTAAGGATAACACTTGGGCCAGAGCATTGGGAACATCCCAGACCTGCTCTGGCTTGGACCTTTACCCACAGGAGTAAAATCAACGCTCTACCTGCCCGGTGCCCGAAGTAGACAGCAAGCCCTATGCCTGGCCTTTGCAGACGTATGCCCAGTCCTGAGACAGAATGGCACCAAGCAGAGGATCCACTCCTGGCTTTTATTGCCTCTCCTGTACTGATGCACAGGCCTCATCGTTGTCAAATCACACCGAAGAAATTGCTGCCTGAGGGGGACAGTAGTCCTCTGGTGGCCAAGGTGACTTGCCTTCACCCGTCCAGGGAGCTTGCTACCTTTAAAACTCCAAAGTCACCTCTAGCCTTGGAGGACCATCTTTTCTTTCCAAATATGCCGGCTTTCTACCCTGTTGGTCATTCCGAGACCATTTTTGACTGGGTCAGGTAGGAATGCATATCTGTATGTCTGTAATCTTCCATTTTCCAGGTAACGGGCAGAACACTGGAAATGATGTAGAAGTTGGTTTTGATCTTGCAGACTGGACTTGTATTCAAAAATGATCTGTGCTTGCTACTATCCTCATCAACTAGCTACACCAACTTCTGGGAATGAGGCAGGAGATATGTATGTGCCTGGTGGTAAGTCATGAAACAGCAGCCCTCTGCACAAAAGAGACACTCGTCTTGTGTTGCCAAATGTACACCAGCACTCATCAGGTCAGATTCGCAAGGACTCTACTCCTAATACTTTAGGTGACTCATGACAAAATTATGCAGTTACAGGGAGACCTCCTGTGAGCTCAAAGGATTGTCATTCTCACTGGATAGAAAGGATGGGGCTATCCAGAAAAAGGGCGAGGGCATGGTGACATAGCCTTATAAAGCACGTTCAGGTCGTTTGTTCTAAAAGAAGTGGTGCTTGTCTTTTCATATGTGTTCCAGCGATTCTAGCATGTGATGCTGCAGAATGCTCTAATGTGACATTGCCGACACACCATGCAAACCAATTCACTGGATAACTGACCAAAGCTTTCAGTGGTTCCTGCAGGTCTTGAAAGACGGTTGCAAAATATTGGCAACACTTCAGTTGTGCTTCTGTCAACTTCTTTCAAATACTATGCATTTGAAACATTTCTGTGTCATCAGAAGGAGGGCAACAAGGTGCCACTTTGGATTTTGGCCACTGTTTTGAAATATGTTCACATTCAGTAAACAAAATGGAGACATTTAAAGAATTGGTGCGCTCCTTGCAGTAACAGGCTGATGCTGTGTTGGTGGAAAGCTTAGCTGAGGAAGGCAATATGCAAGTTAAGAAAGAAAAAAGCTAACTGAGGAGAACAATATATTTGGTGATTTCTAGCGCCATCGGACAAAGGGAAGAATACCAAAAAGTTGAAGATAAATAAAAGAAACGTATATGGAGATAAAAAGTAAGTAGCTTGTAGCACAGCGTGAACTGTTTTTTGAAACTGTGAATGGAAAGATTGCTTGTATAATTTCATTACATTTTTAAATTCTCTTTTCCAGATGCAAGTAGTGCCTGATTTGAAAACTGAACCAGAGCAGATCGGCTCCGACCCTGCGACCAACACCGTCAGCCCCGTCCACGTCCAGCCACAGACACCCATGGATGCAGACAAAGACTCCATATACAGGTATTCCATGCACACCAGTGAGGCTACGACAACACTAATCAAAGTAGAATAGCAATTACATTTGGTCTAACGGGAAACATGAGCAATGTTCTCTTCTCTGTGCCTCGGATTACCTTTCTTTGTTCTTGCATGATTTTATTACTCGTTGTCACTTAATATCCTAATTATTCTGGAACACAAATTCCTAGCTTTCCCCTTTTGTGTATCTTCTGGTTGTCATAGTCTTGAAATGCAAAATGACCAGTTCTTTGTGTCCTTTTTGGGCTCACTAAAAGACATGCTCATATGAAATAAGGTGTGAGCTTTGGTAGTCGTTCTGATACCTCTGTAGATGACCAAAAATGTGAAAGATAATCAGTTAGGAGGGATTTGCAAACAATAAGTGATTGCAGGTGACTTAAAAAAATGAAGAAAGAGAACAAAGGTGAACCCCTTCTCAGTCGCTCTGCATTAATGAGTGAAATAATGTGAACCCTGGTTCAAATGTTCTTTATCTGATCAACCATTTTCAAAACTACTGGAAGGCGTTTATAAAGTGTACTCTCAATAAATAACATATCCGAGGCACACTTTTAACACTTTTCTTGCATTGCTTAATATCTAAGGACTGCTGGGCTTTGTGAGGTCATGCCAGGCTGATAATAGACTAAAGCTAGAAGCAGGAATTAGCTGAGAGCAGAATGAGAAATAGGACCAGCTCTTCCAGTTGTGAGGTGCCTCGTGATACCCCCTCAGAAGCCCATGCTTCACCAAGACGCATGCTCTCCACCTTATATTGTTTTTTTCCTCCATCTGGTTCTTATGTGTTTTTGAGAGCTCTCTTCTGTTGGACCGAAGTCTACACTTTAATGGCGGAGGATCAGGGCTCAGTTGATGAAAACGTCAAGTTCTGGCGGAGGATCAGGGCTCAGTTGATGAAAACGTCAAGTTCTTCTCTCTACAGTTGACTGTTTCAGAACTGATTTGTGTGAAAAGACTGGAATGAGGTTGCATGAGAATGACTTGTTTGTGGGGGAGGAGAATATACCTTATCATTTGTGCCTTTCATGCAATTCCTATGGTTGGTCCAACATCCGTTCTGCATGTAACCTCTGTCTACCGAGACCGCACCAATAGCACCTGTTTGGCTTATAACACCTTTTGATTGAAAAAGATTGGCACCAAATTGATTTTCAATGGGCACTTTTTTCTGCAATGCACCAAGAATCTACTGTGTGACCGTCCACCACAGTAGTAGAGTAAGTTGCTAGAGCTCACTTGGATGACAAGGGAGGTCCACATGGTAATGTGGAAGCCTTACATGGGCTGCGTCCACAGTATGCCTCTTCTCAAGACTTTGAAGAAAACTCTCCAGGGTCCTCAACAAAACCTGCACCCACTACTAAGACCACACCTTAAGGTTGTAGTATCGACTTAGAAAGCTGGGCACATACTGCACCTTTTCACACAGAGGATATTTCTTCTGGGGTTTGACTTGATCTGAGTCTCAGCTCACCACCAAGGAGCAGACGTCGCAGCTCCATGCCTTGTTTGTGAAACTTTCCTCGAAAAAGCCTGACAGTCGTCACTGCCCACACATATTGGGACTGTTCATTGGTAGAACCCGTCCTTGGACCATGCTTTTATCAATCAGCCTGTCGGGGATTATTTGTCTATGCATTTCCCTGTGACCACCGATGCCATATGTGGTTGTGAAAATGAGGCAAACAAATATGATGAATCAGAATCGCCAACAAGAGGCTTCTGGTGCGTCTAAACCAGTTCACGCAAAACAGAGGGAAGCTGCTGCACCCACATCCCAAGTAAATAAATATTCAGGTTTGGCGCCTCAAATTTTAGAATTTGGATATTTGCACCTCCCAGATCAGTGCATGGAAATCTCGGGGGAAAGTAGGAAATCTGCCACATGAGCATGTTGCGCTGATTAAAGGAAGAGAAGAGATTTGTGTGTTAATGTAGTGGTTTCAAAATGCATTCATTAAAAGTTATAGTACACAACATTGTTTATTACTTATTACACCTGTAAAGTCATGCATGGCCTACTTTTCTATCTTAATGTGTTTAGCAGCAATTGCGTTCTACTTACAAAGTAGGTGTTATCTATTTCCAAAATATTAAACATTAACACATTCATGGAATATTTTAAAAGGAACATTCCCCCTTCCTCAATATCTGTGCCTTAAATGAACCTTAATATTGTTCCAACTAGACAAATTAACTCATCTTTCTCAATACTAATCCACCACTAATCCTTTTTGGTTCCGGAGTAGCGTGCTACTCACTGAAAAGCACTTCGACTACCTTGTCAGGGGTAGTTACCCACCACAGTTTTTGGAAGGTGACTTTACTTGTTTTCCTTGCACAGAGTCAGTGAATTAAAAGCATTTATTCAGGTTCATAAGCATAGGGTTGTCCTCGGGACACATCCATGTTTTTTGCCTAAAGTTATCTTTGCTTTCGAAGTTTCTTTTCACAGCCACAGAAGGCAGCAGTAAGGGCTTTACACATGTGAGGTGGCTGCTCATATACTATATAGATTGTTTACATTCCATTAGAAAATCAAAACAGTTGTTTGGTGCAGTTGCTCAGTCACACCTTGGCAACCCAATCTCAAAGTCGGGAAGAGACAGGTGGATTGTAAAATCCATTCAAATCCACTAAGCTAAGGTCAAGCATACACTACTCTCTACCTAGAACACATTTCACACACACAATGGGAGGCATTATTGCTTCCCTAGTAAACATTTCATTAGCAGGGAATTTCAAACCCTCTACTTGGTCAACTATTCTCACGTTCACTAAACATTACTGTGTGAACATTCAAGCATGCCAAGAGGCACAAGTAGGTCGAACGGTTCTTAAAACATTGTTTCCCATGTGTAGGAAGTTGGCTCTGTATGCACTATTTCAAAGTAAGGAGTAGTATGCACAGAGTCCAAGGGTTCCCCTTAGAGGTAGGATAGTGGCAAAAAGAGATAATACTAATGCTCTATTTTGTGGTAGTGTGGTCGAGCAGTAGGCTCAAAGGAGTACTGTTAAGCATATCTTTTCTTAGTTTATTTTAAGAACCACAGGTTCAAATTTTACATGTAATACTTCAAATGAAAGGTATTGCAGGTAAGTACTTTAGGAACTTTGAATAATCACAATAGCATATATACTTTTCAAATAAATCACATATAGCTATTTTAAAACTAGACACTTAGTGCAATTTTCACAGTTCCTAGGGGGAGTAAGAGTTTGTTAGTTCTTGCAGGTAAGTAAACCACCTACGGGGTTCAAGTTTGGTTCCAAAGTAGCCCACCGTTGGGGGTTCAGAGCAATCCCAAAGTTACCACACCAGCAGCTCAGGGCCGGTCAGGTGCAGAGTTCAAAGTGGTGCCCAAAACGCATAGGCTTCAAGGGAGAAGGGGGTGCCCTGGTTCCAGTCTGCCAGCAGGTAAGTACCCACGTCTTCGGAGGGCAGACCACGGGGGTTTTGTAGGGCACAGAAGGCACAGAAGTTAGCACAGAAAGTACACCCTCAGCAGCACGGGGGCGGCCGGGTGGAGTGTGCAAACATGCGTCGGGTTTCCAATGGAAATCAATGGGAGAGCAAGGGGTCTCTTCAGCGATGCAGGCACCACACCAGCAGCTCAGGGCCGGTCAGGTGCAGAGTTCAAAGTGGTGCCCAAAATGCATAGGCTTCAATGGAGAAGGGGGTGCCCCGGTTCCAGTCTGCCAGCAGGTAAGTACCCGCCGCTTCGGAGGGCAGACCAGGGGGGTTTTGTAGGGCACCGGGGGGGACACAAGTTAGCACAGAAAGTACACCCTCAGCAGCACGGGGGCAGCCGGGTGCAGTGTGCAAACACGCGTCGGGTTTCCAATGGAAATCAATGGGAGACCAAGGGGTCTCTTCAGCGAAGCAGGCAGGCAAGGGGGGGGGGGGCTCCTCGGGGTAGCCACCACCTGGGCAAGGGAGAGGGCCTGCTGGGGGTCACTCCTGCATTGGAGTTCCGATCTTTCAGGTCCTGGGGGCTGCGGGTGCAGAGTCTTTTCCAGGCGTCGGGATCTGGGAGTCAGGCAGTCGCGGTCAGGGGGAGCATCGGGATTCCCTCTGCAGGCGTCGCTGTGGGGGCTCAGGGGGGGCAACTCTGGCTACTCACGGTTTCGTAGTCGCCGGGGAATCCTCCCTGAAGTGTTTTCTCTCCACAAGTCGAGCCGGGGGCGTCGGGTGCAGAGTAGCAAGTCTCACGCTTCCGGCGGGAAACGCAGTTCTTTTGAAGTTGCTTCTTTGGAAACAAAGTTGCAGTCTTGGGTGAACAGAGCCGCTGTCCTCGGGAGTTTCTTGGTCCTTCTAGAGCAGGGCAGTCCTCTGAGGATTCAGAGGTCGCTGGTCCTGGGGAAAGCGTAGCTGGAGCAGTGTCTTTTAGAAGTGGGGAGACAGGCCGGTAGAGCTGGGGCCAAAGCAGTTGGTGTCTCAGTCTTCTCTGCAGGGTTTTTCAGCTCAGCAGTCCTCTTCTTCTTAGGTTGCAGGAATCTGAGTTCCTAGGTTCAGGGGAGCCCTTAAATACTAAATTTAAGGGCGTGTTTAGGTCTGGGGGGTTAGTAGCCAATGGCTACTAGCCCTGAGGGTGGGTACACCCTCTTTGTGCCTCCTCCCAAGGGGAGGGGGTCACATTCCTATCCCTATTGGGGGAATGCTCCAACTGCAAGATGGAGGATTTATAAAAGTCAGAGTCACCTCAGCTCAGGACACCTTAGGGGCTGTCCTGACTGGCCAGTGACTCCTCCTTGTTTTTCTCATTATCTCCTCCGGCCTTGCCGCCAAAAGTGGGGCCGTGGCCGGAGGGGGCGGGCAACTCCACTAGCTGGAGTGCCCTGTGGTGCTGTAACAAAGGGGGTGAGCCTTTGAGGCTCACCGCCAGGTGTTACAGTCCTGCAAGGGGGAGGTGATAAGCATCTCCACCCAGTACAGGCTTTGTTATTAGCCACAGAGTGACAAAGGCACTCTCCCCATGTGGCCAGCAACATGTCTCGAGTGTGGCAGGCTGCTAAAACCAGTCAGCCTACACGGGTAGTTGGTTAAGGTTTCAGGGGGCACCTCTAAGGTGCCCTCTGGGGTGTATGTTACAATAAAATGTACACTGGCATCAGTATGCATTTATTGTGCTGAGAAGTTTGATACCAAACTTCCCAGTTTTCAGTGTAGCCATTATGGTGCTGTGGAGTTCGTGTTTGACAGACTCCCAGACCATATACTCTTATGGCTACCCTGCACTTACAATGTCTAAGGTTTTGCTTAGACACTGTAGGGGCACAGTGCTCATGCACTGGTGCCCTCACCTATGGTATAGTGCACCCTGCCTTAGGGCTGTAAGGCCTGCTAGAGGGGTGACTTATCTATACTGCATAGGCAGTGTGAGGTTGGCATGGCACCCTGAGGGGAGTGCCATGTCGACTTACTTGTTTTGTCCTCACCAGCACACACAAGCTGGCAAGCAGTGTGTCTGTGCTGAGTGAGGGGTCCCCAGGGTGGCATAAGACATGCTGCAGCCCTTAGAGACCTTCCCTGGCATCAGGGCCCTTGGTACCAGGGGTGCCAGTTACAAGGGACTTACCTGGATGCCAGGGTGTGCCAATTGTGTAAACAAAAGTACAAGTTAGGGAAAGAACACTGGTACTGGGGCCTGGTTAGCAGGCCTCAGCACACTTTCAAATCAAAACATAGCATCAGCAAAGGCAAAAAGTCAGGGGGTAACCATGCCAAGGAGGCATTTCCTTACACCATGTGTTCATCATCTGCTGACAAGCCAGCCCTTTTCAGAATGGATACTGGTTTTCAGTCTGCGCAAAGCATGTGATCTACAAATACACATGAAAGGTATTTACCTGTAGTGGTTTTGATTTAATGTGCCCCTAACAACCTGCCCTGATGCGAGTTAGCTAACAGATGTGACATAAATGTCTTCATATTATTTGTACTTACTGCAGTTCACAGGCGTTATACTGTTTTGCACCTTTATTCTCACAATTGGTTTTGGAAATCACATTATAAATGGAAGTCTTATTCCTGGAGCAGTAAGGGTTTCATGGGAATTTTCATGAGTCACTTCAAAACTGAAAGAACTCCTCCAAGGAAAGACATATTGGGGGTCATTATGACCCCAGCAGACGGTGGAACACTGGCGGTAATACCGCCAACTAGCTGGCGGTGTTCCGCTGGTGTACTATGACCGTGGCGCATTTGCCACGATCATACCGCTGGTCCCGCCAGGACACCGCCAGGCTGCAGACGGGCAGTCGTAATCCACCAGGGCAGCACTGCAAGCAGCACTGCCCTGGGGGTTATGAGTCCCCAACTGTCAGCCTGTCTGTGGCGGTAAACACCGCCATGGAAAGGTTGGCGGTAAGGGGGACTCGGGGTGCCCCTGGGGCCCCTGCACTGCCCATGCACTTGGCATGGACAGTGCAGGGGTCCTCAGGCACAGCCCCATCATGCATTTCACTGCTCGAATTACGGGCAGTGAAACGCGCGACGGGTGGTGCTGCACCCGCGGCACATCAACATTGCCGCCGGCTCTATTACAAGCCGGCTTCAATGTTGATGTGACTTTTCCGCTGGGCCAGCGGGTGGAAACGCTGTTTCCGTCTGCTGGCCCAGCGGAAAAGTCATAATACGGTGTCACGCATACTGCCAGCACTGGTGGTATGTTGGCGCCCATGGCTTCAGCGGTCTTTTGTCAAGACTGTCAAAGTCGTAATGAGGGCCATTATGTTCCAAGACGGCTGGAGTGCACAGAGCATGTGAAACAATAGCACTGCAAGCTGCAAACCATTTGTACAAGTGGCTTTTTCCTTACTCCTGTTCAGTGTAACAACGGTCCAGGGCACCACTTACACCAACACAGATAATTTTTCAGGGTACTAGGAGGAGGCACCAAAATCTTACCCTCCTCCATTCTGAAATGAGAGCCCCACAAAGTTGGTTGGATTTAGTACTGAAGCTGAGAATTAGAGTAGACAGTCTAGCCAGATAAAGAGTGAATACAGGATGATGGTACTGGAAGCCCGCTGCATGCAACACCAAGTGAGAGAAGCTTTAACCGACAGAAAAGGAACCGTCAGTGCATTGATAACAAGGGGAAAGACAATAACAACATTTCACTTACATTTGGATATTGTACAGCAACAGTGGAGATACCCAAAAACTCAAACTGAAAAAGTTCAGGTACTGCAGAGATATTCCAATCCATGAATAAGAGAAACAGTGGCACTGCCCAGTGAGTAATACCAGATACTTAACCAGTTGCCCCAGACCTGTGCACAGCAAGTAAACCTGAGAATGAGGAGCAAGGAAAAGCAGGAAGGAAGGGAATAAGATTACACAGAGACTAAACACTGGGTTGTAGGCATCAAGGAAGCTGAGTTGAGCAAATGGAAGGATGGAAATACCGGAGTGAAAGACGTAGAGATTGTAAGGAAATGCCTCCTTGGCATGGTTGCCCCCTGACTTTTTGCCTTTGCTGATGCTATGTTTTGAATTGAAAGTGTGCTGAGGCCTGCTAACCAGGCCCCAGCACCAGTGTTCTTTCCCTAACCTGTA
The DNA here is from genome assembly GCF_031143425.1 of Pleurodeles waltl. Classification (NCBI taxonomy): domain Eukaryota; kingdom Metazoa; phylum Chordata; class Amphibia; order Caudata; family Salamandridae; genus Pleurodeles; species Pleurodeles waltl. The sequence continues at coordinate 1,533,930,728 of NC_090447.1, read as the reverse complement.
CCTTTGTATCCACAATTGGCACACCCTGGCATCCAGATAAGTCCCTTGTAACTGGTACCCCTAGTACCAAGGGCCCTGATGCCAGGAAAGGTCTCTAAGGGCTGCAGCATGTCTTATGCCACCCTAGAGACCCCTCACTCAGCACAGACACACTGCTTGCCAGGTTGTGTGTGCTAGTGAGAACAAAATGAGTAAGTCGACATGGCACTCCCCTAAGGGTGCCATGCCAGCCTCTCACTGCCTATGCAGTATAGGTAAGACACCCCTCTAGCAGGCCTTACAGCCCTAAGGCAGGGTGCACTATACCATAGGTGAGGGCACCAGTGCATTAGCACTGTGCCCCTACAGTGTCTAAGCCAAACCTTAGACATTGTAAGTTCAGGGTAGCCATAAGAGTATATGGTCTGGGAGTCTGTAAAACACGAACTCCACAGCACCATAATGGCTACACTGAAAACTGGGAAGTTTGGTATCAAACTTCTCAGCACAATAAATGCACACTGATGCCAGTGTACATTTTATTGTAAAACACACCCCAGAGGGCACCTTAGAGGTGCCCCCTGAAATTGTATCCAACTATCTGTGTAGGCTGACTGGTTCCAGCAGCCTGCCACGCTAGAGACATGTTGCTGGCCCCATGGGGAGAGTGCCTTTGTCACTCTGAGCCCAGTAACAAAGCCTGCACTGGGTGGAGATGCTAACACCTCCCCCAGGCAGGAGCTGTAACACCTGGCGGTGAGCCTCAAAGGCTCACCCCTTTGTTACAGCACCGCAGGACACTCCAGCTAGTGGAGTTGCCCGCCCCCTCCGGCCACGGCCCCCACTTTTGGCGGCAAGGCCGGAGGAAACAAAGAAAACAACAAGGAGGAGTCACTGGCCAGTCAGGACAGCCCCTAAGGTGTCCTGAGCTGAAGTGACTCTAACTTTTAGAAATCCTCCATCTTGCAGATGGAGGATTCCCCCAATAGGATTAGGGATGTGACCCCCTCCCCTTGGGAGGAGGCACAAAGAGGGTGTACTCACCCTCAGGGCTAGTAGCCATTGGCTACTAACCCCCAGACCTAAACATGCCCTTAAATTTAGTATTTAAGGGCTCCCCTGAACCTAAGATGGAGATTCCTGCAACTTACCTGAAGAAGAAGACTGCTGAGCTGAAAACCCCTGCAGAGGAAGAACAGAAGACACCAACTGCTTTGGCCCCAGTCCTACCGGCCTGTCTCCTGCCTTCCAAAAGAAACCTGCTCCAGCGACGCTTTCCAAGGGACCAGCGACCTCTGAATCCTCTGAGGACTGCCCCGCTTCAAGAAAGACTAGAAACTCCTGAGGACCGCGGCACTGCTCCAAAAGAACTGCAACTTTGTTTCAAGTAGCAGATTTAAAGACCCCTGCAACTCCCCGCAAGAAGCGTGAGACTTGCAACACTGCACCCGGCGACCCCGACTCGACTGGTGGAGAACAAACAGCTCAGGGAGGACCCTCCGGCGACTCTACGACTGTGAGTAACCAAAGTTGTCCCCCCTGAGCCCCCACAGCGACGCCTGCAGAGGGAATCCCGAGGCTCCCCCTGACCGCGACTGCCTAAAACTCCATTTCCCGACGGCTGGAAAAGACCCTGCACCCGCAGCCCCCAGCACCTAAAGGAACGGAACTCCTGTGCAGGAGTGGCCCCCAGGAAGCCCTCTCCCTTGCCCAGGTGGTGGCTACCCCGAGGAGCCCCCCCCTTGCCTGCCTGCATCGCTGAAGAGACCTCTTGGTCTCCCATTGAAAACTAAAGGAAACCCGACGCTTGTTTGCACACTGCACCCGGCCGCCCCCGCGCTGCTGAGGGTGTACTTTTTGTGTGGACTTGTGTCCCCCACGGTGCCCTACAAAACCCCCCTGGTCTGCCCTCCGAAGACGCGGGTAGTTACCTGCTGGCAGACTGGAACCGGGCACCCCCTTCTCTCCATTGAAGCCTATGTGTTTTGGGCACCTCTTTGACCTTTGCACCTGACCGGCCCTGAGCTGCTGGTGTGATAACTTTGGGGTTGCTCTGAACCCCCAACGGTGGGCTACCTTGGTCCAAGAACTGAAACCTGTAAGTGACTTACTTACCTGTGAAATCTAACAAAACTTTACCTCCCCCAGGAACTGTGAAAATTGCACTGTGTCCACTTTTAAAACAGCTTATTGTGTTTTATGTAAAAAGTATACATGCTAAAGTAATGATTCAAAGTTCCTAGAGTACTTACCTGCAATACCTTTCAAATGAGATATTACATGTAAAATTTGAACCTGTGGTTCTTAAAATAAACTAAGAAAATATATTTTTCTATAACAAAACCTATTGGCTGGATTTGTCTCTGAGTGTGTGTTCCTCATTTATTGCCTGTGTGTATGTACAACAAATGCTTAACACTACTCCTTTGATAAGCCTACTGCTCGACCACACTACCACAAAATAGAGCATTAGTATTATCTCTTTTTGCCACTATCTTACCTCTAAGGGGAACCCTTGGACTCTGTGCATGCTATTCCCTACTTTGAAATAGCACATACAGAGCCAACTTCCTACATTGGTGGCAGCGGTGGGATACAAGACTTTGCATTTGCTGGACTACTCAGCCAATACCTGATCACACGACAAATTCCAAACATTTTCATTAGAAATTGATTTTTGCCATTTGAAATTTTTCTAAATTCTTTAAAGTCCTGCTAGGGCCTTGTGTTAGTCCCTGTTAGCATTTCTTTTAGAGTTTAAAAGTTTGTAAAAGTTTGAATTAGAACCTAGAACTAGTTTTAGATTCTTAAAAAGTATTCCAACTTTTAGAAGCATAATGTCTAGCACAGATGTGAATATGGTGGAACTCGACACCACACCTTACCTCCATCTCCAGATGAGAGAGCTAAGGTCACTCTGTAAACTAAAGAAAATAGCAATGGGCTCCAGACCTACCAAACTACAGCTCCAGGAGCTGTTGGCAGAGTATGAAAGAGCCAACCCCTCTGTGGATGGCAACACAGATGAAGATGATAGTGAACTGGAGGAAGATTCTCCGCTACCAGTCCTATCTAGGGAGGACAGGGCTTCTCAAGCCCTGACTCCAAAAATAATAGTCAGAGATGCTGGCTCCCTCACAGGAGGGACCAGCAGCTCTGAAATCACTGAGGATAACTCCAGTGAAGAGGACATCCAGTTAGCCAGGATGGCCAAAAGATTGGCTTTGGAAAGACAGATCCTAGCCATAGAAAGGGAAAGACAAGAGATGGGCCTAGGACCCATCAATGGCAACAACATAAATAGGGTCAGAGATTCTCCTGACATGTTGAAAATCCCCAAAGGGATTGTAACTAAATATGAAGATGGTGATGACATCACCAAATGGTTCACAGCTTTTGAGAGGGCTTGTGTAACCAGAAAAGTGAACAAATCTCACTGGGGTGCTCTCCTTTGGGAAATGTTCACAGGAAAGTGTAGGGATAGACTCCTCACACTCTCTGGAAAAGATGCAGAATCTCATGACCTCATGAAGGGAACCCTGATTGAGGGCTTTGGATTCTCCACTGAGGAGTATAGGATTAGATTCAGGGGGGCTCAAAAATCCTCGAGCCAGACCTGGGTTGACTTTGTAGACTACTCAGTAAAAACACTAGATGGTTGGATTCAAGGCAGTGGTGTAAGTAATTATAATGGGCTGTACAATTTATTTGTGAAAGAACTCCTATTAAGTAATTGTTTCAATGATAAACTGCATCAGCATCTGGTAGACCTAGGACCAATTTCTCCCCAAGAATTGGGAAAGAAGGCGGACCATTGGGTCAAGACTAGGGTGTCCAAAACTTCCACAGGGGGTGACCAAAAGAAAGGGGTCACAAAACCTCCCCAGGGGAAAGGTGGTGAGACAGCCAAAAACAAAAATAGTAAAGAGTCTTCTACAGGCCCCCAAAAACCTGCACAGGAGGGTGGGCCCAGAGCCTCTTCACAAAACAATTCTGGGTACAAGGGTAAAAACTTTGATCCCAAAAAGGCCTGGTGTCGTAGCTGTAGTCAGTCTGGACACCAAACTGGAGACAAGGCCTGTCCCAGGAAAAATACCACTTCAAACTCCACTCCAGCTAACACTGGAATGGCTAGTCTCCAAGTGGGATCAACAGTGTGCCCAGAGCAAATCAGGTGTCACACTGAAGCTACATTAGTCTCTGAGGGTGGGGTGGATTTAGCCACACTGGCTGCCTGGCCCCCTAACATGCAAAAATACAGGCAGCAGCTCTTAATTAATGGGACAAGTGTAGAGGGCCTGAGGGATACAGGTGCCAGTGTCACTATGGTGACAGAGAAACTGGTTTCCCCTGGCCAATACCTGACTGGACAAACCTATCCAGTCACCAATGCTGACAATCAAACTAAAGTGCATCCCATGGCAATGGTAACTTTAGAGTGAGGAGGGGTCAATGGCCTGAAACAGGTGGTGGTCTCCTCGAATATCCCAGTAGACTGTTTGCTTGGAAATTACCTGGAGTCCTCAGCATGGGCTGAGGTAGAACTGAAAACCCATGCAGCCATGCTGGGTATCCCTGAACTGGTGTGTGTCAAGACAAGGGCACAGTGCAAGGCACATGGTGAAAAAGTAGAGCTGGAGTCTGGAAGAATGGCCCAGCCTACCAAGAGAAAAGGAAAGTCAGCTGGGAAACCAACTGCAACACAACACCAAAAAGAGAACCTCTCTTCTCAGGAAGAAGTTCTGCCCTCTGAGGGAACTGAGCCTATGGAGCTGGAACCTTATCAGGTTGAGCTCTTGGGCCCAGGGGGACCCTCAAGGGAAGAGTTGTGTAAGGGACAAGAAACCTGTCCCTCTCTTGAAGGCCTTAGGCAGCAAGCTGCTGAAGAGTCCAAAGGCAAGAAAAATGGAACACATAGGGTCTATTGGGAAGATGGACTCCTGTACACTGAGGTAAGAGATCCCAAACCTGGTGCCACTAGAAGAGTGGTAGTGCCTCAGGGTTTCAGAGAGTTTATTCTGACCTTAGCCCATGATATTCCCCTTGCTGGGCATTTGGGACAAACCAAGACGTGGGAGAGGTTAGTCAACCACGTCTACTGGCCCAATATGTCCCAGAAGGTTAAGGAGTTTTGCCTCTCCTGTCCCACCTGTCAAGCCAGTGGTAAGACAGGTGGACATCCAAAGGCCCCCCTCATTTCACTTCCAGTGGTGGGGGTCCCCTTTGAAAGAGTGGGTGTGGACATAGTTGGTCCACTAGAACCTCCCACAGCCTCAGGAAATATGTACATCCTAGTAGTAGTGGATCATGCTACTAGGTATCCTGAAGCTATTCCCCTTAGGTCGACTACTGCCCCTGCAGTAGCCAAGGCCCTCATTGGTATCTTTACCAGAGTGGGTTTCCCTACGGAGGTGGTTTCTGACAGAGGTACCAACTTCATGTCAGCTTACCTAAAACACATGTGGAATGAGTGTGGAGTGACTTATAAATTCACTACACCATATCATCCACAAACTAATGGCCTTGTTGAGAGATTCAACAAGACATTAAAGGGCATGATCATGGGGCTCCCAGAAAAACTCAAAAGGAGATGGGATGTCCTCTTGCCATGTCTGCTTTTCGCTTACAGAGAGGTGCCTCAGAAGGGAGTAGGGTTCTCACCCTTTGAACTTCTGTTTGGCCACCCTGTAAGGGGACCACTTGCTCTTGTTAAAGAAGGCTGGGAGAGACCTCTTCATGAGCCTAAACAAGACATAGTGGACTATGTACTTGGCCTTCGCTCAAGAATGGCAGAGTACATGGAAAAGGCAAGTAAAAACCTTGAGGCCAGCCAACAGCTCCAGAAGTTTTGGTATGACCAAAAGGCTGCAATGGTTGGATTCCAACCAGCGCAGAAAGTTTGGGTTTTGGAGCCTGTGGCTCCCAGTGCACTTCAGGACAGATGGAGTGGCCCTTACCCAATCCTGGAAAAGAAGAGTCAGGTCACCTACCTGGTGGACCTAGGCACAAGCAGGAGCCCCAAGAGGGTGATCCATGTAAACCTCCTAAAACTCTTCCATGATAGGGCTGATGTAAATCTGTTGATGGTAACAGATGAGGACCAGGAAGCTGAGAGTGAGCCTCTCCCTGATCTCCTCTCATCAAACCCTAAAGATGGCTCAGTAGATGGAGTGATCTACTCAGACACCCTCTCTGGCCAACAGCAATCTGATTGTAGGAAGGTCCTGCAACAGTTTGCTGAGCTCTTCTCCTTAACCCCTGGTCAGACTCACCTGTGTACCCATGATGTGGACACAGGAGACAGCATGCCTGTCAAAAACAAAATTTTTAGACAGTCTGACCAAGTTAAGGAAAGCATCAAGGGGGAAGTCCACAAGATGCTGGAGTTGGGAGTAATTGAGCATTCTGACAGCCCCTGGGATAGCCCAGTGGTCTTAGTCCCCAAACCTCACACCAAAGATGGAAAGAGAGAGATGAGGTTTTGTGTGGACTACAGAGGTCTCAATTCTGTCTCCAAGACAGATGCCCATCCCATACCTAGAGCTGATGAACTAATAGACAAATTAGGGGCTGCCAAATTCTTAAGTACCTTTGACTTAACAGCAGGGTACTGGCAAATCAAAATGGCCCCTGGAGCAAAAGAAAAGACAGCATTCTCCACACCTGATGGGCATTATCAGTTCACTGTTATGCCCTTTGGTTTAAAGAATGCCCCTGCCACCTTCCAAAGGTTGGTGAATCAAGTCCTTGCTGGGTTGGAATCCTTTAGTGCAGCTTATCTTGATGATATTGCTGTCTTCAGCTCCACCTGGCAGGATCACCTGGTCCACCTGAAGAAGGTTTTGAAGGCTCTGCAATCTGCAGGCCTCTAATCAAGGCATCCAAATGCCAGATAGGGCAGGGAACTGTGGTTTACTTGGGACACCTTGTAGGTGGAGGCCAAGTTCAGCCACTCCAACCTAAGATCCAGACAATTTTGGACTGGGTAGCTCCAAAAACCCAGACTCAAGTCAGGGCATTCCTTGGCTTGACTGGGTACTATAGGAGGTTTGTGAAGGGATATTGATCCATTGTGACAGCCCTCACAGAACTCACCTCCAAGAAAATGCCCAAGAAAGTAAACTGGATTGTAGAATGCCAACAGGCCTTTGACACCCTGAAACAAGCTATGTGCACAGCACCAGTTCTAAAAGCTCCAGATTACTCCAAGCAATTCATTGTGCAAACAGATGCCTCTGAACATGGGATAGGGGCAGTTTTGTCCCAAACAAATGATGATGGCCTTGACCAGCCTGTTGCTTTCATTAGCAGGCGGTTACTCCCCAGGGAGCAGCGTTGGAGTGCCATTGAGAGGGAGGCCTTTGCTGTGGTTTGGTCCCTGAAGAAGCTGAGACCATACCTCTTTGGTACTCACTTTGTAGTTCAAACTGACCACAGACCTCTCAGATGGCTGATGCAAATGAAAGGTGAAAATCCAAAACTGTTGAGGTGGTCCATCTCCCTACAGGGAATGGACTTTATAGTGGAACACAGACCTTGGACTGCCCATGCCAATGCAGATGGCCTTTCCAGGTTCTTCCACTTAGAAAATGAAGACTCTCTTGGGAAAGGTTAGTCTCATCCTCTTTCGTTTGGGGGGGGGTTGTGTAAGGAAATGCCTCCTTGGCATGGTTGCCCCCTGACTTTTTGCCTTTGCTGATGCTATGTTTTGAATTGAAAGTGTGCTGAGGCCTGCTAACCAGGTCCCAGCACCAGTGTTCTTTCCCTAACCTGTACCTTTGTATCCACAATTGGCACACCCTGGCATCCAGATAAGTCCCTTGTAACTGGTACCCCTGATACCAAGGGCCCTGATGCCAGGAAAGGTCTCTAAGGGCTGCAGCATGTCTTATGCCACCCTAGAGACCCCTCACTCAGCACAGACACACTGCTTGCCAGCTTGTGTGTGCTAGTGAGAACAAAATGAGTAAGTCGACATGGCATTCCCCTAAGGGTGCCATGCCAGCCTCTCACTGCCTATGCAGTATAGGTAAGACACCCCTCTAGCAGACCTTACAGCCCTAAGGCAGGGTGCACTATACCATAGGTGAGGGCACCAGTGCATGAGCACTGTGCCCCTACAGTGTCTAAGCCAAACCTTAGACATTGTAAGTGCAGGGTAGCCATAAGAGTATATGGTCTGGGAGTCTGTCAAACACGAACTCCACAGCACCATAATGGCTACACTGAAAACTGGGAAGTTTGGTATCAAACTTCTCAGCACAATAAATGCACACTGATGCCAGTGTACATTTTATTGTAAAACACACCCCAGAGGGCACCTTAGAGGTGCCCCCTGAAATTGTATCCAACTATCTGTGTAGGCTGACTGGTTCCAGCAGCCTGCCACGCTAGAGACATGTTGCTGGCCCCATGGGGAGAGTGCCTTTGTCACTCTGAGGCCAGTAACAAAGCCTGCACTGGGTGGAGATGCTAACACCTCCCCCAGGCAAGAGCTGTAACACCTGGCGGTGAGCAGCACCGCAGGACACTCCAGCTAGTGGAGTTGCCCGCCCCCTCCGGCCACGGCCCCCACTTTTGGCGGCAAGGCCGGAGGAAACAAAGAAAACAACAAGGAGGAGTCACTGGCCAGTCGGACAGCCCCTAAGGTGTCCTGAGCTGAAGTGACTCTAACTTTTAGAAATCCTCCATCTTGCAGATGGAGGATTCCCCCAATAGGATTAGGGATGTGACCCCCTCCCCTTGGGAGGAGGCACAAAGAGGGTGTACTCACCCTCAGGGCTAGTAGCCATTGGCTACTAACCCCCCAGACCTAAACACGCCCTTAAATTTAGTATTTAAGGGCTCCCCTGAACCTAAGATGGAGATTCCTGCAACTTACCTGAAGAAGAAGACTGCTGAGCTGAAAACCTCTGCAGAGAAACCAGAAGACACCAACTGCTTTGGCCCCAGTCCTACCGGCCTGTCTCCTGCCTTTCAAAAGAAACCTGCTCCAGGGACGCTTTCCAAGGGACCAGCGACCTCTGAATCCTCTGAGGACTGCCCCGCTTCAAGAAAGACTAGAAACTCCCGAGGACAGCGGCACTGCTCCAAAAGAACTGCAACTTTGTTTCAAGTAGAAGATTTAAAGACCCCTGCAACTCCCCGCAAGAAGCGTGAGACTTGCAACACTTCACCCGGCGACCCCGACTCGACTGGTGGAGAAACAACGCCTCAGGTAGGACCCTCCGGCGACTCTACGACTGTGAGTAACCAAAGTTGTCCCCCCTGAACCCCCACAGTGACGCCTGCAGAGGGAATCCCGAGGCTCCCCCTGACCGCGACTGCCTAAAACTCCATTTCCCGACGGCTGGAAAAGACCCTGCACCCGCAGCCCCCAGCACCTAAAGGAACGGAACTCCTGTGCAGGAGTGACCCCCAGGAAGCCCTCTCCCTTGCCCAGGTGGTGGCTACCCCGAGGAGCCCCCCCCTTGCCTGCCTGCATCGCTGAAGAGACCTCTTGGTCTCCCATTGAAAACTAAAGGAAACCCGACGCTTGTTTGCACACTGCACCCGGCTGCCCCCGCGCTGCTGAGGGTGTACTTTTTGTGTGGACTTGTGTCCCCCACGGTGCCCTACAAAACCCCCCTGGTCTGCCCTCCGAAGACGCGGGTACTTACCTGCTGGCAGACTGGAACCGGGGCACCCCCTTCTCTCCATTGAAGCCTATGTGTTTTGGGCACCTCTTTGACCTTTGCACCTGACCGGCCCTGAGCTGCTGGTGTGATAACTTTGGGGTTGCTCTGAACCCCCAAGAACTGAAACCTGTAAGTGACTTACTTACCTGTGAAATCTAACAAAACTTTACCTCCCCCAGGAACTGTGAAAATTGCACTGTGTCCACTTTTAAAACAGCTTATTGTGTTTTATGTAAAAAGTATACATGCTAAAGTAATGATTCAAAGTTCCTAGAGTACTTACCTGCAATACCTTTCAAATGAGATATTACATGTAAAATTTGAACCTGTGGTTCTTAAAATAAACTAAAAAAATATATTTTTCTATAACAAAACCTATTGGCTGGATTTGTCTCTGAGTGTGTGTTCCTCATTTATTGCCTGTGTGTATGTACAACAAATGCTTAACACTACTCCTTTGATAAGCCTACTGCTCGACCACACTACCACAAAATAGAGCATTAGTATTATCTCTTTTTGACACTATCTTACCTCTAAGGGGAACCCTTGGACTCTGTGCATGCTATTCCTTACTTTGAAATAGCACATACAGAGCCAACTTCCTACAGAGATAGTAAAGATAGTTAAGGGCTTCAAGGAAGATATGGAAGCAGGCTGAAATATGCAGCACCTGAGGGGATGGTACCATCTGGACTGCAGTGAAGCAGACAATGCTTGATCCAGAAAAGAGACGTTGGAGAGGATGAGACCAGCCGAGGGAAGCCCACTTGTCCAAGGATGGTAGCAGCAAGTAGAGTTCCCAGTCAATGCAGTTGATAGAATGTTTGCTGCAGGTGAACGTTGGGCTTAAATAAGTCCTTCCAGCAGATGCTAACACAATGGTAGAGCTAGCTCGTACACAGAGCTGCTGAGTCCTGTGAGAATCCCTCTCCCTGCTCACAGGCCCAGAAAGCTAGAATGCTAAAGAGAACATTTGCTCAATCCCTGAGCATAACATTGATGGAGTCAGGTGACTAAGTCTTCAGGAAGACTGAGAAGGAACACAGGAGAATACCGAAAGTTTGAAAATAATCATATAGGTCTAGGTGGTTCCAGATCAGCCTTTTAGAATTAGCTTATGTGCTCTAGTTCAATACACTAGATATACAAATGCTCAAGTAACTAACTTGGTTGTCCAATTGAATAGCAATAATAGCAATTTGACTGGGACAGCTGAGGTAAATGACAGCGGTGATATGAAGAAAATGCTACTATCTAGTCCTAGTTTCCAGAAACTTATTCGTTGTTTCTTTTTAAAGGCTGTTTATCACACGTTTCATCTCTTTTGATAATTGTTGATGAGACACCTGGAGAGGAGTGGGTGGTGTACAGCATCAGTGGTGTAAATCACGGGTGTTTGTGTTGTGTGTTTGGGGAAATGTTGGGGCTTTGTTGCGTCACCCCTATACCATCATGGTGACAGTGAAGCAGCCCTCTTTGTATGGTGCTTCAGGGCATTTGTAGGGGGGCTTTGTGCACATTTTGTTGTACATTTACAAGTGCAGTTTCTGTTGAGCGATACTAATGTATGTTTGTTTCTGGTTGCTCCTTCACAGGCACCCACTCTTCCCGCTCCTAGCTCTGCTCTTTGAAAAGTGCGAAGGATCCACACAGGGCTCAGAGTGCACTACATCTGCCAGTTTTGATGTTGATATTGAAAACTTTGTCAGGGAGCAAGACAAAGAAGGCAAACCATTCTTCTGTGAAGACCCCGAAACTGATAGTCTAGTAAGATAAGCTTTCACTTGCTGTGCTACAGTCGTTGATGGTGGGGATTTTTAGCCCCTTCCTGGTCTTTTGCTTGATAAATGTTCACTGCTCACCATTTGTCCTCCGTAGACCTTCATTGATCGTCATAACCATTGAATTTCATTCTTGTTTTACAGCATGTGTACATGTTCTTTATTGCAGGAAAGACACTTTTGGAATAAAACATTTTTATTTATTTTCATTAATTTATTTGTGATTTTATACCGACACGGCCCGTAGTTATCCAAGTGCTTTAAAAGAGAACAGCTATCGCAGCAGGAATACATTAGGGATTAAAACCCACATTGAGAGTAAGTGGGAGAAAAACTGTGCATTGGAGCAGTTTCCAAACAGTCCACACAGCACAGAGTACATCAATCCCACATCAAAACAATTCATGAACGAGTGGGAACAAAAGGAAGATAAGCTAAGTGTATGTGAAAGAGAAAAGCTTTGAGGTCTTTTCGGAAGGTCAAAGAGAGGGAGTTCCAAATTATTGTGGCACAGTTAGAAATGGGGTCCTTGGTTGGCAGTCAGGTTACCCCCTGTCCAAACAGGGACCCTCACTCTAGTCATGGTAAAGGAGAATCACCCTCAGTTAACCCCCGCTTACCTCCTTGGTAGCTTTGGCATGAGCAGGCAGGCTTAACTTCAGAAGCAATGTGTAAAGTATTTGTACCAACACACACAGTAACCCAGTGAACCCACCACAAAATGAAACAACACAGGTTTAGAAAAATGGATAATATTTATCTAAAGAAAAACAAGACCAAAACGACAAAAAATACGACATACACAAGTCAACATATGAATTTTAAAAAGAATAAGAATCTTAATCCTTAGAAAACAGTGAGAATGCTTTTATTGCACCTGGGTAGCGTCAAAATAAAGCCGCACGGGTGAATGTACATCGAAAAAGGCCAGCGATGTGTTGATTTCTCACATGCAAGTGAGACTGTGTGACGTTCCTCCTCCAGTTGGGTCGGCGTGCGTCGTTTCTTCTCTCTCGCAAGAGAACGGTGCGTCGATCCCGGACAGGCACCTCGGGTCCAGGCAGGCTTTGCGTTGATTTTCCGCGCCCATAGATGTTGCTTTGAAATCCGGTTGCACGGTGTAAAGAAACCGCTCTGCATCAGGGCTTGAGTTGTTAACAGCAGCCGCTGCTGGTGTTGCGCATTGTTTCTCCAGGCCGCATTGCATCGATCTCACAGCCGCAATGTAGGTGGAGCGTTGATTTTAGCCGTGAGGCCACCGGTGTGTCATTTATCAGCCGCAAGGCAGGCGGTGCATCGAAAGTTTCCCAGCATGGTGGTCTTTGCATGGAGTTTGGTCCTTTTCCACCAGCTGTAACTTTCAAGGGCCCAGAGGCAGATTAGGGCACCACTTGGCAGGCAGGACTCTCAGCAGAAAGGCCAGGTGCTGGCAGAGAGAAGTCTTTGTGTTCCCTGAGACTTCAACAACAGGAGGCAAGCGCAGTTCAAGCCCTTGGAGATACTTCACCAATAGGAAGTCACACAAAAGTCAGTCTTTGTCCTCTCTCAGGCAGAAGCAGCTACTGCAGGCCAACCCTGCAAAGCACGGTCACAGGCAAAGGGGCAGTACTCCTCCTCCAGCTTCTCCAACTCTTCTTCTGGGCAGAGGTTACTTTTAGTTGCGGAAGTTCTGATTTCCAGGGTGTAGGAAAGTGGCTCCCTGTTGCAGTTACCCCCCACTTTTTGCCTGATATTGATGCTGACTTGACTGAGAAGTGTGCTGGGACCCTGCTAACCAGGCCCCAGCACCAGTGTTCTTTCACTAAAAATGTACCATTGTTTCTACAATTGGCACACCCCGGGCACACAGATAAGTCCCTTGTAAAAGGTACCAGTGGTACCAAGGGCCCTGTGACCATGGAAGGTCTCTAAGAGCTGCAGCATGTGTTGTGCCACCCTTATAGACCCCTCACCTAACACATGCACACTGCCATTGTAGATTGTGTGTGTTGGTGGGGAGAAAAAGGCAAAGTCGACATGGCATCCCCTTCAGGATGCCATGCCCACAAAATACTGCCTGTGGCATAGGTAAGTCACCCCTCTAGCAGGCCTTGCAGTCCTAAGGCAGGGTGCACTATACCACAGGTGAGGGCATATCTGCATGAGCAATATGCTCCTATAGTGTCTAAGTCTATTCTTAGACATTGTAAGTACAGTGTGGCCATATTAAGTATATGGTCTGAGAGTTTGTCAAAACGAACTCCACAGCTCCATAATGGCTACACTGAATACTGGGAAGTTTGGTATCAAACTTCTCAGAATAATAAACCCACACTGATGCCAGTGTTGGATTTATTAAAAAATGCACACAGAGGGCATCTTAGAGATGCCCCCTGTATTTTACCCAGTTGTTCAGTGCAGGACTGACTGGTCTGTGCCAGCCTGCTGCTGAGAGACGAGTTTCTGCCCCCCTGGTGTGATGCCCTTTGTGCCCTCTGAGGCCAGGAACAAAGCCTGCTCTGGTTGGAGGTGCTTCACACCTCCCCCCTGCATGAACTGTAAAACCTAGTAGTGAGCCTCAAAGGCTCAGGATTCCTGTAACAATGCCCCAGGGCACTCCAGCTAGTGGAGATGCCCGCCCCCTGACACAGCCCCCACTTTTGGCAGCAAGTCCAGGGGAGATAATGAGAAAAACAAGGAGGAGTCACCCACCAGTCAGGACAGCCCCTAAGGTGTCTTGAGCTGAGGTGACCCCTGCCTTTAGAAATCCTGCATCTTGATTTTGGAAGATTCCCCAGTAGGAATAGGTATGTGCCCCCCTCCCCTCAGGGAGAAGGCACAAGGAGGATGTAACCAACCTCAAGGACAGTAGCCATTGGCTACTGCCCCCTATACCTATCACACACTTAAATTGAGTATTTAGGGGCGACCCAGAACCCAGGAAATCAGATACCTGCAACCTGAAGAAACAAGGACTGCTGACCTACAAGCCCTGCAGAGAAGACGGACGACGACAACTGCTTTGGCCCCAGCCCTACCGGCCTGTCTCCTGACTTGAAAACCTGCAACCAGCGAAGCATCTGACAGGGACCAGCGACCTCTGAAGCCTCAGAGGACTGCCCTGAACCTAAGGACCAAGAAACTCCCGTGAGCAGCGGCTCTGCTCAACTTCACCACAACTTTGCAACTTTCTTGCAACTTTAAAGAACTTCACTCTTCCCACCGGAAGCGCGAAACGTCACACTCTGCACCCGACGCCCCCAGCTCGAGATCCAGAGAACAAACACCACAAGGAGGAATCCCCGGCGACTGCGACCCTGTGAGAGGCCCGAGACGACCCCCCTAAACCCTCACAGTGACGCCTGCAGAGAGAATCCCGAGGCACGCCCTGACCGCGACTGCCTGTAACAAGGGACCCGACGCCTGGACCAGACACTGCACCCGCGGCCCCCAGGACCTGAAGAAATCGAACCTCAGTGCAGGAGTGACCCCCAAGCGACCCTCTGCCTAGCCCAGGTGGTGGCTGGCCCGAGAAGTGTCCCCCCCCCATGTGCCTGCCTGCACCGCTAGAGTGACCCCCGGGTCCCTCCATTGAAACCTATACAAAACCCGACGCCTGCTTTGCACAGCGCACCCGGCCTCCCCTGTGCCGATGAGGGTGTGTTTTGTGTGCCTACTTGTCCCCCCCTCCCCCCACCCCAGCGCTCTACAAAACCCCCCTGGTCTGCCCCCCGAGGATGCGGGTACTTACCTGCTGGCAGACTGGAACCGGAGCACCCCTGTTCTCATATGTGCCTATGTGTTTTGGGTACCACCTTGACCTCTGCACCTTACCGGCCCTGAGCTGCTAGTGTGGTAACTTTGGGGTTTCCCTAAACCCCCAATGGTGGGCAACCTATGCCCAGGAACTGAGACTTGTAAGTGTCTTACTTACCTCACAAACTAACCAATACTTACCTCCCCCAGGAACTTTCGATTTTTGCAGTGTCTACTTTTAAAATAGCTTATTGCCATTTTAACAAAAACTGTATATGTTATTGCTCTAATTCAAAGTTCCTAACTTACCTGTGTGGAGTACCTTGCATTTTATGTATTTACTTCAAATCTTGAACTTGTGGTTCTAAAAATAAATTAAGAAAATATATTTTTCTATATAAAAACCTATTGGCCTTGAGTAAGTCTTTGAGTGTGTGTTCCTCATTTATTGCCTGTGTGTGTACAGCAAATGCTTAACACTACCCTCTGATAAGCCTACTGCTCGACCACACTGCCACAAAATAGAGCATTAGAATTATCTAATTTTGCCACTATCTTACCTCCAAGGGGAAGCCTTGGACTCTGTGCACACTGTCTCTCACTTTGAGATAGTATATACAGAGCAAACTTCCTACACAGGGGTTTTGGGTCCTTTTCTTATACCCCTTTCTGCCTTTGAAGTACACCTACATCAAGGAGAAGTCTCTCTTGTTTAGAAGATCCTGCCTTACTCAGGCCAGGCCCCAGGCATACACCGGGGGGTTGGAGACTGCATTGTGTGAGGGCAGGCACAGCCCCTTCAGGTGTAAGTGACCACTCCTTCCCTCAGCCCAGATGGCCCATCAGGATATGCAGGCTACACCCCATCTGCCTTTTTCTAGAAGAGAGGTTCAAACAGCTCAACTGTCAAACTGACTCAGACAGTGAATCCACAAACAAACAGAGTCACAGAATAGTTTAAGCCAGAAAATGCCTGCTTTCTAAAAGTGTAATTTTCAAACACCCAATGTAAACACCAACTTCACTAAAAGATGTATTTTTAAAGTGTGAGGTCAGAGACACCAAACTCTAGACCTCTATCTGCTCTCAAAGGGAAATTGCACTTAAAAGATATTTAAAGGCAGGCCCCGTGTTACCCTATCAGAGAGATAGGCCTTGCAACGTAAAAACAACATTTGGCAGTATTTCACTGTCAGGATATGTAAAACACATCAGTACATGTCCTTCCTTTAACATACACTGCAACCTGCCCACGGGGCTTCCTAGGGCCTTACCCTTAGAGGGTAATCCTCCACACTCATCCTGCTTGACCTCTCAGTGGCCTGTAAGAAAAGGGAAGGTTCAGGCCTGGCAAGTGGGTACACTTTCCAAGTTGAGTTGGCAGTGCAAGACAGCACACACAGACACTGCATTGGCAGGTCTGAGACAGGTTTACAGGGCTACTAATGTGGGTTGCACAACCAGTGCTGCAGGCCCACTAGTAGCATTTGATTTACAGGCCCTTGGCACCTCTAGTGCACTCACTAGGGCCTTACTAGTAAATCAAATATGCCAATCATGGATAGTCTAATGTATACCTACAATTTGTACAGGGAGCACTTACACTTTAGCATTGGTCAGCAGTGGTAAATTGTCCAGACTCCAGAGCAAACAAAAACAGAGTCCAGCACACAGAAGGGTCATCGCTCAGCCCCACCCTCTTCAACGTCTATATGAGCCCCCTCGCAACCATCGCACGTCAACACAACCTCAAGATCATCACCTACGCCGACGACACCCAGCTGATCCTCTCCCTCACCAGCGACCCGGACGCCGCCAGAGCCAGCCTACACGAAGGGATGAAAGACGTCGCCGAATGGATGAAGAACAGCCGCCTGAAACTGAACTCAGACAAGACGGAGGTCCTCATCCTGGGATCATCACCATCTGCCTGGGACGACTCCTGGTGGCCCCCTGCCCTGGGAGCCACCCCCAAGCCAACGGACCACGCTCGCAACCTAGGCTTCATCCTGGACTCCTCCCTCTCGATGACCAGACAAGTCAACGCCGTCTCATCTTCATGCTTCAACACCCTGCGCATGCTTCGAAAGATCTTCCGGTGGATCCCCACCGAGACCAGGAAGACGGTCACCCAGGCCCTAGTCACCAGTCGGCTGGACTACGGGAATGCCCTCTACGCCGGCACCGCCGCCATACTCCAGAAGAAACTCCAACGGATCCAGAACGCCTCAGCACGACTCATCCTGGACATCCCCCTACACAGCCACATCTCCGGACACCTGAGAGACCTGCACTGGCTCCCCGTCAACAAAAGAATCACGTTCCGACTCCTCACCCACGCACACAAGGCCCTCCACGACCTGGGCCCCAAGATCCTCAACAGCCGCCTGACCTTCCACAAGCCCACCCGCCAGCTCCGCTCCGCCAGCCTCTCTCTCGCCACCGTCCCCCGCATCCGCAAAGCCACCATCGGAGGAAGATCCTTCTCCTACCTGGCAGCCAAGACATGGAACTCCCTCCCCATCCACCTCCGGACAACGCAAGACCATCTCGCCTTCAGGAAGCAACTCAAGACCTGGCTGTTCGAGCAGTAGCGTTCCCCCCCCCTCCAGCGCCTTGAGACCCTCCGGGTGAGCAGTGCGCTATACAAATGCCTCTGATTGATTGATTGATAGAAGGAACCTGGGAACAATGCCAAGTCTAACAGGCGCTTTGGAGAAAGACTGGATGGGGGACTCCAGGAGAAGACCATGAACATTTCTTTCACTCTGTTCTTGCGCCCAAGGTTTTTAGCTTTTCAGTTAGGTGCATTGGTGAAGAGTGGAGTGCGTGGTGAATGGCTCTCGCCTCAGGAGGCAGCCTTTGGGGGGTTAGCAGGATTTTGTGACCGACAACAGAGCGGGCCGGAGCATGTTGAACTGCTGAGAGCGGAACTAAGTGAAATTTGGGGATGCATGAGAGAAGCAAGATCCCTTAATCAAGTCTGGAGAGAGCCAACACCTGTAAGGTTAAATTTAGGTCATGTTCTGGTATGATAGCAATAGTTGAAATTGGGTATTCTTTGCCATTGCTGCAGTGTGACTCCTGTGTTAAGACTCAGCTGTCGAGGACAAAGCCAAGTAGGTTGCCGATCTGAAGAACAGAGGGTTGGCATTCCATGGCTTGCAGCAATTCCAACCAGTCTTGTACAGATAGATTAGCTTTTTTTGGAGATACTCAAAGGAATTCTGTTTTCGCAGGGTTTAGTATGGTGATGACGTCAGGAATGCAACTTTCAGGTAGATCTGGGTATCTTTTGCATACAGGTGGAAGAGGATCCCAGGGCTTTTCTGGGTCTCACATAGAGGCTTAAGATAGAGGTTGAATAGCGTTGGAAAGAGGATCAAGCCTTGGGGTTACCCCTTCTTGCACGCAAACTTGCTTACAGACAGAACTCGCAGCTTTACCAGGGAGTAGTTCTTTAGATATGAGGTAAACCATTTAAGGACTATGGGCCTGATTATGAGTGTGGTGGTCTTATTACTGCCTCAGAACAACCCTGACGGTCCAACTGCCAGGGAACTGCCAGCTCCGCCAGGATCTTGGATCCTAGCGGTCTGGCGGCGGCGTAGATCCTAATCCGCAAGGGCAGCGCTGCCCTGAGGATTAAACCTCATTCTCTGCCAGCCTTTTCATGGCGGTAACCATGAAAAGGCTGGCGGAGAACAGGTACAGGGGCCTCCCTGCACTGCCCATGCACTTAGCATGGGCCCCCCTGCCCAGCACCATCGCAATGTTCACTGGCAGTGAACATTGCAAGGGTGCTGGTGCAGCATACTGGCCACAGCATTGCTGCTGGCTTGATTATGAGTCCAAGACAATGCTGTAGCCTGTTTCCCGCTAGGCCAGCAGGCGGAAACTTAGGTTTCCACCCCCTGAGGTAGCGGGAAACTCTAAATAACTCCGCCAGGGAGGTCGCTGTGTAGGCAGTGGTCACGCTGTCGGGAGTTTGGTGGACGGAATTTTGTGTCTGTCAAACTCAAAATGACCTCCTATACCTTCAATGTCCTTGCGATTCTTCTGGGTGTTTATCAGAACATAATGGTTGACTGTGTCACAAGCAACGGAGAGATAAAGGAGAACAAGAAGACATGAATTTCCAGTGTAAAGGAGGCAGAGAGTGTTGTTCACAGTGTGAAGGGTTGCAGTCTCAGTGCTGTAGCCCTATTTGAAGCCAGATTGGAGAGTATTGAGTATGTTTGTGTGGATGTCGGATGACAGTTGGGGGACCAGGCATATCACTGCAAAGATAGTTTGAGGGTATTACCTTGGAGATGGTCACTTGTAGTTGTGTCTTTGCAACTGAGGAGAAAGAGGATCAGGGAAGCTGTGCTTTTCAAGAAGAATTCTCCTTGGCTGTATTGCCAAAGGTGGCTGACAGGGAGATAGTTGTCTTTGACGTTTTTGTTGAAGATCTCCATTAAGTTGTTTCAGGAGGCCATGCAGGTCTTGGGTGGGTTATTGAAGGAAGGATTGTTAGCCTGTTTAGATTTGTTCTTAGCAGATGTAAACCATTTTTGCTCTGTTGCATTTGCTCTTGAGGGGGACGAATTCTTCCATCAAGGATTTCTTGCAGTTAATATGTTTGTCTATGGCTTTATGAAAGTCAAGTTGGGGAACTACTAAACCAAGATTTATGTGAGCCATGTTAGCAAGGGCTTCAATGTTGATGCTACTAGTGCCCCTAAACCATTTGTTCTTCTTTGTTAGTTGGCTGGAGGTTTTAGTTTGAGTAAAAGACACTATAAAGGGGATTAGAAGGTGGCTCGTCCAGTACCTGGATGGGATCAATGGTTGTTTGATTGGGATGGACCTGGGCTCTGCATATGATCAGATCCAAAGTGAGCCCTGGACGAGTGTGAGTTTCTGACAGTGTTGTGAAAGGGCATTGCCACTGAGAAGTAGTAGAAGGTGTCCATTGATGCTGTAGCAGGTGATAAATTGGGTTGTGAAGAACTCCATGCATTCTTTGACAAAAGTGTTAGTTAGACCCGGGGTGGATAAATAACCTATTTTACACCGCAACGCACAGTGGAAGACATCATCATGCCACCTACACCAGGAGTGCCTCCCTCTAACGAGCTGGAGCCCTCTCGCCACAAAAGACACCGCCAGAATTATGCAGATTTATTCAGGGTCCCTCACAGACCACTGCCCTCACCATGTGTACAACTTGGGAAGAACACCGATCAGCTCGAACCTCACCACCATCATCAACTCCTTCAGCCTTAGCGGAAACATCCCAGATAGCTGTAAGCATGCAGAAGAAACAGCTCTCGCAAAGAAACCCTTAGGTAACCCGAACAACTCAGCAACTACGACCCACCATACTCCTTCCTTTCCCAGCCAAAGTCCCGGAGAAAGATCTACAAGTAACTCTCTGCTCATCTAGAGCAGCACCAACTCCTGGATTCCACGCAGGCATGGTTTCGCTGCAACCACAGCATGGAAACCACCCTCCTGGCAGTCACAGACAACATCTGGTCCATCATGGACCGAGGGTAATCCTCCACACTCATCCTGCTTGACCTCTCGGTGGCCTGTGGCACCGTCTCCCACGCCACCCTCATCACCAGACTCCAGGACTCAGGAATTTAAGGGCCCGCCCTGAATTGGATTGCCTCTTTTCTCTCCAACAGGATTCAATGAGTCAGACTCTCCACCTGCACCTCCAAACACAAGCCGGTCGTCTGAAGAGTCCCCCAGGGCTTCTCCCTCAGCCCAACTCTGCTCAATGTGCACATTGCACCCCTTGCCCTCAGCATCAACATTGTCTCCTACACCGACGCTAGCTCATCCTCTCCCACACAGACAGTCCCATCAGGACCAGCCTCACCTCCTGCATGTCCAGTGTGGCCAGCTGGATGTGAGAGAACGGCCTTAAACTCAACACGGACAAAACAGAGACCCTGATTTTCAGACACAAGAGCTCCTCCCTTGGGACTGTTGCTGCTGGCCACCTGATTTAGGGCCCATGCTCAGAGGCCAGAACACCAGCTTCGCACCAGTGCAGGGACTGAAGGTCCCTGAACCGGTGTAGACTGGTTTATGCACAGAGGGCACCAAATGTGCCCTTCAAAGCATACCAGTGGCTTGCGGAGGCTACCCCTCCCAAGCCATGTAACACCTATTTCCAAAGGGAGAGGGTGTTGCCCCTGCCTCTCCCAAAGGAAATCCGTTGTTCTGCCTTCCTGGACTTGAGCTGCTCAAGCAGCAGGAGGGCAGGAACCTGTCTGTGGTGTGGCAGCAGCTGGGGCTGCCCAGAAAACCCCAGAAGTATGGTAGGAGCAATGCTGGAGGTCCTCTAAGAAGTCCCCAGAGTGCATGGAATCATAATTCCAATACTGGCAACAGTATTGGAATATGAATCTGACATGTTTAATACCAAACATGCGTAGGTTCGGAGTTACCATTTTGTAGCTGGACATAGGTAGTGACCTGTGTCCAGTACAAGTATAAAATGGCGTCCCCACACTCACAAAGTCCATGAAAATGGAACTGAGTTTGTGGGGGCACCTCTGCTAGTACAGGGGTGCCCTCACACACAGGTACTTGCACCCTGCCCTCTGGGCTAGGAGGGCCTGCCATAGGGGTGACTTATAGTGACCTGGTGTAGTGATCTGTAGTGAAAATTGGTGCAGGCACCCATTTCATGCAGACTGCAATGGCAGGCCTGCAGAACACTTTGCATGGGTTCCCTATGTGTGGCATAATACATGCTGCAGCCCATGAGGATCCCCTCGTACCCCAATGCCCTGGGTACCATATCTAGGGAGTTACAAGGGGGCACTAGTATGCCAATTGTGGGGTTCAAGTAACCAAGTTTCCAAGTTAGAAGTGAGAGAGCATGATCACTCGGGTCCTGGTTAGCAGGATCCCAGTGAACACAGTTAAACACACTGACAAAAGACAGAAAATGGGGGTAACCATGCCAAGAAAGTGGGTACTTTCCTACAATGTCTAAGACTGTCTTCTTTTAAATCTGAAGCACAGCTCAAAATAAGGCAACTTTACTTTCTCATGTACAGCTCACTTAGGGTAGCATACGGAAGCAGAGAGGCTCTTTATGAAGAGCGAAGAAGGCACTATGAAGAACAAAGAATTACTTTTACAGTACGAACCCAAAGAATGTTTTTTTCCAACAGTGTGTGCAAAATCCAAAATGGCTGTATTAAGCACTCCAAAAAAAAAAAAACGAAAGCAGCAGTATTAGCAGAGGTATCAAAAGAGAAAATCACTACCTTTGTAAAACTCCCAATCCAGAGGAAGAAGTATTTCAGGTAATCGCAAGGGTTTTTCCTACATCCCTCTTCAGTTTCACACTCCTGTAGCAGGAGCGTGGAAGTCCAATTTGGAAGAGTTGAAGCCTTTAACAAACAATTGTGTATTGAGCATTTTAAGAACAGTCTACTTCATCTGTTTCAAGGCAGCTCCACCGAAACCTTATTGAATTAGCAACTCTTTGTTAGTACAGGAATCTAAACTCCTATTGGCCAAAAAAGTCATTAAAAAAGTTCCATCACGTAAGGAAAACAAAGGATTACAGTCCAGGTATTTTTTTTAGTTCCCAAAATGGGTCAATCAGTTTCAGATCCTTTGAAAAGAAAACTCTGAAACAAATCATTGTGACAGATGGTTCATTGACTGGATGAAGAGCCCACGTTGATCACCTGACAGTTCAAAGTCTTTGATGTTGAATACAATACAAACACCGCGCGTTCTACAAGCAAGGAAGGAGGAACAAGATCAAGATAACTGCCCCTTCAACGGTAAAAGATGTGTCTTTGGGCACTAAAGTAACTATAACTCACATCCCGTCATGCACAGTGCTGTTGGCAATGATGTCATTTCAGATGTTGCAATGATGTTAGCAATGATGTCATAGAACATGTCATTCTTGATGTAAGATGCTACGTATTTAGCAATGTATGGAGAAGGCGAGAGTTATAGCTGCTGTAGGGTACAAGTTATAGTTACTTAGATAGCTACAATTGGTGAATATCAGTGGTTTTGTTAATGTAAAGTTGTTTGTTTTATCTAACATTTTTACCTAACTTTAACATCCCTTAAACCTTTGGGGTTTTTTCAGTGAATTTCTGAGGTTTTTTTTTAAATTTAAGTAAGATATTAATGCAAATCCTAGCTATAATGCACTTTGGTTTTTCAATGTTTTTATTTATTTTTTATTTTAAAGGAAGATGTCCATCGCCCAGTATGGAATTGCGTGTATGGCTGGCCTGTGGCCAGGCTCTGTTTACCAAACACGTGTGCGCCTATCCCCCTGACTGTGCACTGCAGGGGCTGGGCACACAGCCCCCTAATACCTCCGATACGTACAGCTAAATATGCTATGCAACAATAAAAAGGGTGCCGTTTTCAGTAAGGCAGACCTCATGGCTTTGCCAAAGGCTTAGAATACCAAAATATAAAATGCACTAAACCTATTGCCTTTGTCAAGAGTTCAGCATATCAAAATATATAAAGCAGACCTATTGGCTTAGTCAAGAAGTCATTGTAAAGAAATGGCTCCCTGTTGCAGTTACCCCCCACTTTTTGCCTGATACTGATGCTGACTTGACTGAGAAGTGTGCTGGGACCCTGCTAACCAGGCCCCAGCACCAGTGTTCTTTCCCCTAAAATGTACCATTGTCTCCACAATTGGCACAACCCTGGCACCCAGGTAAGTCCCTTGTAACTGGTACCCCAGGTACCAAGGGCCCTGATGCCAGGGAAGGTCTCTAAGGGCTGCAGCATGTCTTATGCCACCCTAGGGACCCCTCACTCAGCACAGACACACTGCTTGCCAGCTTGTGTGTGCTGGTGGGGAGAAAATGACTAAGTCGACATGGCACTCCCCTCAGGGTGCCATGCCAACCTCACACTGCCTGTGGCATAGGTAAGTCACCCCTTTAGCAGGCCTTACAGCCCTAAGGCAGGGTGCACTATACCACAGGTGAGGGCATATGTGCATGAGCACTATGCCCTTACAGTGTCTAAGCAAAACCTTAGACATTGTAAGTGCAGGGTAGCCATAAGAGTATATGGGCTGGGAGTCTGTCAAAAACAAACTCCACAGCTCCATAATGGCTACACTGAATACTGGGAAGTTTGGTACCAAACTTCTCAGAATAATAAACCCACACTGATGCCAGTGTTGGATTTATTACAAAATGCACACAGAGGGCACCTTAGAGATGCCCCCTGTATTTTACCCAATTGTTCAGTGCAGGACTGACTGGTCTGTGCCAGCCTTCTGCTGAGAGACGAGTTTCTGACCTCATGCGGTGAGAGCCTTTGTGCTCTCTGAGGACAGAAACAAAGCCTGCTCTGGGTGGAGGTGCTTCACACCTCCCCCCTGCAGGAACTGTAACACCTAGCAGTGAGCTTCAAAGGCTCAAGCTTCGTGTTACAATGCCCCAGGGCCCTCCAGCTAGTGGAGATGCCCGCCCCCTGGACACAGCCCCCACTTTTGGCGGCAAGTCCAGGAGAGATAATGAGAACAACAAGGAGGAGTCACTGGCCAGTCAGGACAGCCCCTAAGGTGTCCTGAGCTGAAGTGACTCTAACTTTTAGAAATCCTCCATCTTGCAGATGGAGGATTCCCCCAATAGGATTAGGGATGTGACCCCCTCTCCTTGGGAGGAGGCACAAAGAGGGTGTACTCACCCTCAGGGCTAGTAGCCATTGGCTACTAACCCCCCAGACCTAAACACGCCCTTAAATTTAGTATTTAAGGGCTCCCCTGAACCTAAGAATTTAGATTCCTGCAACTTACCTGAAGAAGAGGACTGCTGAGCTGAAAACCCCTGCAGAAGAAGAAAGAAGACACCAACTGCTTTGGCCCCAGTCCTACAGGCCTGTCTCCTGCCTTCCAAAGAAACCTGCTCCAGCGACGCTTTCCCAAGGACCAGCGACCCCTGAATCCTCCGAGGACTGCCCTGCTTCAAGAAAGACAAGAAACTCCCGAGGACAGCGGCACTGCTCCAAAAGAACTGCAACTTTGTTTCAAGAAGCAGATTTAAAGACCCCTGCAAATCCCCGCAAGAAGCGTGAGACTTGCAACACTGCACCCGGCGACCCCGACTCGACTGGTGGAGAACAAACAACTCAGGGAGGACCCTCCGGCGACTCCGAGACCGTGAGTAACCAAAGTTGTCCCCCCTGAGCCCCCACAGCGACGCCTGCAGAGGGAATCCCGAGGCTCCCCCTGACCGCGACTGCCTGATCCTAAAGTCCCGACGGCTGGAAAAGACCCTGCACCCGCAGCCCCCAGCACCTGAAGGAACGGAACTTCTGTGCAGGAGTGACCCCCAGGAGGCCCTCTCCTTTGCCCAGGTGGTGGCTTCCCCGAGGAGCCCACCCTTGCCTGCCTGCACCGCTGAAGAGACCCCTTGGTCTCCCATTGAAACCTACAGAGAACCCGACGCTTGTTTGCACACTGCACCCGGCCGCCCCCGCGCTGCTGAGGGTGTACTTTTTGTGTGGACTTGTGTCCCCCACGGTGCCCTACAAAACCCCCCTGGTCTGCCCTCCGAAGAAGCGGGTACTTACCTGCTGGCAGACTGGAACCGGGGCACCCCCTTCTCTCCATTGAAGCCTATGTGTTTTGGGCACCTCTTTGACCTTTGCACCTAACCGGCCCTGAGCTGCTGGTGTGATAACTTTGGGGTTGCTCTGAACCCCCAACGGTGGGCTACCTTGGACCCAAAACTGAGACCTGTAAGTGATTTACTTACCTGTTAAAAATAACAATACTTTACCTCCCCCAGGAACTGTGAAAATTGCACTGTGTCCACTTTTAAAACAGCTATTTGTGTTTTATGTAAAAAGTATAAATGCTACTGTAATTATTCAAAGTTTCTAAAGTACTTACCTGCAATACCTTTCAAATGAGATATTACTTGTAAAATTTGAACCTGTGGTTCTTAAAATAAACTAAGAAAAGATATTTTTCTATAACAACACCTATTGGCTGGATTTGTCTCTGAGTGTGTGTTCCTCATTTATTGCCTGTGTGTATGTACAACAAATGCTTAACACTAGTCCTTTGATAAGCCTGCTCGACCACACTACCACAAAATAGAGCATTAGTATTATCTCTTTTTGCCACTATCTTACCTCTAAGGGGAACCCTTGGACTCTGTGCATACAGAGCCAACTTCCTACAGTCATCAATAAATATAATCTAATGTATAGTTCACATATTCACACATAGTAATTTTTCATAATAGAGATTGATGCAACATCTTTTCAATTAGGCATTATTTAAAAAAAACATTAATAATGTGAGGTTTTTTAAAACATTTTTCAGGCTACAAAGTGCAGCTTAAGAACCAGACACAAGGAATCCCTACATTCCAGCTAAAGACCATACAGTTGCAGCTTGGAATGCTTACAAAATATGGTTGGCTCTCCTGGGATCATGGATTCAATGACCCAGGAGACTTACTGTGCTTTTTAGGGTCGAGCCTGCGTCGCATGCGCTCGCGAATGCGTATCGCTAGTGAGACGCTTTAGGTATTAGAAAAGGGCTCGGAGCCCCGTCGACGTCACGTCAGTGTCTTTCATTGGCAAGTTGGCTTGCCTGTTAGAATCCGCTTCTTTTGATTAGTGGAAGGCACGCATACGTCATGCCTTTTCCGGTGGTTAGCCCTCCTCGAGCGCATCGACCAAGTACAGAAAACATGCGAGGCTCGCTGGGTTTGTGGACTACTTTTTCTCTATTTTCCCTGCGCGATCTCGCTGGGCAGAAGTCGAGCGCTTTGCATACTATCGACCTTGTTACACACTTATTTGTACTTTTGCCTGTTACGTTCATAATTGCACTTTTGCCGATAGGTATTATTACTTGTGAACTGTAGCAGCGAGATCGCGCTGTTTTTTTCTTTTAATGCAATAAAAATCCGGTTGGGAGTTTACAACTGTGAACAGCTGTAACTCCGACAAATGCGAGACCCTAGTGCATTGCAAATGCTTGTTTTTAATGGTGCTGGGGGCACTGCTGCGCTCCCTGTAGCTCTCCACAGCATTGAAAACAAAATGCTTGGTGGTGCCTCCACCCTTCTAAGGGCACCACTAGGATAAAAAACACTATTAAAAAGCTGTTGTGGGGCATTAAGGGTAGCTCCTTACACAGATCAGTGAATGATAAATGAGTTGGCCCTGTCTCTAATTTCTCATTCCTTCTGTATATTTGTTTAGTTTTGGGTGTCCTTGCCCCTCCTCGGACACCTAAACTTTGTTTTTATACTATTAGCACAGGGGGAACCCCAAAGCCCCCTCGGCCATGGCAGCTTCCCAGCCAGCACCCACACGGGGGGCTTGGGAGGAGCTGGCTATCTTTTTTAAAGTGATTGCCCCAGTGTCCATCCGGGACACTCAGGGCATTTCCAGGTGTTGAGGACTGTAGGGGAGCCCCAAGGCCCCTGGCACGCCCAGCTAGCACCTTTTGTGGGAGCTGGCAGGGGCTGGCTTTATTCTATTTCTCCTGCCTGGGCGCAAGCAGCTTATTTCTCCACTCCGGTCAGGCAGGAGCAAAAATGTTTTACATGGCAGGAAAGTGCAGGGATGGAATAAAGTTTACATTCCCTGACCACAGCCTCCCAGGCAGGGAAGACAGCAGTGTACCGGAGGATGGGGTCCCCAGGACAGTGCGTTATTTGGGCCCTGCGGGATGAGGTCCCCAGTCCCGTGTAATGATGTATATCCATTCATTACACTTTGCCTTAAGAAAGAACTTGATCAGAGAGGCCAGTTGAATGCATCAGGGAAGGAAAGCCTCCCAGGTACTTAGAGAAACAGGCTTCTATCTGTGCACATTGTAACCCCAACAGGCTGCAGCTTTACATACATGTTCTCTGAACAAAAATGTGTTTTTGTTCTGCAGGTGAGCGCTGCAACACAGTCCTATGCATATCATCTAAACATTGTTTGAACATTATTGAAAACAGAGGCCTCTGTTAGTCTACCATTCCACAGAGAGATATACGTATAGGTTCATAGGCAAAGGCATTCCTTGCAACTGATTTAATGGAAGAAAACTATACATATGAAGGTGTTCTGGGGTGCATGCACACAGCAGGGAGTTATTATATGAAGGTGTTCTGGGGTGCATGCACACAGCAGGGAGTTGTTATATGAAGGTGTTCTGGGGTGCATGCGCACAGCAGGGAGTTATATGAAGGTGTTCTGGGGTGCATGCACACAGCAGGGAGTTATTATATGAAGGTGTTCTGGGGTGCATGCACACAGCAGGGAGTTGTTATATGAAGGTGTTCTGGGGTGCATGCACACAGCAGGGAGTTGTTATATGAAGGTGTTCTGGGGTGCATGCACACAGCAGGGAGTTATTATATGAAGGTGTTCTGGGGTGCATGCACACAGCAGGGAGTTATTATATGAAGGTGTCCTGGAGTGCATGCACACAGCAGGGAGTTATTATATGAAGGTGTTCTGGGGTGCATGCACACAGCAGGGAGTTATTATATGAAGGTGTCCTGGGGTGCATGCACACAGCAGGGAGTTGTTATATGAAGGTGTTCTGGGGTGCATGCACACAGCAGGGAGTTATTATATGAAGGTGTTCTGGGGTGCATGCACACAGCAGGGAGTTATTATATGAAGGTGTCCTGGGGTGCATGCACACAGCAGGGAGTTATATGAAGGTGTTCTGGGGTGCATGCACACAGCAGCGAGTTATTATATGAAGGTGTCCTGGGGTGCATGCACACAGCAGGGAGTTATATGAAGGTGTTCTGGGGTGCATGCACACAGCAGCGAGTTATTATATGAAGGTGTCCTGGGGTGCATGCACACAGCAGCGAGTTATTATATGAAGGTGTTCTGGGGTGCATGCGCACAGCAGGGAGTTATTATATGAAGGTGTTCTGGGGTGCATGCGCACAGCAGGGAGTTGTTATATGAAGGTGTCCTGGGGTGCATGCACACAGCAGCGAGTTATTATATAAAGGTGTTCTGGGGTGCATGCACACAGCAGCGAGTTATTATATGAAGGTGTCCTGGGGTGCATGCGCACAGCAGGGAGTTATTATATGAAGGTGTCCTGGGGTGCATGCACACAGCAGGGAGTTATATGAAGGTGTCCTGGGGTGCATGCACACAGCAGCGAGTTATTATATGAAGGTGTCCTGGGGTGCATGCGCACAGCAGGGAGTTATATGAAGGTGTTCTGGGGTGGATGCGCACAGCAGCGAGTTATTATATGAAGGTGTCCTGGGGTGCATGCACACAGCAGCGAGTTATTATATGAAGGTGTCCTGGGGTGCATGCACACAGCAGCGAGTTATTATATGAAGGTGTCCTGGGGTGCATGCACACAGCAGGGAGTTATTATATGAAGGTGTCCTGGGGTGCATGCACACAGCAGGGAGTTATTATATGAAGGTGTTCTGGGGTGCATGCGCACAGCAGGGAGTTATTATATGAAGGTGTTCTGGGGTGCATGCGCACAGCAGGGAGTTGTTATATGAAGGTGTCCTGGGGTGCATGCACACAGCAGCGAGTTATTATATGAAGGTGTTCTGGGGTGCATGCACACAGCAGCGAGTTATTATATGAAGGTGTCCTGGGGTGCATGCGCACAGCAGGGAGTTATTATATGAAGGTGTCCTGGGGTGCATGCACACAGCAGGGAGTTATATGAAGGTGTCCTGGGGTGCATGCACACAGCAGCGAGTTATTATATGAAGGTGTCCTGGGGTGCATGCGCACAGCAGGGAGTTATATGAAGGTGTTCTGGGGTGGATGCGCACAGCAGCGAGTTATTATATGAAGGTGTCCTGGGGTGCATGCACACAGCAGCGAGTTATTATATGAAGGTGTCCTGGGGTGCATGCACACAGCAGCGAGTTATTATATGAAGGTGTCCTGGGGTGCATGCACACAGCAGGGAGTTATTATATGAAGGTGTCCTGGGGTGCATGCACACAGCAGGGAGTTATTATATGAAGGTGTTCTGGGGTGCATGCGCACAGCAGGGAGTTGTTATATGAAGGTGTCCTGGGGTGCATGCACACAGCAGCGAGTTATTATATGAAGGTGTTCTGGGGTGCATGCGCACAGCAGGGAGTTATTATATGAAGGTGTTCTGGGGTGCATGCGCACAGCAGGGAGTTATTATATGAAGGTGTTCTGGGGTGCATGCGCACAGCAGGGAGTTGTTATATGAAGGTGTCCTGGGGTGCATGCACACAGCAGCGAGTTATTATATGAAGGTGTTCTGGGGTGCATGCGCACAGCAGGGAGTTATTATATGAAGGTGTTCTGGGGTGCATGCGCACAGCAGGGAGTTGTTATATGAAGGTGTTCTGGGGTGCATGCACACAGCAGGGAGTTATTATATGAAGGTGTTCTGGGGTGCATGCGCACAGCAGGGAGTTGTTATATGAAGGTGTCCTGGGGTGCATGCACACAGCAGCAAGTTATTATATGAAGGTGTTCTGGGGTGCATGCGCACAGCAGGGAGTTATTATATGAAGGTGTTCTGGGGTGCATGCGCACAGCAGGGAGTTATTATATGAAGGTGTTCTGGGGTGCATGCGCACAGCAGGGAGTTGTTATATGAAGGTGTCCTGGGGTGCATGCACACAGCAGCGAGTTATTATATGAAGGTGTTCTGGGGTGCATGCGCACAGCAGGGAGTTATTATATGAAGGTGTTCTGGGGTGCATGCGCACAGCAGGGAGTTGTTATATGAAGGTGTTCTGGGGTGCATGCACACAGCAGGGAGTTATTATATGAAGGTGTCCTGGGGTGCATGCACACAGCAGGGAGTTGTTATATGAAGGTGTTCTGGGGTGCATGCACACAGCAGGGAGTTATTATATGAAGGTGTCCTGGGTGCATGCACACAGCAGCGAGTTATTATATGAAGGTGTCCTGGAGTGCATGCACACAGCAGGGAGTTATTATATGAAGGTGTTCTGGGGTGCATGCACACAGCAGGGAGTTATTATATGAAGGTGTCCTGGGGTGCATGCGCACAGCAGGGAGTTATTATATGAAGGTGTCCTGGGGTGCATGCACACAGCAGGGAGTTATTATATGAAGGTGTTCTGGGGTGCATGCACACAGCAGGGAGTTATTATATGAAGGTGTCCTGGGGTGCATGCACACAGCAGGGAGTTATTCTTAAATTTATAACTTCAGTAAAGATTCCTGCGATGCACAATCAGGTCTACAGATATGTAACCTTTTTTGGTCCAGGCTTCCTGCACTTCACGTGGATACTTCTTCATGTGGTTTCAGGGGATAGCTGTGGGGCAGTAGTATTCAGATTGTGATCATAGCTGGAGAGTTTCCACACTTCAGGCATGCAGTTTGTTCATAATATGTGAAAAGGTTTTTTGTTGTCTCTGAAAATACTTTTTCTTTCTCTAGATGGTGAAAGCGATCCAAGTTCTGCGAATTCATTTGCTTGAGCTTGAAAAAGTCAATGAACTGTGCAAGGATTTCTGCAGCCGCTACATTGCCTGCCTGAAAACTAAAATGAACAGTGAGACTCTTCTTAGCAGTGACTCTGGAAGTCCGTATTCTCCTGTGCAGCCCCAGGTATAAGCGCTTGATTCTAATGCTGACACTTGACCGTGTTGTCCGTCCGCATCCACTGCCGTTTTCATTCGTGTACGGTCCTAGGGAGCGCAGTGTTTTAACAGTGGTAGTGCAGGCCCAGGCACACGCTCCGCACTCCCCTGTGCTCTGGATTTCTTTTGCTCAAGAATGTAGATTTGCGCGCTTTCTGCCGTGCTCCTCTTAACAGCACTGATGATACGTAATGCTTACATCACAGGCGCTACCATGCATTACCTTTACAATGTGGCCATTACCACGCAGGTAAGTATCACTCAAGCCCTTTTCTGATATTTCAGAACTCAGGACTTTCCCACTCAGGCAAGTGTTTTTCAATTATGTGAAGTAAGGGAGTTAAGGAGAAGTAATTGGTTTTAAGGGTTCAGGAATGGGTAGGTTATGGGGTAGAAGGGGTTAGTAAGGCATGTTTAGGGTTGAGGGGCCAGGGTTCAGGGAGTTAAGGAATTTTAGGGTTTTAAGGGCTCACAGATTGGTAACGATACGGGGTAGTGAGGAGTTTTAAAGGTGCAGGGATGGGTAGTGATGGGGGGAGTATGGGATTTGTTTTTAAGTGTAGCGGGATTGGGAGCCCGTAGGTATGAATATCAGTCGCTACCACAAACACTGCATGGTAAAGGCTTACTATGTAATATAGCGTGTTGTAAAGGTCATTGTGTTGCATTACATGCGTGGTAAATGTATGCGTAGTAAATGCATGCGTGGTTACAACTGATATTCAGCGCTGACATATCTGCCCCTTTTTCTAGCACCTTTATGTTCCCACCCACAGCTCTTTTAATGTCTGTTGTAAACTCGTAGGCTTCTGGTCCCTTTGCGTCCAAATTTATGCTACTCGCAGAAACGAACATCTGCTATTTGATGATCACTTAGCCCCCGACATTCTCACTTCGGGTCTGCCATCCCTCATGCCGATGTGTGAGCTCTAAGGCTATAAGACGTAACCTTTTCTCAAGACTTGCACACAACTAAGGTGTGACCTGGGCCCCAAAGAAATGAGACAGCTGTATATAGCAGGTTCTGTAAATAAAAATAATCTGCAAATTGACAAATGTTGTCCAGAAAAAAACAAAATCCCTGTAGCTCTAAACATGTGGCTGCTAAGCCTTTCCCTTCTAGAATTCTAAGCCCTTTTTTGACAATTGGGATAGGTCTTCCTTACTTTTCCATGACGTTCGCTTCCCACAAAAGGTATCCAGACCAAATTTGTGCCATTTTTCCCCACCTCTTGGGTATGCTGTAATACCCAGGGTTTGTGGATCATCCATGTGGAACTGAGAAAATAGCCAAAGTGTAGCAGTTTTCTTTTTTAATTGGGAAAAAGTGCTGTGCAGGAATGCGCATTTCCTTTTCTGCAAATGCCACCAACCAAAGGTTTGCTGTCCAGAAAGCTAGAAATTTCTGAAAACTATACAAATTTCTGGATTCAGCAAGGGCCGTTTTTGGCCCAATAACCGATTTTGCTGAAGTAATATACCATTTTGTTTATCAGGCCCTTCTGATTACATGGCATGTGTTTCCTGGTTGCCAAAAAACATTTGCTAGCCAGAGCAAATAGCTGAGCTGCAGCTTGTAGTAATTTTCCATTCTGTGTCGACCATGCAGCAATTCCTATGGTAAAAGCGAATACATGAAAAATGTATATAAAGGAAACCTATGCATTTTCCTACCTCTCAACTTAAGGTCACCCATACTGTCATGTGATTCGGAGGGACTTTCGCGAAATGTGTACTTTCTTGCATATTGGGTAATATTTGAAAACCGAAAGTTAGAGAAATTCAATTGATAATACCAAATGTTCTACTATTAAGTTTTATCCCAATACCAAATGTTCTACTATTTAGTTTTATCCCAATTCTCCCAGTTAAAAATGGTACTTCACTTGTGTGGCTTGGCCTAGTACCCTCTACAAGAAAAGGCCCCAAAATGTGACTGGGAGACACCGAATTTTTGTTTTGAAAATTTTCCTTTTTGGCGATGTGGGTGGCTGTGGAATTTGGGGCTTTGCTTTACTGCCACCCAGTGAAGCCTCCCAAGCCCAGACAGTTCTGAAAACTAGACACCCAGGCAAATTCAGGGTGGTGTGATTTCCGTGGATTCTATTCCCACTATCTTTTTCTGCCACGATTCCCTGCAAAACATTAAACTTAGGCTAAATTCACACATTCTCCTCACTTTCTTGTGAGGGAAAGTTACAGAAGCTGTGGGGATTGCAAAATTCCTACCACCCAGTGTTCCACTTTCTTCACGATTAAAAAAATGGTACCCCACTGGTGTGGCTGAAGATAGCACCTGCTAGTAAAATTGACCAAAGCAGGGGCCATAAGTAGAGTCCATGTGTGCATGCTTTTGGCCAAGGCTGAAATTTGCAGGGTGTTCTGGTTAAGAAAATTTAGCCGGATCCATGCAAACCACACCATCCTGTATTCATCTGGATCTGTAGGTTTCAGAATTGCCCACCAAGAGGAATTTGGGATTTTCCTCCAGTCCATATTTCAAAACTACACCCAGAAAATTCAAAATTTTCTCTTGCCGCTTGCCAGAAGAATGGGCATGCTGTAGACCCCATGGAAGCAGAAAGATTGTTTGGGTTTTAGGGTGGAAGATAGGCACATGCTACGTAAGATCTTCAGGTAGCTACCCCTGCACACGAGACACACTATGACACAGACCCTCATCACCAGCCGACTCAACTATGGAAATGCCCTCTACGTAGAAATCTCTGCGCACCTCATATAGAGATTTCAGACCATACAGAATGCCGCAGCCAGACTCGTCCTCTGGGATCCCCGACGAGCCCACATTACACCCCACCTCAGGCAACTCCACTGGTGCCCTGTACAGAGGAGATGCCAATTCAAGCTGCTGATTCACGCACACAAAGCTCTACACAACCAAGAACCCACGTCTATTAACCTCCACCTGAACTTCCACCAACTGTCGAGAGCACTCCACTCTGTCTCCCTTTCACTCCCCCTATCTACCAAAGCAGAAGTGAAGGACGCTTTTTCTCTCACATCAGAGCAAAAACCTGGAGCAGCTACCCCTCGCAATTCCAGACCATCACCTCACTTCCGGAATTCCGAATTGCTTTCAAGACCTGGCTGTTTGAATAAGTCTCCGGGACCTGCAAGCGCCTGTGTACCCTGTTGGGTGATTAGCCATACTTTATAAATCCTGATTGTTTGATTGATAAATTCTTGGATATGCAGTCCCAATATTTCTTTACTTAAAAATAAATTTCAAAAAACACAAAACTGTTGTCTAGTGGTCTTTCTGACCCACCCCCTACCCCCACACTCCCCGCCTCATACCCCCGAGTGCGCCTTGTGGTGGCAGAAAGGCTGTTTTTTTAACCATTTCCCTGGTGTCTAGTAGGCTTTCTGCCCCCAACGGTGGGCAGAAACACTGCTGTGGTTAGGCAATGGGGGCATTCCCCAATGCCTGGATGAGCTACTCCCACCCTACCACTAATTTGACTATTTCAGCCTGATATCTGGATGTCTATGCTGATCTTTCCGGCCGTTCCTCTCCCACCGGTACGGGGGAAGTTGCTAAATTTTGTGCCTCCCCCACAATTATTCGTTGTCCTCCAGTGGGCTCTGCAGATTGGGGATAAACACCCCATCGCTGTCCCCTCCCCAGGTGGAGTAGAAAGGAGCCATGCATGGGCTGCCCTTTCTTTTTTATTTGGACTATTTTCCCTTGTGGCCAATGGGTTTTGTGCCCTGGGGGTTAAGAGAGACTGTTGGACCTGTTCAGGGGGAAGGGGCAGTGGAGTGGGGCTGCACATCAGTTACTGCCACGTATTAACTTTGTGTTCGATGGCATCTGTCGCTGTAGATACACATGTTCTGCATAGCTCGCCATCTGGTGTTGGGTCGGAGTGTTACAAGTTGTTTTTCTTCAAAGAAGTCTTTCGAGTCATGGGACCGAGTGACTCCTCCTTTTGTCTCCATTGCGCATGGGCGTCGACTCCATCTTCGATTGTTTTCTTTCCGCCATCGGGTTCGGACGTGTTCCTGTCGCTCCGAGTTTCGGAACGGAAAGTTAGCTTCATATCGGAAGATTTTCGTCGGTATTGTTGCGTTCGGGATCGGCGTAGTTAGATTCAACGCCGCATCGAAGATCGAAGCGCCCCGGTGCCCTTCGGGGTAGTTTTCGATCCCCCGTCGGGGCCTGGTCGGCCCGACCGCGTGTAGGACGACGCCGATGGAACAGACCCCGTTCCGTTTCTGTCCCAAATGCCACAACAAATACCTGTATACAGACCAACATTTGGTCTGTAACCTGTGCCTGTCACCTGAGCACAGTGAAGAGACTTGCGAGGCCTGTTGTGCGTTCCGGTCCCGAAAGACACTCCGTGACCGTCGAGCCAGAAGACTTCAGATGGCGTCCACGCCGACAGCGCACCGAGAGTTCGAGGAACGAGAGGAAGAAGAAACCTTTTCGATCCCCGAATCGGACTCCAAGGAATTCGACGATCAAAGAACCGTGAGTAAGACGTCGAAAACAACACATAAGAAAAGTGACAAGGCCCAGGGGACGCAACTGCCACCAGGCCATGGCTCGACCCATAAATTCGGTGACCGACCATCGGCACCGAAAAAGGCCCAAACCGTGCCGAGATCGTCCGACTCCGGTCGAGACACCGGTACGCAGCCTTCTCGGGATCGAGAAAGTGCTGGAGAAAAACATCGACACCGAGATAGCGGTGTAGAAACGGCTCGACGCCGAGACAGCGGCACCGACGAGGATCGACGCCGAGAGGTTTCGACTCCAAAAAAGAAAAAAGTCACCTCAGAGCCGAAAAAAGATACAGACAGGGTTTCGGTGCCGAAACAACCCGCAACCGACCCAGTTTCAGGCTCCTATACAGAGGAGCAATCGCTGTCCTCGCAGATGCGAAAGCATAGGTTTGAGGAAGAGCTGCAATCCACCGAAGTGGACCATACGCAAAAACGTATTTTCATACAGCAAGGAACAGGAAAAATAAGCACCCTTCCCCCTATTAGGAGAAAAAGGAGACTGGAGTTTCAAACAGACCAAGCACCACAAACAAAAATGGTGAAAAAGGTGACTCCGCCACCCTCTCCTCCAGCTGTAATTAACGTCTCACCAGCACAAACTCCATCACATTCCCCGGCTCACACCACCATGAGCCAAGGTGACCAGGATCAAGACGCTTGGGACTTATATGACGCCCCAGTGTCAGACAACAGTCCGGAGGCATATCCTACGAAGCCATCACCACCAGAAGACAGCACAGCATATTCTCAGGTGGTGGCTAGAGCAGCACAATTCCACAACGTAAACCTCCACTCAGAACAAGTCAAGGACGATTTTTTATTCAACACCCTCTCCTCCACCCATAGCTCCTACCAAAGCCTGCCTATGCTCCCTGGTATGCTTCGGCACGCAAAAGAAATCTTTAAGGAGCCGGTCAAAAGTAGGGCAATAACACCAAGGGTGGAAAAGAAATACAAGGCACCTCCTACAGACCCTGTGTTCATCACCACACAGCTGCCACCAGATTCTGTCGTAGTAGGAGCAGCTAGGAAAAGAGCCAACTCCCACACATCTGGGGATGCACCACCCCCAGATAAAGAGAGCCGCAAGTTCGATGCAGCTGGAAAGAGAGTCGCAGTACAGGCTGCAAACCAGTGGCGCATCGCTAACTCTCAAGCACTACTTGCGCGCTATGACAGAGCCCATTGGGATGAGATGCAACACCTCATTGAGCACCTACCCAAGGAACTACAAAAGAGGGCAAAGCAGGTGGTTGAGGAGGGACAGAACATATCAAATAACCAGATACGCTCCTCTATGGACGCAGCGGACACAGCTGCAAGAACAATTAATACATCTGTGACCATCAGAAGGCATGCATGGCTACGAACGTCTGGGTTTAAACCAGAGATACAGCAGGCAGTGCTCAATATGCCATTCAACGAAAAACAATTGTTCGGACCAGAAGTGGACACGGCGATTGAAAAACTAAAAAAAGACACTGACACTGCTAAAGCCATGGGCGCACTCTACTCCCCCAGAGCAGAGGAACCTACAGCACCTTCCGCAAGACACCCTTTAGAGGGGGGTTTCGGGGTCAGGCCACACAAGCCAGCACCTCGCAGGCAACACCGTCCAGCTACCAGGGACAGTACAGGGGAGGCTTTCGGGGCCAATACAGAGGAGGGCAATTCCCTAGGAATAGGGGAAAATTTCAAAGCCCCAAAACCCCTACAACCAAGCAGTGACTCAGATGTCACTCACCCCCCCCCACACAACACCAGTGGGGGGAAGAATAGGTCATTATTACAAAGCATGGCAGGAAATAACTACAGACACTTGGGTCTTCGCAATTATCCAACATGGTTATTGCATAGAATTCCTACAATTCCCTCCAAACATACCACCAAGAGCACAGAAATTATCAAAACATCATTCCGAGCTTCTAGAGATAGAAGTTCAAGCACTATTGCAAAAGAATGCAATCGAATTAGTACCAAGCACACAAATAAACACAGGAGTCTATTCACTGTACTTCTTAATACCAAAAAAGGACAAAACACTGAGACCAATCCTAGACCTCAGAATACTAAACACCTACATCAAATCAGACCACTTTCACATGGTCACGCTACAAGAGGTGTTACCATTGCTAAAACTACAGGACTACATGACAACCTTAGACCTCAAAGACGCGTATTTCCATATACCAATACATCAATCGCACAGGAAATACCTAAGGTTTGTATTCAAAGGAATACATTACCAATTCAAGGTATTGCCCTTTGGTTTAACAACCGCACCAAGAGTCTTTACAAAATGTCTAGCAGTAGTGGCTGCACACATCAGAAGGCAGCAAATACATGTATTCCCGTATCTAGACGACTGGCTAATCAAAACCAATTCACTGACAAAGTGCTCACACCACACAAATCAAATCATACAAACCCTCTACAAACTAGGGTTCACCGTCAACTTTGCAAAATCCAACATTCTGCCGTGCAAAGTACAACAATACCTAGGAGCCATAATAGACACAACAAAAGGAGTAGCCACTCCAAGTCCACAAAGAATTCAAAATTTCAACAAGATCATACAACGCATGTATCCAACACAAACAATACAAGCAAAGATGATATTACAACTCCTAGGCATGATGTCCTCATGCATAGCCATTGTCCCAAACGCAAGACTGCACATGAGGCCCTTACAACAGTGCCTAGCATCACAATGGTCACAAGCACAGGGTCACCTTCTAGATCTGGTGTTAATAGACCGCCAAACTTACCTCTCGCTTCTATGGTGGAACAATATAAATTTAAACAAAGGGCGGCCTTTCCAAGACCCAGTGCCACAATACATAATAACAACAGATGCTTCCATGACAGGGTGGGGAGCACACCTCGATCAACACAGCATACAAGGACAATGGAACGTACATCAAACAAAACTGCATATAAATCACCTAGAACTGCTAGCAGTTTTTCAAGCACTAAAGGCTTTCCAACCAATTATAGTTCACAAATACATTCTTGTCAAAACAGACAACATGACAACAATGTATTATCTAAAGAAACAAGGGGGGACACACTCAACGCAGTTGAGCCTGCTGGCACAAAAGATATGGCGCTGGGCAATTCACAACCAAATTCGCCTAATAGCACAGTTTATCCCAGGGATTCAGAATCAACTTGCAGATAATCTCTCTCGAGATCACCAACAAGTCCACGAATGGGAAATTCACCCCCAAAATCTGAACACTTACTTCAAGCTCTGGGGAACACCTCAAATAGACTTGTTTGCGACAAAAGAGAACGCAAAATGCCAAAACTTCGCATCCAGATACCCACACAGGCAGTCCCAAGGCAATGCCCTATGGATGAACTGGTCAGGGATATTTGCCTACGCTTTTCCTCCTCTCCCTCTCCTTCCTTATCTGGTAAACAAATTGAGTCAAAACAAACTCAAACTCATATTAATAGCACCAACTTGGGCAAGGCAACCCTGGTACACAACACTGCTAGACCTATCAGTAGTACCCCACATCAAATTGCCCAACAGGCCGGATCTGTTAACACAACACAACCAACAGATCAGACATCCAGATCCAGCATCACTGAATCTAGCAATCTGGCTCCTGAAATCCTAGAATTCAAACACTTACAACTTACCCAAGAATGTATGGAAGTCATAAAGCAAGCCAGAAGGCCATCCACTAGGCACTGCTATGCAAGTAAATGGAAGAGGTTTGTTTGCTACTGCCATCATAATCAGATCCAACCATTACACGCAACTCCAAAGGATGTAGTGGGTTACTTGCTTCACTTACAAAAATCTAACCTAGCTTTCTCTTCCATTAAGATACACCTTGCAGCAATATCTACTTACCTGCAGACTACCTATTCAACTTCCCTATATAGGATACCAGTAATTAAAGCATTCATGGAGGGCCTTAAAAGAATTATACCACCAAGAACACCACCTGTTCCTTCATGGAACCTAAATGTTGTCTTAACTAGACTCATGGGTCCACCTTTTGAACCCATGCACTCTTGCGAAATACAGTTCCTAACCTGGAAGGTTGCATTTCTCATCGCCATTACATCTCTAAGAAGAGTAAGCGAAATTCAGGTGTTTACAATACAAGAACCTTGTAAAGAAATGGCTCCCTGTTGCAGTTACCCCCCACTTTTTGCCTGATACTGATGCTGACTTGACTGAGAAGTGTGCTGGGACCCTGCTAACCAGGCCCCAGCACCAGTGTTCTTTCACCTAAAATGTACCATTGTTTCCACAATTGGCACAACCCTGGCACCTAGGTAAGTCCCTTGTAACTGGTACCCCTGGTACCAAGGGCCCTGATGCCAGGGAAGGTCTCTAAGGGCTGCAGCATGTCTTATGCCACCATAGGGACCCCTCACTCAGCACAGACACACTGCTTGCCAGCTTGTGTGTGCTGATGGGGAGAAAATGACTAAGTCGACATGACACTCCCCTCAGGGTGCCATGCCAACCTCCCACTGCCTGTGGCATAGGTAAGTCACCCCTCTAGTAGGCCTTACAGCCCTAAGGCAGGGTGCACTATACCACAGGTGAGGGCATATGTGCATGAGCACTATGCCCCTACAGTGTCTAAGCAAAACCTTAGACATTGTAAGTGCAGGGTAGCCATAAGAGTATATGGGCTGGGAGTCTGTCAAAAACGAACTCCACAGCTCCATAATGGCTACACTGAATACTGGGAAGTTTAGTATCAAACTTCTCAGAATAATAAACCCACACTGATGCCAGTGTTGGATTTATTAAAAAATGCACACAGAGGGCATCTTAGAGATACCCCCGGTATTTTACCCAATTGTTCAGTGCAGGACTGACTGGTCTGTGCCAGCCTGCTGCTGAGAGACGAGTGTCTGACCTCATGCGGTGAGCGCCTTTGTGCTCTTTGAGGACAGAAACAAAGCCTGCTCTGGGTGGAGGTGCTTCACACCTCCCCCCTGCAGGAACTGTAACACCTAGCAGTGAGCTTCAAAGGCTCAAGCTTCGTGTTACAATGCCCCAGGGCACTCCAGCTAGTGGAGATGCCCGCCTCCTGGACCCAGCCCCCACTTTTGGCGGCAAGTCCAGGAGAGATAATGAGAAAAACAAGGAGGAGTCACTGGCCAGTCAGGACAGCCCCTAAGGTGTCCTGAGCTGAGGTGACTGACTTTTAGAAATCCTCCATCTTGTAGAAGGAGGATTCCCCCAATAGGGATAGGAATGTGACCCCCTCCCCTTGGGAGGAGGCACAAAGAGGGTGTACCCACCCTCAGGGCTAGTAGCCATTGGCTACTAACCCCCCAGACCTAAACACGCCCTTAAATTTAGTATTTAAGGGCTACCCTGAACCCTAGAAAATTAGATTCCTGCAAACTACAAGAAGAAGGACTGCCTAGCTGAAAACCCCAGCAGAGGAAGACCAGAAGACGACAACTGCCTTGGCTCCAGAAACTCACCGGCCTGTCTCCTGCCTTCCAAAGAACTCTGCTCCAGCGACGCCTTCCAAGGGACCAGCGACCTCTGACTCCTCTGAGGACTGCCCTGCTTCGAAAAAGACAAGAAACTCCCGAGGACAGCGGACCTGCTCCAAAAAGACTGCAACTTTGTTTCAAGGAGCAGCTTTAAAGACCCTGCAATCTCCCCGCAAGAAGCGTGAGACTTGCAACACTGCACCCGGCGACCCCGACTCGGCTGGTGGAGAACCAACACCTCAGGGAGGACCCCCGGACTACTCTAAGACTGTGAGTACCAAAACCTGTCCCCCCTGAGCCCCCACAGCGCCGCCTGCAGAGGGAATCCCGAGGCTTCCCCTGACCGCGACTCTCTGAAACCTAAGTCCCGACGCCTGGAAAAGACCCTGCACCCGCAGCCCCCAGGACCTGAAGGACCGGACTTTCACCGGAGAAGTGACCCCCAGGAGTCCCTCTCCCTTGCCCAAGTGGAGGTTTCCCCGAGGAAGCCCCCCCTTGCCTGCCTGCAGCGCTGAAGAGATCCCTTGATCTCTCATTGACTAACATTGCAAACCCGACGCTTGTTTCTACACTGCACCCGGCCGCCCCCGCGCCGCTGAGGGTGAAATTTCCGTGTGGGCTTGTGTCCCCCCCGGTGTCCTACAAAACCCCCCTGGTCTGCCCTCCGAAGACGTGGGTACTTACCTGCAAGCAGACCGGAACCGGGGCACCCCCTTCTCTCCATTCTAGCCTATGCGTTTTGGGCACTACTTTGAACTCTGCACCTGACCGGCCCTGAGCTGCTGGTGTGGTGACTTTGGGGTTGCTCTGAACCCCCAACGGTGGGCTACCTTGGACCAAGAACTGAACCCTGTAAGTGTCTTACTTACCTGGTAAAACTAACAAAAACTTACCTCCCCCAGGAACTGTGAAAATTGCACTAAGTGTCCACTTTTAAAATAGCTATTTGTGAATAACTTGAAAAGTATACATGCAATTGAAATGATTCAAAGTTCCTAATGTACTTACCTGCAATACCTTTCAAACAAGATATTACATGTTAAATTTGAACCTGTGGTTCTTAAAATAAACTAAGAAAATATATTTTTCTATAACAATACCTATTGGCTGGATTTGTCTCTGAGTGTGTGTACCTCATTTATTGTCTATGTGTATGTACAACAAATGCTTAACACTACTCCTTGGATAAGCCTACTGCTCGACCACACTACCACAAAATAGAGCATTAGTATTATCTCTTTTTACCACTAT
Organism: Pleurodeles waltl; assembly: GCF_031143425.1. Classification (NCBI taxonomy): domain Eukaryota; kingdom Metazoa; phylum Chordata; class Amphibia; order Caudata; family Salamandridae; genus Pleurodeles; species Pleurodeles waltl. The sequence goes on along the minus strand of NC_090447.1, from coordinate 1,533,887,645 downwards.
TTTACCTCTAAGGGGAACCCTTGGACTCTGTGCATGCTATTCCTTACTTTGAAATAGCACATACAGAGCCAACTTCCTACATTGGTGGATCAGCGGTGGGGTACAAGACTTTGCATTTGCTGGACTACTCAGCCAATACCTGATCACACGACAAATTCCAAAATTGTCATTAGAAATTGATTTTTGCAATTTGAAAAGTTTTCTAAATTCTTTAAAGTCCTGCTAGGGCCTTGTGTTAGTCCCTGTTAGCATTTCTTTTAGAGTTTAAAAGTTTGTTAAAAGTTTGAATTAGATTCTAGAACTAGTTTTAGTTTCTTAAAAAGTATTCCAACTTTTAGAAGCATAATGTCTAGTACAGATGTGAATGTGGTGGAACTCGACACCACACCTTACCTCCATCTTAAGATGAGGGAGCTAAGGTCACTCTGTAAAATAAAGAAAATAACAATGGGCCCCAGACCTTCCAAACTACAGCTCCAGGAGCTGTTGGCAGAGTTTGCAAAGGCCAACCCCTCTGAGGATGGCAACACAGAGGATGAAGATAGTGACTTGGAGGAAAATTCCCCCCTACCAGTCCTATTTAGGGAGAGCAGGGCCTCTCAAGCCCTGACTCCACAAATAATAGTCAGAGATGCTGGTTCCCTCACAGGAGGGACCAACAACTCTGAAATCACTGAGGATAACTCCAGTGAAGAGGACATCCAGTTAGCCAGGATGGCCAAAAGATTGGCTTTGGAAAGACAGATCCTAGCCATAGAAAGGGAAAGAAAAGAGATGGGCCTAGGACCCATCAATGGTGGCAGCAACATAAATAGGGTCAGAGATTCTCCTGACATGTTGAAAATCCCCAAAGGGATTGTAACAAAATATGAAGATGGTGATGACATCACCAAATGGTTCACAGCTTTTGAGAGGGCTTGTGTAACCAGAAAAGTGAACAAATCTCACTGGGGTGCTCTCCTTTGGGAAATGTTCACAGGAAAGTGTAGGGATAGACTCCTCACACTCTCTGGAAAAGATGCAGAATCTTATGACCTCATGAAGGGTACCCTGATTGAGGGCTTTGGATTCTCCACTGAGGAGTATAGGATTAGATTCAGGGGGGCTCAAAAATCCTCGAGCCAGACCTGGGTTGATTATGTTGACTACTCAGTGAAAACACTGGATGGTTGGGTAACTGGAAATGAAGTGTATGACTATGTTGGGCTTTATAATTTGTTTATGAAAGAACACATTTTAAGTAACTGCTTCAATGAAAAGTTGCATCAGTATCTGGTAGACCTAGGTCCAATTTCTCCCCAAGAATTGGGAAAGAAGGCAGACCACTGGGTCAAGACTAGGGTAACCAAAACTTCCACTGGGGGTGACCAAAAGAAAGGGGTTACAAAGCCTCCCCAGGAGAAAGTGGGTGACACTAGAAACAAAGAAAAAGAGTCCCCTGTAGGCCCCCAAAAACCAGACCAGGTGGGTGGGCCCAGAGACACAACCCAAAACAAAGGTGGGTACCAGGGTAAGAGCTGGGATGCCACTAAGGCATGGTGCCATAACTGTAAACAGACAGGGCACCACACCAAGGACACTTCTTGTCCCAAAAACAAACCCCCTAGCAAAATCCCAGGGGTAACCAGTGTAGCCATTGGAGATGACTCCTCAGATGAGGAGGTCTTCATAGCCTTCAACTGGAAAAAGGGCCCAACAGGTGAGTTGGAGATTCCAGAGGGAAGTAGACACTTCCACCACCTACAGGTGAATGGAATCCCAGCCACTGCCCTGAGAGACACTTGTGCCAGTCACACTATTGTGCATGACAGGCTGGTGTTCTCAAACCAGTACATCCCAGGTGAGATGGCCAGAGTAAGAGTTAGCCCAGACAGGGTCACTAATAGGCCTGTGGCTTTTGTGCCCATAGAAGTGGGTGGAACTTTTAGCTGGAGAAGGGTGGTAGTCAGTACAGACCTCCCCCTTGATTGTCTCCTTGGAAATGACTACCCAGAGGTTAGTCAGAGCCTAAGAGAAGAACTGGTCCAGGGCCAGTCCTCTCCCAAGGATTCTGGAGTGCCTACCTCTGCAGTAAATGCAAGTAGGCCCCAGAAGAAAAAGAAAAGGAAACAGAGTAGGAAAGGTGGACAACCTTTAGCCAAGGTTCCAGCAAGCCAAGGAGATTCTGCTCCAGTAGGGGAGAACTCCAAAAGTGGCTCTGATAAAGTCCAACCTGACCCACAAGAAGTCCTGGCTAGTCAGGCAACTGTTAAGCCTGAGTGGGTGGCTCCTCAGCTAACAGAAGAAAGAGTGGAAGAAGGGTGTTTACTACAAGATGTGGTAACCCCCCACTCTAATACAGCAGACAGGCACCCTGAACCCAAAGAAGCCTGTAACTTAGCCCCTTCCCTTGTAGGTGAAGAGCTAAAGGTGTGGTTCTGGGCACTGACAGCTGTCAGTGGCCTCTGCTGGGTGTTAGCCTTTATGGCTGCACTATCCTTGGCATGGGGGTCTGACCCCATGCCAAATAGCAAGTTAGGCCCCCTGACCCTGTTGGTCATGGTGGGGTTACTCCAGCTCTGGGTAACCTCTTTGGGTAAGCTAGGGGTGACCCTGGCTAAGATAAGATTAGCAGAGGTGGATACCTCTAACCCCAAAATAGAGAGAATGGGTGAAGACATAAAAAGCACAGACAAGAGGCAGTTCAGACTAGGTCCTATCACTGTGGAAGTGGGTCAGTTCCCCAGAAGGAATGACCTGAACAGGAGGATGTAAGGCAGAGTAGGCCCTGCAACAAACCAGCCTATGGGCCTGATTCTAACTTTGGAGGACGGTGTTAAACCGTCCCAAAAGTGGCGGATATACCACCTACCGTATTACGAGTCCATTATATCCTATGGAACTCGTAATAAGGTAGGTGGTATATCCGCCACTTTTGGGACGGTTTAACACCGTCCTCCAAAGTTAGAATCAGGCCCTATTTCCTCTACTCTTCCTCGTCTGACAGACTAGGAAGACTCTCCCAGCTTTGGCTGAGTCTCCTGGCCTGTGGGCTGAGGGGGGCTTGTGTAAAGAAATGGCTCCCTGTTGCAGTTACCCCCCACTTTTTGCCTGATACTGATGCTGACTTGACTGAGAAGTGTGCTGGGACCCTGCTAACCAGGCCCCAGCACCAGTGTTCTTTCACCTAAAATGTACCATTGTTTCCACAATTGGCACAACCCTGGCACCTAGGTAAGTCCCTTGTAACTGGTACCCCTGGTACCAAGGGCCCTGATGCCAGGGAAGGTCTCTAAGGGCTGCAGCATGTCTTATGCCACCATAGGGACCCCTCACTCAGCACAGACACACTGCTTGCCAGCTTGTGTGTGCTGATGGGGAGAAAATGACTAAGTCGACATGGCACTCCCCTCAGGGTGCCATGCCAACCTCCCACTGCCTGTGGCATAGGTAAGTCACCCCTCTAGTAGGCCTTACAGCCCTAAGGCAGGGTGCACTATACCACAGGTGAGGGCATATGTGCATGAGCACTATGCCCCTACAGTGTCTAAGCAAAACCTTAGACATTGTAAGTGCAGGGTAGCCATAAGAGTATATGGGCTGGGAGTCTGTCAAAAACGAACTCCACAGCTCCATAATGGCTACACTGAATACTGGGAAGTTTAGTATCAAACTTCTCAGAATAATAAACCCACACTGATGCCAGTGTTGGATTTATTAAAAAATGCACACAGAGGGCATCTTAGAGATACCCCCGGTATTTTACCCAATTGTTCAGTGCAGGACTGACTGGTCTGTGCCAGCCTGCTGCTGAGAGACGAGTGTCTGACCTCATGCGGTGAGCGCCTTTGTGCTCTCTGAGGACAGAAACAAAGCCTGCTCTGGGTGGAGGTGCTTCACACCTCCCCCCTGCAGGAACTGTAACACCTAGCAGTGAGCTTCAAAGGCTCAAGCTTCGTGTTACAATGCCCCAGGGCACTCCAGCTAGTGGAGATGCCCGCCTCCTGGACCCAGCCCCCACTTTTGGCGGCAAGTCCAGGAGAGATAATGAGAAAAACAAGGAGGAGTCACTGGCCAGTCAGGACAGCCCCTAAGGTGTCCTGAGCTGAGGTGACTGACTTTTAGAAATCCTCCATCTTGTAGAAGGAGGATTCCCCCAATAGGGATAGGAATGTGACCCCCTCCCCTTGGGAGGAGGCACAAAGAGGGTGTACCCACCCTCAGGGCTAGTAGCCATTGGCTACTAACCCCCCAGACCTAAACACGCCCTTAAATTTAGTATTTAAGGGCTACCCTGAACCCTAGAAAATTAGATTCCTGCAAACTACAAGAAGAAGGACTGCCTAGCTGAAAACCCCTGCAGAGGAAGACCAGAAGACGACAACTGCCTTGGCTCCAGAAACTCACCGGCCTGTCTCCTGCCTTCCAAAGAACTCTGCTCCAGCGACGCCTTCCAAGGGACCAGCGACCTCTGACTCCTCTGAGGACTGCCCTGCTTCGAAAAAGACAAGAAACTCCCGAGGACAGCGGACCTGCTCCAAAAAGACTGCAACTTTGTTTCAAGGAGCAGCTTTAAAGACCCTGCAATCTCCCCGCAAGAAGCGTGAGACTTGCAACACTGCACCCGGCGACCCCGACTCGGCTGGTGGAGAACCAACACCTCAGGGAGGACCCCCGGACTACTCTAAGACTGTGAGTACCAAAACCTGTCCCCCCTGAGCCCCCACAGCGCCGCCTGCAGAGGGAATCCCGAGGCTTCCCCTGACCGCGACTCTCTGAAACCTAAGTCCCGACGCCTGGAAAAGACCCTGCACCCGCAGCCCCCAGGACCTGAAGGACCGGACTTTCACCGGAGAAGTGACCCCCAGGAGTCCCTCTCCCTTGCCCAAGTGGAGGTTTCCCCGAGGAAGCCCCCCCTTGCCTGCCTGCAGCGCTGAAGAGATCCCTTGATCTCTCATTGACTAACATTGCAAACCCGACGCTTGTTTCTACACTGCACCCGGCCGCCCCCGCGCCGCTGAGGGTGAAATTTCCGTGTGGGCTTGTGTCCCCCCCGGTGTCCTACAAAACCCCCCTGGTCTGCCCTCCGAAGACGCGGGTACTTACCTGCAAGCAGACCGGAACCGGGGCACCCCCTTCTCTCCATTCTAGCCTATGCGTTTTGGGCACTACTTTGAACTCTGCACCTGACCGGCCCTGAGCTGCTGGTGTGGTGACTTTGGGGTTGCTCTGAACCCCCAACGGTGGGCTACCTTGGACCAAGAACTGAACCCTGTAAGTGTCTTACTTACCTGGTAAAACTAACAAAAACTTACCTCCCCCAGGAACTGTGAAAATTGCACTAAGTGTCCACTTTTAAAGTAGCTATTTGTCAATAACTTGAAAAGTATACATGCAATTGAAATGATTCAAAGTTCCTAATGTACTTACCTGCAATACCTTTCAAACAAGATATTACATGTTAAATTTGAACCTGTGGTTCTTAAAATAAACTAAGAAAATATATTTTTCTATAACAAAACCTATTGGCTGGATTTGTCTCTGAGTGTGTGTACCTCATTTATTGTCTATGTGTATGTACAACAAATGCTTAACACTACTCCTTGGATAAGCCTACTGCTCGACCACACTACCACAAAATAGAGCATTAGTATTATCTATTTTTACCACTATTTTACCTCTAAGGGGAACCCTTGGACTCTGTGCATGCTATTCCTTACTTTGAAATAGCACATACAGAGCCAACTTCCTACAAACCTTTTATACAACTACACAAAAATAAGGTCGTCCTAAGGACTAATCCTAAATTTTTACCAAAGGTTATTTCACCGTTCCACCTAAATCAAACAGTGGAACTTCCAGTGTTCTTCCCACAGCCAGATTCCGTAGCTGAAAGGGCACTACATATATTAGATGTCAAAAGAGCATTAATGTACTACATTGACAGAACAAAGAACATCAGATAGACTAAACAACTATTTATTGCATTCCAAAAACCTCATGCAGGAAACCCAATATCAAAGCAAGGTATAGCCAGATGGATAGTTAAATGCATCCAAATCTGCTACCTTAAAGCAAAACGACAACTGCCCATTACACCAAGGGCACACTCAACCAGAAAGAAAGGTGCTACCATGGCCTTTCTAGGAAACATCCCAATGCAAGAAATATGTAATGCAGCCACATGGTCTACGCCTCACACCTTCACCAAGCACTACTGTGTAGACGTGCTATCCGCACAACAAGCCACAGTAGGTCAAGCCGTGTTAAGAACCTTATTTCAGACTACTTCCACTCCTACAGGCTGAGCCACCGCTTTTCGGGAGATAACTGCTTACTAGTCTATGCAGAACATGTGTATCTACAGCGACAGATGCCATCGAACTGAAAATGTCACTTACCCAGTGTACATCTGTTCGTGGCATCAGTCGCTGGAGATTCACATGTGCCCACCCGCCTCCCCGGGAGCCTGTAGCAGTTCGGAAGTTAGCTTCAACTTTGTACATTTGTATATATATTATTTTAACCTTAAATACGTACATACTTAGTCACTCCAATGCCTGGGCACTATTACTACAACACAACTCCTACCTCACCCTCTGCGGGGAAAACAATCGAAGATGGAGTCGACGCACATGCGCAATGGAGACAAAAGGAGGAGTCACTCGGTCCCGTGACTCGAAAGACTTCTTCGAAGAAAAACAACTTGTAACACTCCGACCCAACACCAGATGGCGAGCTATGCAGAACATGTGAATCTCCAGCGACTGATGCCACGAACAGATGTACACTGGGTAAGTGACATTTTCATTTCTCGCTATTGCCAACTTATAGTACGTCAGGGGTTGGGGGCGCAAAACATTCTCCTCATTCTCCTTCGGTCAGACCATTCTGTGTTGGTATCGTCCCTTGGGAATGAGTATATGCAATCACCATGGATCTGGCTCATAAACTGGGTTGGCTCGTTACAGAAGAGTTCTCAAGATTCCTTAGAGAAGAAATGAAATATTGGCTCGGTGGCAAAGCAGAGCACATTATGGAAGCCATGCAACAGCTATATGAATGCGTGCCCTAGCACTGAAGCTAGGGAGCTTATGGGTCAAGACCAAGGGCCCTCAGACACACGGAGGCAGCAGCAGAGAAGATGCAGCTTACAATCTGTGGCTAGCGTCACAAGTTAGGGCCAGTATTTTGAGAGACCACTCAGGCAAAGTGCGGTGCTGGTTGGATAACTTAGAGCTAGATGCTAGAATGAATTTCCCAGGTCAAGATCCCAAATGGGACAATAGTCGCCAGAGCATGTGAAATTGCAGAGACTTTCAACTATTTCTGTAACAAATTTCACCTAGCTCTAGCCTCTGTCCCACCCCCAAACAGGAGAACTAGAGCACTTTTTATCTGAGAAATTGCAAATCCGCACGCTGTCCCCATGAAGATAGAGACTCCTCCAATGCTCTACTGATAGAGGAGCTTGGAGAGGACCTGTGCAGTATTCAATAGGTGAAGACTCCAGGCCTCAGCAGCTTCCCCAGAATTCCTTAACTCACATGCCTCCTTACTGCTGCAGAGCCTTTTAGATGATGTTTACTGAAAATACCCAGGCAAGTGTACTCCCCCATGTCTCAAGAGATACTGCAGTCTCTCTGAAGCCGAGCAAACCACTTGAATTATATTCCTCATATCAGCCAATTTCATTGATTAATATTAGGGCCAAAATCCTCGCCAAGGAGTGACAGATAGGCTTGTTAAGTTGATGACCACCTTAATTCATCCAGATGAAAACTGCTTCATGCCAGGAAGAAGCACCAGACGCTGCCCTCACACCTCCGGATCACCTCAGTGCATGAAGGCACTGTTATGTGCACTGATACATTTTCATGTCTAGATGGTGTTTGATTCCATGAGATATGAGTTCCTCTGCAGTTACTGAATGTAATGAATTTTGGCTGTAACTTCCTACTTGTAGGTAGCTGGCCTGGTGTGAGGTGGGTACCTAAGGTACTTACATCTTATACCAGCTCCAGGTATCCCCTCTTAGTGAAGTGTAGGCAGTGCCTAGAAGCCAGGCCTTCTAGAGGTAGCTATGGATGAGCAGCCAAGACTTATCTAGGAGACATGCAAAGCTCATGCAAATCCACTGTAGTCACACAGCACTTACACACATGAAAGAAAACACTCAGTTGTACAAAAACAAAGGTACTATATGTTCGGTGGCATGTGTAGCTGCAGATACACATGCTGTGCATAGTCCACCGTCTGGTGTTGGGTCGGAGTGTTACAAGTTGTTTTTCTTCGAAGAAGTCTTTTCGAGTCACGAGACCGAGGGACTCCTCCTCCTTTGTTTCCATTGCGCATGGGCGTCGACTCCATCTTAGATTGTTTTTTTTCCGCCATCGGGTTTGGACGTGTTCCTTTTCGCTCCGGGTTTCGGGACGGAAAGATAGCCATAACTTCGGAAAACTAAGTCGGTATTGTTTCGTTCGGTATCGGGTTAGATAGAATCGACACCGAATCGTGAAGAGCTCCGGTAGCCCTTCGGGGTAATTTCGATCCCCCGTCGGGGCCTGGTCAGCCCGACCGCGTGTAACATCGACACTGATGGAACGGACCCCGTTCCGATTCTGTCCTAAATGCCACAGTAAATATCCATATACAGACCAACATTTGGTCTGTAACTTGTGCCTGTCGCCAGAGCACAAGGAAGAAACGTGTGAGGCCTGTCGTGCGTTTCGGTCCCGAAAGACGCTCCGTGACCGAAGAGCCAGAAGGTTGCAGATGGCATCCACGCCGACAGGACAACGAGGGTTCGAGGAACAAGGAGAAGAAGAGGAAGCCTTCCCCATCCATGAATCGGACTCGGAAGAATTCGACGTCAGAAACCGTGAGTAAGACGTCGAAACAAGCACCACACGGGAAAACAGACAAGGCCCAGGGGACGCCACTGCCAACAGGCCATGGCTCAACCCATAAAGTAGGTGACCGTCCATCGGCACCGAAAAAGGGCAAACTGGTGCCGAGATCGTCCGACTCGGGTCGAGACACAGGCACGCAGCAATCTCGGGACCGAGAAAGTGCTGCTGAAAAGGGCGACACCGAGACAGCGGAACCGAAGCTGCTCGACGCAGAGACAGCGGCACCGAGGATGATCGACGTCGAGAAAGTTCGACTCCGAAAAAGGGAAAATTCTCCTCGGAGCCGAAAATAAGCAAAGACACAGTTTCGGTGCCAAAACGCCCAGCAACCGAACCGACTGCCAGCTCGTATTCAGAGGAACAATCACTGTCCTCTCAAATGCGCAAACACAGATTTGAAGAAGAGTTACAAACCACTGACGTAGACCACACACAAAAGCGGATCTTCATACAAAGTGGGACAGGGAAGATCAGCACTCTTCTCCCAATCAGGAGGAAAAGAAAACTCGAGTTCCAAACACAAGAAAAGACACCACAGGCAAAAGTGGTGAAGAAAGTAACTCCACCACCCTCTCCACCACCTGTAACTCATACATCACCGGCACAGACTCCGTCACATTCACGAGCTCATACCACCATGAGCCAAGATGACCAGGACGCTTGGGACCTATATGACGCCCCAGTATCAGACAATAGTCCTGAGTCGTACCCTACCAAGCCCTCACCACCTGAGGACAGCACAGCGTATGCACAGGTGGTAGCTAGGGCAGCAGAGTTCCATAACGTGTCGTTACACTCAGAACCTGTCGAGGATGACTTCCTTTTCAACACCCTCTCCTCCACCCATAGCACCTATCAAAGCCTGCCTATGCTCCCGGGAATGCTAAGGCACACAAAACAGATCTTTAAAGAACCTGTCAAAAGCAGAGCGATAACGCCAAGGGTGGAGAAAAAATATAAAGCACCACCCACGGACCCTGCTTTTATCACATCACAACTGCCACCAGATTCAGTTGTAGTAGGGGCAGCTCGCAAAAGAGCCAACTCGCACACATCAGGCGACGCACCACCTCCGGACAAAGAGAGCCCAAGTACAGAGGGGGACAATTCCCTAGAAACCGGGGAAAATTTCAAGGTCCCAAAACCCCTACAACCAAACAGTGACTCACAAGTCACTCAACCCCTTCACACAACACCAGTGGGGGGAAGACTAAGCCAGTTTTACAAATCTTGGGAGGAGATAACAACAGACACTTGGGTCTTAGCAATTATCCGACATGGTTATTGCATAGAATTTCTCCAACTCCCTCCAAATGTCCCACCAAAAACACAGAATATGTCAAAACAGCATTTAGACCTTCTGGAACTAGAAGTTCAGGCATTACTGCAAAAGGACGCAATAGAATTTGTACCACGTACACAAAGGAACACAGGAGCTTACTCACTGTACTTTCTAATACCAAAAAAAGACAAAACACTGAGACCAATCTTAGATCTCAGAACACTAAACACCTACATCAAATCAGAACACTTTCACATGGTGACGCTACAAGACGTATTACCACTGCTAAAACAACAAGACTACATGACAACCTTAGATCTAAAGGACGCGTATTTCCACATACCGATACATCCCTCGCACAGGAAATACCTAAGGTTCGTATTCAAGGGAATACATTACCAATTCAAAGTGTTGCCGTTCGGTATAACGACCGCACCAAGAGTATTTACAAAATGCCTAGCAGTAGTAGCTGCACATATCAGAAGGCAGCAAATACACGTGTTCCCGTACCTAGACGATTGGCTAATCAAGACCAACTCCCTAACAAAGTGTTCACACCACACAGATTATGTCATACAAACCCTCTACAAACTCGGTTTCTCCATCAACTATGCGAAATCACACATTCTGCCGTGCAAAACACAGCAATACTTAGGAGCGACAATCAACACAACAAAAGGGATAGCCACTCCAAGTCCACAAAGGGTTCAACATTTTTACAAGGTTATACAAGCCATGTATCCGACACAAAAAATACATGCAAATATGGTATTAAAACTCCTAGGCATGATGTCCTCATGCATAGCCATTGTCCCAAACGCAAGACTGCACATGAGGCCCTTACAACAGTGCCTAGCATCACAATGGTCACATGCACAGGGTCACCTTCTAGATCTGGTGTTGATAGACCGCCAAACATACATCTCGCTTCTATGGTGGAACAGTATAAATTTAAACAAAGGGCGGCCTTTCCAAGACCCAGTGCCACAATATGTGATAACAACAGATGCTTCCATGACAGGGTGGGGAGCACACCTCAATCAACACAGCATCCAAGGACAATGGGACGTACATCAAACAAAGTTGCATATAAATCACCTCGAATTGTTAGCAGTATTCCTAGCGTTGAAAGCATTTCAACCCATCATAACCCACAAATACATTCTTGTCAAAACAGACAACATGACAACAATGTATTATCTAAACAAACAGGGGGAAACACACACTCCACACAGCTGTGCCTCCTGGCACAAAAGATATGGCAATGGGCAATTCACAACCACATTCGCCTAATAGCACAGTTTATTCCAGGGATCCAAAATCAGCTAGCAGACAATCTCTCTCGAGATCACCAACAAGTCCACAAATGGGAGATTCACCCCCAAATTCTAAACACTTACTTCCAAATTTGGGGAACACCTCAAATAGACCTATTTGCAACAAAGGAGAACGCAAAATGCCAAAACTTCGCATCCAGGTACCCACACAGGCAGTCTCAAGGCAATGCTCTATGGATGAATTGGTCAGGGATATTTGCGTACGCTTTTCCCCCTCTCCCTCTCCTTCCATATCTAGTAAACAAATTGAGTCAAAACAAACTCAAACTCATACTAATAGCACCAACATGGGCAAGACAACCTTGGTACACAACACTACTAGACCTGTCAGTAGTACCCCATGTCAAGCTACCCAACAGGCCAGATCTGTTAACACAACACAAACAACAGATCAGGCATCCAAACCCAGCATCGCTGAATCTAGCAATCTGGCTCCTGAAATCCTAGAATTCGGACATTTAAACCTCACCCAAGAATGTATGGAGGTCATAAAACAAGCTAGAAGGCCATCCACTAGACACTGTTATGCAAGTAAATGGAAAAGATTTGTTTGCTACTGCCATAATAATCAAGTTCAACCATTACATGCATCTCCAAAGGATGTAGTAGGATACTTACTACATTTGCAGAAATCAAATCTGGCCTTCTCTTCCATAAAGATACACCTCGCAGCAATATCTGCATACCTGCAGATTACCCATTCAACTTCACTATTTAGGATACCTGTCATTAAAGCGTTTATGGAAGGCCTAAAAAGAATTATACCACCAAGAACACCACCTGTTCCTTCATGGAACCTCAACATTGTCTTAACAAGACTCATGGGTCCACCTTTCGAACCCATGCATTCTTGCGAAATGCAATTCTTAACGTGGAAGGTTGCATTTCTCATTGCCATTACATCTCTAAGAAGAGTAAGTGAAATTCAGGCGTTTACTATAGAGGAACCTTTTATTCAAATACACAAAAATAAGGTAGTTCTAAGAACCAATCCTAAATTTTTACCAAAAGTTATTTCACCGTTCCACTTAAATCAAACAGTAGAACTACCAGTGTTCTTTCCACAGCCAGACTCAGTAGCTGAAAGGGCACTACATACATTAGACATCAGAAGAGCACTAATGTACTACATTGACAGAACAAAACTAATTAGGAAAACAAAACAACTATTTATTGCATTTCAAAAACCTCATACAGGAAACCCAATATCAAAACAGGGAATAGCCAGATGGATAGTTAAGTGCATCCAAACCTGCTACCTTAAAGCAAAGAGAGAGCTGCCCATTACACCAAAGGCACACTCAACCAGAAAGAAAGGCGCTACCATGGCCTTCCTAGGAAATATTCCAATGAACGAAATATGTAAGGCAGCGACATGGTCTACGCCTCACACATTTACTAAGCACTACTGTGTAGACGTGCTATCCGCACAACAAGCCACAGTAGGTCAAGCCGTACTAAGAACTTTATTTCAAACTACTTCTACTCCTACAGGCTGAGCCACCGCTTTTGGGGAGATAACTGCTTACTAGTCTATGCACAGCATGTGTATCTGCAGCTACACATGCCACCGAACGGAAAATGTCACTTACCCAGTGTACATCTGTTCGTGGCATTAGTCGCTGCAGATTCACATGCGCCCACCCGCCTCCCCGGGAGCCTGTAGCCGTTTGGAAGTAATCTTCAACATTTGTACATTTGTAAATATATTACTTAAACTTTATTTTGTACATACTTATTCATTCCATTGCATGGGCACTATTACTAACATACACAACTCCTACCTCACCCTCTGCGGGGAAAACAATCTAAGATGGAGTCGACGCCCATGCGCAATGGAAACAAAGGAGGAGGAGTCCCTCGGTCTCGTGACTCGAAAAGACTTCTTCGAAGAAAAACAACTTGTAACAATCCGACCCAACACCAGACGGCGGACTATGCACAGCATGTGAATCTGCAGCGACTAATGCCACGAACAGATGTACACTGGGTAAGTGACATTTTCCTTTTAGAACACAATACCACAAAATACTAGAGGTAAACCTCTCCAATAAGAGGTAAGTAATACACTAAATATATACACTAGTAAACAGCTATAGGCATAGAAAAGGTTAGAAAACTGTGCAAATAGCAATAACCAATAGCGACCCTGGGGGGAGCCCAAACCATATACAAAAAAAATGGAATGCGAACACAGGACCCCACCCTAGGTAAGTGGAATGTGTAGAGGGGAGCTGGGAGTACCAGAAAACCACAGAGGTAAGTAACACAGTTACCCCCAGCGACCAGGAAAGCAGGAGTAAACCACTGGAATTTCCCGAAACAACCCAAAAGGGGGGAAAAGAAGAAATGAAGACACCCAGACAAGACTGCAAGACACCAGCAGTGGATACCTGGAGGGGAAGACCTGTGGAGAAAGGGGACCAAGTCCAAAAGTCACAGTTGAGTCCATGTGGTTTAGGAGCTACTACACACCCAGCTGTACATGCAGGAGTTGGTCGACGGTGATGAAGAGAAGGTCTGCACTGCAGCCCTGGAGCAGGAGAAGAGTTCCTGATGGATGCAGAAGATGTCCCACGCTGGAGTGAAGATTGCAGACTGGTGTCGGTGCAGGGATTCCACCAACAAGCCTTGGCAAAGGCAAATTTGCATTTAGTGGAAAAGTGGTGCTGCCGGGGACCAGCAAGGCCGAGGAATACTCAACCCAGGAGGCAGAGTCACAGGGGACCCTCAGCGACACAGAGGATCCACAGGAGCAAAGACAGCAGTCACAGGAGTCCCACAGGAGGGGGTCACAGAAGGTGCAGAAGGAGCCCATGCAGCACTACAGAAAGGGATCCCATGCCGCAGGAGAACCACGCAGAGGGCTGTGCTTCGCAGGAAGGAGTGCTGGGGACTAGAACTACATGTCTCCTGAAGATCCCTTGGAGTAGATGCAAACAAGCCTTGGCAGCTGCAAGAGACGTGGTGCATGGGGGTACTGTCCTGCATAGGAAGCCAAATGCTTACCTCCACAAAAGTTGGCAGAGAGGACCAAGAGGACTACTCCGGACCCCCACCCATGATGCAGGATGCACGCAGCTCAAGATAAGGGGAGATCCATGCAGCCAGTCGCCATTGCAGCAGGTGCCTGCAGATGCAGGGGAGTGACTACTTCACTCCAAGGGAGATTCTGCCTTTCTTCTAGTGCAGACTGAAGACACACCTCCCTCAGTGGATGCACAGCCAGTGGAAATGTTGCAGAAGCTGGCAGGAGCCGTGGAAACAATGTTGCAGAAGAGTTCTTCATAGAGACAGATTTTCGGGTCCTGGAGGGTCCAGTTTCAGTTCCTGTGGCCAGAAGTTGAACTGAAGGTTGCAGAGGAATCCTGCTGGAATCTTTCAAGTCGAATCTGGGGACCCACCCAAGAGAGAGACCCTAAATAGCCCTGCAAGGGGGGTTAGTCACCTAGCCAGGTCATCACCTATAAGGAGGGGGCTCTGACGACATGCCTGGCCAGGCCACTCAGATGCTCCCAGAGTTCCCTGCTAACCTTGGAAACGAGATGGCAGAACCCTGGGACCCTCTTCAGGAGCTCTGAGAACCACCCCTGAGGTGTTGATGGACAGGGGAGTGGTTACTCCCCTTTCCATTGTCCAGTTTCGTGCTAGAGCAGGGACTGGGGGTCCCTGAACCGATGTGGACTGGTTTATTCACGGAGAGCACCACATGTGCCCTTCAAAGCATACCAGTGGCTTGGGGAGGCTACCCCCTCCCAAGCTAGTCACACCTATTTCCAAAGGTAGAGGGTATTATCTCCCTCTCTCAAAATAAATCCTTTGTTCTGCCTTCCTGAGCTTGATCAGATCAAGCAGCAGGAGGGCAGAAACCTGTTTGAGAGGTTGCAGCAGCATGGGCTGCCTGGAAAACTCTGTAAGACTGGTGGTAGCAATGCTAGGGTCCTCTAAGGAGCCCTCAGAGTTCATGGAATCATACTTCCAATACTTGCAACAGTATTGGGGTGTGATTCCGACATGTTTGATATCAAACATGCCTAGGTTTGGAGTTACCATTATGTAGCTGGACATAGTTAGTGACCTATGTCCAGTACACGCATAAAATGGCGTCCCCATACTCATGAAGTTCAGGAAGATGGAGCTGGAGTTAATGAGGGCACCTCTGCTAGGTACTTGCATCCTGCTCTCTGGGCTGGGAGGGCCTGCCATAGGGGTGACTTACAGTTATCTGGTGCAGTGACCTGGTAGTGAAAGGTTTCAAGCACCTTTTTGCCCAGGCTGCAACAGCAGGCCTGCAGAATACTTTGCATGGGCCCCCTATGGGTGGCATAATACATGCTGCAGCCCATAGGGATCCCTTGTTACCTCAATGCCCTGGGTACTTATGTACCATATATTAGGGACTTACATAGGGTCACCAGTATTCCAAATGTGGGGTGAAAAGCGGTACAGTTACCAAGTTAAAAGGGAGAGAGCTTAATCACTGGGGTCCTGGTTAGCAGGATCCCAGTGAACACAGTCAAACACACTGACAACAGCCAGAAAATGGAGGTAACCATGCCAAGAAAGAGAGTACTTTCCTACACTACTGTTAAACTACCTTCTCTTCTTGCATCCTTGAGCTTAAGGGCGAGCCAGTGGCTTCTTATCCAATCCTTTTCCCACTGACGGTGACGTGCCAACGGTGGCCATTGCCATCGCTGCTTTTTGCTCTGACAATAGAAGCACTGCTAGATGAATTAGATTAGCATAATGGTCTGGACCAGGGCTTTCAGTGTGAAGGTGTCCTGGAATATAATCTCCTAATAAGCGGATGACATGCTACTCTTTGTCAGATATTCACACCAGTCAGGCCTGAGATTAATGACAATTCTAGACCTACACAACGAAGCCTTAAGTCTGAAGGTTATTGGGACAAATCATTGGTGATACCAATTAAGTAGGGAAGGAACAGTGTTTCAAGAGAAGCATCACTTAAAGATACAGAAGAAACTGTTTAAAAATTAAGAGGTCCATGGATCCGAAAGCCTGCTAGGACATAAATCTGGTCCCTCTTCTCACAAAGTTATGTAAGGATTTGAGGAACTGGGTAGCCTTGCCTATATCACTCTTGCACTTGTAGCCCACTTTAAGATGATTGCACATCCTTGGCTTCAATATGCCCTTTTGTTATTTATTTATTTATTTATTTTAATTGTTGCAAAATACAGCCCGGGATAGCAGAAATTGTGCTTGTTACTGAATGCCAAACTCTGTTCAAGAATCCGTACTGTGGATGTATTTGAAAACTACTAAACTCAATGTCCAATCTAGTACAGATAATGTGAAAAGATGTAGCTATGAAAATAAACAAAATAGTGTCAATAAATGCAATTAATCAGCAGTATATTGAAAGGAATTGCATGTGGTGACTGTATTTTATAAGTTTATTTAATCGTATGATCACAATCAGCCTCTGTTTTCCAACAATTCCCTTCTTGACTTAGCTAAGCTGTTTAAGCACCAAAACCGCCTGTCTGAGTTGCCTGTCTTGAGTTTTTCGAGGCAGCCTCTAGTCAACACACTTTAGCCAAGTGTTGCAAAGTGAATCCTTTTTGGGTGGTCATCCTCAGTTTTCTTTTTTTTTTGGACTTACCTGCTGCATCTTGAACTAGAACACTGCTCTCCAGGGCCCAGTGTATATGCTCTGACCCTTAAAACACATCGAAATTGGCTTATTGGCACATCTAACTTACCTAATGGGTGATAGTCTACAATTTCAAATTTTTCCCCGGAAGAGACAACTTTTTCTTCAAAAAAATGACAGAGTCCCGTTTTTCATTGGGGCTTTGAAACGTTTTCGAACTTTATCGCTTCCAGACTTTCATCTCAACCAATCCACTTGTTGTATCCAAACTGCGCTCCATTCCGGGCGCCCTCAAATCATGTCTAGGTCCCGGTCTGCTGATTCCACCGACCAACATTTGTGCTTTGTGCCGTTTGGTGCTATTTTGACTTAAATCTTTAAAAATGAATATCTCTGGTTCCCCCTTTCTGCATTTTAGTTGTGTTGTCTTGATTTACTCATACATATTCTCTTATCCTACACCAAAGAAAAGGCCTGTTGTTTGAGGTCATACTCCGGCGGTGTGTTGTTATGGTGATGCCAGACAGCCAATAAGGCCATGCTGTCTTGGCGAAGCCTATGGCTTTTACTGACCCAAGTCTCCCAAGAAGTTGAAGAGTCTTCTCTGTCTGGTACTTGTATGTATCGGGCTTAAGTACGCTTTTCTGGTTATTCTGAACTAGGGCAGGCCTCTTGCACAATGATTTAAAATGAGGGAATTGTTATACTACACGTGTTGCTCCATCACTGAATTCTGTCATGTGTTCTAAACCGTATGTATTCATTTATTTATATTAATAATTGACGCATAGATAGAGCTGGCACCAGGCTGCCTGGATTTCTTGTGATGCTGTGTGTTCAGTGAGGGTGAGCCCTTTTTGGACTAATTGTTGCTTCACCCCATTGAGCACTACCAGAGCAGCTGCATCCACTCTCGGGCATCCTTGTTAGTGGACATCCAGCCCATTCCCCCATACATCAGCATTAGTAGACATTTGTTGGTGTCCAGAACTAGGCCACACACTCATACTGAGGCACGATCACAAAAGTGTCTCTCCCCCAGTCCAGCCACATACCATTCCACTCATCAGTTCACTAGTTCCTTTCTGCTGTCTACATGGAAATTTTTTATGGGGAGGGGATTGCAGAAGTTGGACGATTAGTTATTTAACTGAAGCGTTGGTGAGGTGAGTAATTGTACCTTTTATTAGACACCTTTTGTCCTGCTTGTGGGGAGAATCCTACAAATGATGCATGTGAGGTGGTGAAGCTTTGTTGAGCACAAAAGATTTCTCATAGATCGACATGCTTTTTAATTGAAGAGTAATAAGAGATATTGACAGGAAACTAATTTGGGATGAAATGCATAAAAGAACGGAAGCCGAAGGGTTCAGCTATACCACGTTTGCCAGACAAAAGACGATTGGAAATACTGACTGTATGTAAAGAGAGAAATCTCGCGGGTGAAAGAGCAGCCACACAATGTTCCACCATGAGAGTGGATAACTCTCATGAGAGCCTCTATGGAGCAAACCATGGCTCTTCTTTCTCGATGCAGGTTTGTGACCAGCAGGAGATCGCTGTTCCCAAGACTGACCCATACCATGGCTCTTCTTTCTCGATGCTGGCTTGTGAGCAGCAGGAGATCACAGTTACCAAGACTGAAGCAAACCATGGCTCTTCTTTCTTGATGCCGGTTTGTGACCAGCAGGATATCGCTGTTCCCAAGACTGAAGCAAACCATGGCTCTTCCTTCTTGATGCCGGTTTGTGACCAGCAGGATATCGCTGTTCCCAAGACTGAAGCAAACCATGGCTCTTCTTTCTCGATGCTGGCTTGTGAGCAGCAGGAGATCGCAGTTACCAAGACTGAAGCAAACCATGGCTCTTCCTTCTTGATGCCGGCTTGTGAGCAGCAGGAGATCGCAGTTACCAAGACTGAAGCAAACCATGGCTCTTCCTTCTTGATGCCGGTTTGTGAGCAGCAGGATATCGCTGTTCCCAAGACTGAAACATACCACAGCTCTTCCTTCTTGATGCCGGTTTGTGACCAGCAGGAGATCGCTGTTCCCAAGACTGAAGCAAACCATGGCTCTTCCTTCTTGATGCCGGTTTGTGAGCAGCAGGAGATCGCAGTTACCAAGACTGAAGCAAACCATGGCTCTTCCTTCTTGATGCCGGTTTGTGACCAGCAGGAGATCGCAGTTACCAAGACTGAAGCAAACCATGGCTCTTCCTTCTTGATGCCGGTTTGTGAGCAGCAGGAGATCGCAGTTACCAAGACTGAAGCAAACCATGGCTCTTCCTTCTTGATGCCGGTTTGTGAGCAGCAGGAGATCGCAGTTACCAAGACTGAAGCAAACCATGGCTCTTCCTTCTTGATGCCGGTTTGTGACCAGCAGGAGATCGCAGTTACCAAGACTGAAGCAAACCATGGCTCTTCCTTCTTGATGCCGGTTTGTGACCAGCAGCAGAATATCGCTGTTCCCAAGACTGAAGCAAACCATGGCTCTTCCTTCTTGATGCCGGTTTGTGACCAGCAGGAGATCGCAGTTACCAAGACTGAAGCAAACCATGGCTCTTCCTTCTTGATGCCGGCTTGTGAGCAGCAGGAGATCGCAGTTACCAAGACTGAAGCAAACCATGGCTCTTCCTTCTTGATGCCGGTTTGTGACCAGCAGGAGATCGCTGTTCCCAAGACTGAAGCAAACCATGGCTCTTCCTTCTTGATGCCGGTTTGTGACCAGCAGGATATCGCTGTTCCCAAGACTGAAGCAAACCATGGCTCTTCCTTCTCGATGCCGGTTTGTGAGCAGCAGGAGATCACAGTTACCAAGACTGAAGCAAACCATGGCTCTTCCTTCTTGATGCCGGTTTGTGACCAGCAGGAGATCGCAGTTACCAAGACTGAAGCAAACCATGGCTCTTCTTTCTCGATGCTGGCTTGTGAGCAGCAGGAGATCGCAGAACGGACCCCATTCCGCTTCTGCCCCAAATGTCACAACAAGTATCCTTATACAGATCAGCATCTGGTCTGTAACTTGTGTTTGTCTCTAGAACACAGAGAAGATACTTGTGAAGCCTGTCGAGCGTTTCGGTCGAGGAAGACATTAAGAGACCGAAGAGCAAGAAGACTGCAAATGGCGTCGGCGCCGACAGGACAAAGACACTTCGAGGAGGAAGAAGAAACCTTCTCCATCCAGGAGTCGGACTCGGACGAGCTCGATCCCGAAGAGACGCCTATAACCGTGAGTAAGACGTCGACACACAAAACTCACGACAAGACCACAAAAGCCCAGGGGACGCCACCACCAACAGGCCATGGCTTAACCCGAAAAATAGGTGACCGATCATCGGCACCGAAAAAGGGCACGCATGTGTCGAAGTCATCCAACTCCGGTCGAGATACTGGCACACAGCAACCTTGACCCCGAGACAGCGGGTCCGAGCAAGTTCGGCACCGAGAGGGCGGCACCGAATCAAGTCGGCACCGAGAGACCAGGACGCCGAAAGTAAAGAAAGTGTTGTCGAAGCCGAAAAAGGCTACCGAAAAGGTTTCCATTCCGAAACATCCAGCCTCGGAACCAAAATCAGGTTCCTACACAGGGACTGTCCTCCCAAATGCAAGGACATAAGTTCGGACAAGAACTAGTCATTGGAGCCAGACTACACTCAGAGAAGGCTCCACATCTAAAAGGACACAGGGAAGATAAGTACTCTTCCACCAATTAGGATGAAAAGAAGACTTGCCTTTCAAGAAAAAGACAAGCAGCCACAGGCAAAGGTGGCAAGACAAACAACTCCGCCACCGTCTCCACCACCATCAACGCACACATCACCGGTAGCCACTCCACCACTGATGCAATCCCCAACTCATACTGGAATGAGTCAGGATGATCACGACGCATGGGATCTTTATGATGCGCTGGTGTCAGATAACAGCCCAGACTGTTACCCAGCGAGGCCGTCGCCACCTGAGGACAGTACAGCCTACACACAGGTGGTGTCAAGAGCAGCAGCGTTTCATAATGTCACCCTGCATGCAGAGCCTATTGAGGATGACTTTTTATTTAACACACTATCCTCCACACATAGCCAATACCAAAGCCTCCCTATGCTACCTGGAATGCTAAAACACTCAAAACAGGTGTTTCAGGAGCCCGTGAAGGGCAGGGCCATTACTCCAAGGGTGGAGAAAAAGTACAAGCCACCGCCAACAGACCCTGTATATATTACGCAGCAATTAACACCAGACTCTGTGGTAGTAGGGGCAGCTCGCAAGAGAGCGAACTCTCACACCTCGGGAGACGCACCACCTCTAGACAAGGAGAGTCGCAAGTTGGACGCTGCGGGTAAAAGGGTTGCAGCACAAGCAGCCAACCAATGGCGCATTGCCAACTCACAGGCACTGCTGGCAAGATATGATAGGGCTCATTGGGACGAAATGCAACATTTCATTGAACACGTACCCAAAGAGTTTCAAAAAAGGGCACAACAAGTGGTGGAGGAAGGACAAAGTATCTCAAATAATCAGATACGGTCAGCAATGGATGCAGCAGATACAGCTGCTAGGACAGTAAATACAGCAGTAACCATAAGGAGACACGCATGGTTGCGTACGTCAGGATTCAAGCCGGAAATACAGCAAACCGTGCTGAATATGCCTTTTAAAGGACAGCAGTTCTTTGGGCCGGAGGTGGACACTGCTATCGAAAAACTTAAATAAGACACTGATACGGCCAAAGCCATGGGCGCACTCTTCTCCCCACAGAGCAGAGGCACATTTCGTAAAACTCAGTTTCGAGGGGGGTTTCGAGGACAAACTACAGAACCCACAACCTCACAAACAAGGCCCACTTATCAGAGCCAGTATCAGCAGGGAAGTTTTCGGGGACAATATAGAGGGGGACAATCCCAAAAGAGTAGAGGGAAGTTCCAAAGTCCCAAAACTCCTCAAAACAAGCAGTGACTTCCACGTCACAAATCCCCAACACATAACACCAGTGGGGGGGAGACTAAGCAATTTTTACAAACATTGGGAGGAGATAACAATAAACACTTGGGTCCTAGCAATTATCCAGCATGGTTATTGCATAGAATTTCTCAAATTCCCTCCAAACGTCCCACCGAAAACACACAATATGTCAAAACAACACATGGACCTTCTAGGACTAGAGGTCCAAGCGCTACTACAAAAAGGAGCAATAGAATTAGTACCAATTCAACAGAAAGGAACAGGAGTTTACTCTCTGTACTTTCTCATACCCAAAAAAGACAAGACTCTAAGACCTATATTAGATCTCAGAACATTAAATACCTACATCAAATCAGATCACTTTCACATGGTGACATTACAGGACGTAATCCCACTGCGCAAACAACGAGACTACATGGCAACACTAGACCTAAAGGATGCATATTTCCATATACCGATACATCCTTCACACAGAAAGTACTTAAGGTTTGTATTCCAAGGGGTACATTACCAATTCAAGGTGTTGTCATTCGAAATAACAACTGCGCCAAGAGTTTTCACAAAATGCCTGGCAGTGGTAGCTGCACATATCAGAAGGCAACAAATACATGTGTTCCCATACCTAGACAATTGGTTAATCAAAACCAACACGCTAGAACGGTGTTCACAACACACAAAGTACGTCATAGAAACCCTCCACAAACTAGGTTTCTCAATCAACTACACAAAGTCACACCTTCAGCCGTGTCAGACACAGCAATACTTAGGGGCAACAATCAACACAACAAAAGGGATTGCCACTCCAAGTCCACAAAGGGTACAAGCATTTCACAATGTAATACAGGCCATGTATCCAAAACAAAGGAAACAGGTCAAAATGGTTATGAAACTCTTAGGCATGATGTTCTCATGCATAGCCATTGTCCCAAACGCCAGATTACACATGCAGCCCTTACAACAGTGCCTAGCATCACAATGGTCACAGGCACAGGGTCAACTTCTACATCTAGTGTTGATAGACTGCCAAACATACACCTCGCTTCTATGGTGGAACAATATAAATTTAAACCAAGGGCGGCCTTTCCAAGACCCAGTGCCTCAATACGTAATAACTACAGATGCCTCCATGATAGGGTGGGGAGCACACCTCAATCAACACAGCATCCAGGGACAATGGGACACTCACCAAAGACAGTTTCACATAAATCACTTAGAACTACTGGCAGTATTTCTAGCGTTGAAAGCATTTCAACCCATAATAAGCCACAAGCACATTCTTGTCAAAACAGACAACATGACAACGATGTATTATCTGAACAAACAGGGAGGAACACACTCGACACAGTTGTGTCTCCTGGCACAGAGAATATGGCATTGGGCGATTCACAACCACATTCGCCTAATAACACAGTTTATTCCAGGGATTCAGAATCAGTTAGCAGACAATCTCTCTCGGGATCACCAACAGATCCACGAATGGGAGATTCACCCCCAGATACTAAACACTTACTTCCAAAGATGGGGAACACCACAAATAGACCTATTTGCAACAAAAGAAAACGCAAAATGCCAAAACTTCGCATCCAGATACCCACAGGATCAGTCTCAGGGCAATGCGTTATGGATGAGTTGGTCAGGGATATTTGCATACGCTTTTCCCCCTCTCCCACTCCTTCCATATCTGGTAAACAAATTGAGTCAAAACAAACTCAAACTCATACTAATAGCACCAACTTGGGCAAGACAACCTTGGTACACAACACTACTAGACCTCTCAGTAGTGCCTCATGTCAAACTACCAAACAGACCAGATATGTTAACTCAACACAAACAACAGATCAGACACCCAAATCCAGCATCGGGATGTGCAAAGCATGTGAATCTGCAGCGACTCATGCCACGAACAGATGTACACTGGGTAAGTGACATTTTCCATATCCAGCGCTGCCACCACCTTCAGATGTGCTAGCTCTCCAACAGGCCAGTGAGCTGCACACGTCTCTGAGAAAGTAGCCTCTTTCTAGCATGGTTACCCCCACTTTTGGCCTGTTTGTGAGTATGTGTCAGTGTGTTTTTACTGTGTCACTGGGATCCTGCTAGACAAGACCCCATTGCTCATAGATAAAAACCTATATGTCAGTGTGTTTTGCCTGTCTCACTGGGATCCTGCTAGCCAAGACCCTAGTGCTCATAGTTTATGGCCTATTGTGTGTGTCTGTGTAGTGCTTGACTGTGTCACTGAGGCTCTGCTGATCAGAACCTCAGTGCTTATGCTCTCTCTGCTTTTAAATTTGTCACTGTAGGCTAGTGGCTTCATTTACCAATTTCAATTGGCACACTGGACCCGTCCCCCCCCCCTTATAAGTCCCTAGTATATGGTACCTAGGTACCCAGGACATTGGGGTTCCAGGAGATCCATATGGGCTGCATTTCTTTTGCCACCCATAGGGAGCTCAAACAAACCCTTGCACAGGCCTGCCATTGCAGCCTGCGTGAAATAACGCACATGTTATTTCACAGCCATTTTCCCTGTACTTAAGTAACTTATAAGTCACCTATATGTCTAACCTTCACTTGCTGAAGGTTAGGTGCAAAGTTACCGAGTGTCAGGGCACCCTTGCACTAGCAAAGGTGCCCCCACATAGCTCAGGGCCATTTCCCAGGACTTTGTGAGTGCGGGGATGCCATTACCCACGTGCACTACATATAGGTAAATACCTATATGTAGCTTCACATTGGTAACTACGAATATGGCCATGTAACATGTCTAAGATCATGGAGTTGTCCCCCATTCCAAATCTGGTACTGGGGAGCCAATTCCACGCATCCTGGGGGCTCCCCCACGGACCCCCAGTACTGCCAAACCAGCTCTCTGAGGCTTGCACTGCAGCTACAGCTGCTGCCACCTCACAGACAGGGTTCTGCCCTCCTGGGGTCTGAGCAGCTCAGTCCCAGGAAGGCAGAACAAAGCATTTCCTCTGAGAGTTGGGTGTTAAACACCCTCTCCCATTGGGAATAGGTGTTACAGGCTGGGGAGGGGTAGCCTCCCCCAGCCTCTGGAAATGCTTTGAAGGGCACAGATGGTGCCCTCCTTGCATAAGCCAGTCTACACCAGTTCAGGGACCCCTTGTCCCCTGCTCTGGCGCGAAACTGGACAAAGGAAAGGGGAGTGACCACTCCCCTGTCCATCACCACCCTAGGGGTGGTGCCCAGAGCTCCTCCATTGTGTCCCAGACTTCAGCCATCTTGCTTTGCAAGGTGTGGGGGCACTCTGGAGGGCTCTGAGTGGCCAGTGCCAGCAGGTGACGTCAGAGATCCCTCCTGGTAGGTTCAAACCTGATAAGGTAGCCAATCCCCCTCTCAGGGCTATTTAGGGTCTCTCCTGTGGGTTCTCTGCAGATTCTGCTTCCAAGTTTTCTACAGGAATCCACTGCAACTACTACTTCATCCTCTGACCTCGGATCATCCGCAGCCTGCTCCAGGAACCGCTGTAACAGCAACAAAGTATCCACAAGGGATACTTTTCTTCTGCAACTTCAGCTCCAGCCAGCAACTGCAACAGTTTCCACGGTGTGCACGCTCTGGGGGCTCCCTGTCTTCATCCTGCACTAGAAGGACCGAATAAATCTGCCGTGGGGTGACGGAGTCACTTACCTGCTCCAGCAGGCACCTTCTAAGACGACGACTGGTACCCTTGGACTCCTCCCACAGCGACGAGCGTACTCCTAAGGACACAGAGTGTGGACCCCATCGACATAGACTATCCTGAGGTCCTGCTGACGCAATTTGGAGGAGGTAAGACCTTGCCTTCCATGAGAGCGACTGTACCCCTGTGTACTGTGTCTTCTTCACCTCCTGAGGCCTCTGTGCACTATTTGCAAAATTCCTGTGCACAGCCTAGCCCAGGTCCCCAGCACTCCATCCTGCGACGCTCAACTCGTTTAGTTGTTCTCTGGCGGCATGGAACCTTTCTTTGTTGTGCTGCACCAACCGTGTTTTGCACCTCCTTTGTCCCCGTGTCCTGGGACTCCAGTGGGTGCTGCCTGGTATCCTGAGGGCTCTCTAAAGTGCTAAGAGCCACCTCTTCCTCATCACAGAGTTGAGACCCCCAGGTCCCTCCTGGGTCCAGCCAGCACCATTTTGACGCAAAACACATATTTGTCATAATCAAGGCTTGTTGGCGACTTCCCACACAAAATCACGTCTGCATCCATCTTTACTTCGTGGGACACCTTTTGCGTCACGCAGGAACCCACTGGCATTTTCCTAGAGTGCATTCCTGCAGTCTTCGACTAACGTGGACTCTTCTTTTGCACTCTCTTCTGGGTTGGCAGGGGCTTCTGTCCTTCCTGGAACTTCTTTCGACTTCTGGACTTGGTCCCCTTCTTTTGCAGGTCTTCAGGTCCAGGAATCCAGCAGTTGTTTGCAGACTTGGTTGGTTACTGCAATAATCCATATCACGAGGTGTAGTGTGTCTTAAGGAAACTTACAGTACTTTACTCCTGCTTTTCTGGGATCTGGGGTGGGGTAATTTACTTACCTTTACTGTATTCTTACTCTCCCAGCGATTCTGCCCACACTACACTTGTCTAGGGGGGAATTTGTGATTCGCATTCCACCTTCTTAGTATATGGTTTGTGTTGCCCCTAGACCTATTGTTTGCACTATCCTGTGACTAATTACTTGTCTAATTTTGGTGTCTAGTGTATGTATTGTGTATAATACCTCCAGAAGGAGTATTTTCCCTAAGATATTTTTGGTACTGTGTCACCCAAATAAATACCTTTATTTTTGGTAACACTGAGTATTGTCTTTACTTGTGGATAAGGACTGTGTAACTATAAGTGGTATTGCATGAGCTTTGCATGTCTCCTAGTTCTGCCTAAGCTGCTCTGCTATAGCTACCTCTATCAGCCTAAGCTGCTAGAACACTACTACATTTCACTAATAAGGGATAATTGGACCTGGTATAAGGTGTAAGTACCCAAGGTACCCACTACAAACCAGTCTAGCCTCCTACAACGTCTCCAGACAGTGACCTCCCCAATCCACCCCCATAGATATCAACTTTTCACTCTGTCATCAGAAAAGCAGCCAGGGTCCTTAACCTACCACTACCTGCAGTGGAGCTAGGGGCTAATACCCTCATGGATATCTTACATGGTGCCGTCCACTTCTGACCCAATACTCCCATTCAACAAAGCTCTCAGAGACTCCTTGAATGAGCCCTGGGCCAAACCATCCTTCCGATGGTTAACAGGGATACTGGTCACCAATATAGACTTATACCGGGCAATCTTGCCTTCCTAAACATTCACCCCTCCCTGGAAAGCCCGGTAATGCAGAGATTCTCTGTATCTACACACAATCCTGGGCTTTTTCGAACATATCCTCCTGATAGAAAGTCCAAGTGCCTGGAAGCCTTAGGAAGAAAGCATTTTTTGTCTGGTAGCTTAGCTCTGCGCTATCTTACCGCCCCCTGTCCGTTAGAGAGATGTGCTCATTCTCTCTGGGATATGACAGCTTCAGTGATCTCAAATCTCCCGGACCATGTGAAGGATCGCTTTTCAGATGGGGTGCGAGATGAGAAGGATGCCTCTAGATGTATAGTATGTGCTGGCCTAGACACTGCAGACAGTGTGGCCAGATCAGCAGGCACAGACCTTAAGTCGCCATGCATGCCTACAGTCCACAGGGTCTGCTCTGATGTACAAAACAAACTGTTAGACATGCCCTTTGGCAGAGTGACTGTTCAGAGAAAAAGCATACGCAGTGCTAGAGCGCTTCAATGAAGGTAGAGCAACGGCGTGTTCATTAGGATTGCAGTCGGCAATGCAAGAGATGGGTAGAGTATCCAAGGCCAGGTTTGCAGGCCACAGGTTTTGTCCAACTGTTTCTGTGGCTAGAACATTCCTTGGCCTCCTGGAACTGGTTCAGTTTCTGTCACATGCAACAAAAGTTTTTCAACTGGCTGAAAATTCAAAGTCAGACAGTTGACGTGGCTTTACAAAGGATTCTGTGGAATGGGGGAATCTAAGGAGCAGAGAAGGGTCGCGTGCAGTAAATGGTCAGACAGCCTACTCTCACGACCACTAACTTTATGCAGCACTCTTCACAACTTGATGAGCTACGAAGACAAATGCATGGCCCATAGGTGCACCACCTTCCGTGTGCCCTCTACATCTAAGCAACTTTGAGCACACACCAGATACATGCACGTTGAGCGTGACGGTTTAGCTATAACATACGAACTACACCAACTTACTAAGGAAAGCCGAGGGCAGCCTCCCCAAAGAGGTGTCATACAGCTGTCATAGAGACAGTAGTCATCCAAGCTAAAAAGAGCTCCACTTTGGGAGGTTCCAATTCCTCGTAGATTCTAACGCTCTGTTGGTGAGCAACATACCATATTCACATAGAGCACCTGTCAAGAGACTTATGACCTGGGTCTCTTGCATGAGAAAATAACGCATATCCCTGAGAACAATGAAATGAGGAGCAGGGTGTTACATGGAGACAGGGTCAAGTGACTTTTGTTCCTATAGGGGGATTTGAGCATAGGTTCACACATTATTTGACCAGTTCTCTGTCACACAGCTAACATGCATGTCAAGAAGGCTTTACTCAAGATGGAAGGTGGTGGGTATGCCATCTTTTATGAATGTGCCAGTGCCACTACAGGAAACACGTAGGGCAGCCATGTACTACTCCCTATATGCAGTCAAATATTTCTGACTCTGACACAAGGCAGGATGCTCACAGGGCAGGCAGCATTAGGAACTCTATTCAGCCCTGCTTCCACCACTAGCTCGTCTCCATACCCTGTTTGTGAATCCGTGCAGCATGTGAACATATAATAGATTTATGCTGCTGAATGACCCGCAACCCTATGAACATAGCTTGATATATGTTCCATAATTATGAAGTGCTACGTACGAATGCGATCCACCAGACATGGAGAGGATACAAAGGTTGAACTGATTTCATGCCATGGTGTTACAAAAGGCATCATAACATCAAAGCTTAGACTTTACAGGATTCTTGAATTCAGATGCTTCCTTGAATCGATGCTCAAAGGTTTCTTTTCTCATACTTCTTAGTAGTTGTCAGGTGCTACCAACAGATTGTACGTTGTATATCTGCATGCATCCGTAAACCTTGCAACCTGTATATCCTGCAAAGTCAGTGTTACAAGCTATGCTTAATCTGTGGAAAAAAGAGCAGTGGACCAATGGTTATCTTACCAACCAGTTAGCGCTGTAAACACTTGTGTTGCCGAATACCAAGGCTGCCTTGCCTTGATTCCACATAATGCTGCTTTCTCCCATCACCCTACTCTTCATGGCTTTTTATCTCATGAATTCCGAGGCTACCCCGTCTAGCTTTCAGCTCATGCCTCTTTCTCCCATCACCCTACTCTTCATGGCTTTTTATCTCATGAATCCCGAGGCTACCCCGTCTAGCTTCCAGCTCATGTCTCTTTCTCCCATCACCTTACTCTTCATGGCTTTTTATCTCATGAATCCCGAGGCCACCCCGTCTAGCTTTCAGCTCATGCCTCTTTCTCCCATCACCCTACTCTTCATGGCTTTTTATCTCATGAATCCCGAGGCTACCCCGTCTAGCTTCCACCTCATGCCTCTTTCTTCCATTACCATACTCTTCATGGCTCTTCATCTCATGAATACCGAGGCTACCCCGTCTAGCTTCCACCTCATGCCTTTTCTTCCATTTCCATACTCTTCATGGCACTTCAGCTCATGAATACCGAGGCTACCCTGTCTAGCTTCCACCTTTTGCCTCTTTCTTCCATTACCATACTCTTCATGGCTATTTATCACATGAATAACGAGGCTTCCCTGTCTAGCTTCCACCTCATTCCTCTTTCTTCCATTACCATACTCTTCATGGCTCTTCATCTCATGAATACCGAGGCTACCCTGTCTAGCTTCCACGTCATGCCTCTTTCTCCCATCACTCTACTCTTCATGGCTTTTTATCTCGTGCATACCGAGGCTACCCCGTCTAGCTTCCACCTCATGCCTCTTTCTTCCATTACCCTACTCTTCATGGCTCTTTATCTCATGAATCCCAAGGCTACCCCATCTAGCTTCCAGCTCATGCCTCTTTCTCCCATCACCCTACTCTTCATGGCTCTTTATCTCATGAATACCGAAGCTACCGCGTCTAGCTTCCACCTCATGCCTCTTTTTCCATTTCCATACTCTTCATGGCTCTTCAGCTCATGAATACCGAGGCTACCCTGTCTAGCTTCCACCTTTTGCCTCTTTCTTCCATTACCATACTCTTCATGGCTATTTATCACATGAATACCGAGGCTTCCCTGTCTAGATTCCATCTCATGCCTCTTTCTTCCATTACCCTACTCTTCATGGCTCTTTATCTCATGAATACCGAGGCTACCCCGTCTATCTTCCACCTCCTGCCTCTTTCTTCCATTACCATAGTCTTTACGGCTCTTTCTCTCATGAATACCGAGGCTATCCCATCTAGCTTACACCTCATGCCTCTTTCTCCCATCACCCTACTCTTCATGGCGCTGTGTCTCATGAATACCGAGGCTACCCCGTCTAGCTTCCACCTCATGCCTCTTTCTCCCATCACCCTTCTCTTCATGGCACTTTATCTCATGAATACCAAGGCTACCCCGTCTAGCTTCCACCTCATGCCTTCTTCTTCCATCACCCTCCTCTTCCTGGCTCTTTATCTCATGAATATTGAGGCTGCCCCGTCTAGCTTCCACATCATGCCTCTTTCTCCCATCACCCTACTCTTCATGGCGCTTTATCTCATGAATGCCGAGGCTTTCCCGGCTAGCTTCCACCTCATGCCTCTTTCTTCCATTACCATACTCTTCATGGCTCTTTATCTCGTGAATACCAAGGCTGACTAATCTTGATTACACCTCACACCTCTTTCTTCCACCTCCCAGCACTTCCTATCTCTTTTCTCACTCTTGCAGGTGCATTTTCATCCATTTTCATCCCTTATTTCTCTTGGTTACTGTTTCCCTCTCTTTCTCCTCCTCTTTCTGCCTTCTCTTCCTTTCCATGTCTTGCTTTGTTTCAAATGTGTTGACAAAAAAGCAAACTGCAGTCCCTAGAAGTGACAGCTTCTGCCAACTACTGGCACAACCTAAGCTCTGGTTAAATAAAAAAGCCAGGGCATTTCAGTCTTCTATGCCGGTTTTTCACCAGTGCATGACTTCTGAGAAATGCTGCTGCCAAACAGCACAACCAAAAACTGCATCGTAGATGCCGTCACTGCATACGTGTTTTTTCCGTGTAGGTGTTGCTCTACACTTCTGCCACTGTTTGCCATTGGTTGTCACTAGATTTTTACCCTGAGTCCTATAATCTCAAAGCCCCTGTTGCTGGCCTGGGTTTGAATGAACATCACAACAAAGTATTGTCGTGTCATGGGAGTACCGTCAAACAAAGTTCCCTGAAGCTGATAAATGTAATTCGTCCGTGAGTCCTGTGCTGTCGCATCTCTCTCTGTGTCTTTCTCTCTCTTGTTCATTTCTCTTATTTCTTTCTGTCATGTTCTTCTCTCTCTCAGCCTCATTATCCTCCTCTTTCTCTCTATATTTCTAATCTTTGATCTTTCTACCCCACACCTAACCTTTCTTTTTGCTCCTGAAGGATCTCTATTGAGGAAAATGTCACTCAGTGCGGATTACTCAGAAGTCTTTATATACAGCGTGTGAAAGTACCACAACGTGTCCTTTAAAAGGTGCAGTTAAGTCTGAAACCATTAGAGCTGTTATGAAATGGAGAAATGGAATTATGAATTTTGCTTCGAGTTAACATGCATACATTGAATACTATTCTAAGTACTTAGTTAACAAACAGCATTTCTGTTGTGTCTGTTTCTTCCACCCTTTATCACTGGATTGGAGTTAGTTATTCTAACACCTGAGAACTGTATTAAAAAGTAAAACATTGAATGGAATCACCAATACTATAAATGAACATTTTACTTATCACAATGTGTGTAAGTTTACATCTGTAACCTTGTTTTTTACTTGTCTTTTTAGCAAATTCATAGCACAATTGGCAGCCTGAGTACCCAAGGAATTATGGTACCAGCAACCGCCCTGCAGCAAGGAAGTGTGACCATGGCAACAATGTCAGGTAAGAAGCAGGGGTTCACAGGTCCTCCATGAAACGTCCCGCTCTTTTCTACTGTCTTGACACCCTGTAACCATTTCTTGTCTCCCCGAAGTGTTCTATTAGCAGCAGATGTCTTCGAGGTCATAGTAGGAATTTTTTTGTGGGTAACAAGAGTCATACAAAATAAGTGAGGGTGATGCATATCTCCCAAAGTTTCTGTTTGAATATGTGTGACATTTTCGAGTTTTCAGTGCACTTATGTGTGACATTTCAGTGCCTTATGTGCAACACTTTGAGTGGCACATTACAGTCAATAGAACAAAGCAGTTATGTTAAGGTAATTAAATATCTGAAATTACCCCTTCTGCGGAACATAATAGCGCTGTAATCTGAAAGTGTGGGCAGGATGTGTGGGAAAGCGCGGCCATTGAGGGCATCACGAGGGCTCTGTGGATGACCAGTGATTACTTGGAGATGAGGTTGAGGGAGTTTTCATTGTAGTGGGCCAACAGTGAATGTGACTTCTGTGGTCTTGTTTGGATAACGAAGAGACAGAAAACAGTTCAAGTCCTTGCTCTCTTCCAGCAATTCTAGTAGAACAGAGGAGAATCTTAGCACAATCCCTATGAAGGGCGAGATCCCCTTTAACCCAGAGCAAGTGATGCAGGTAGGCAAAATGCAGTTAAATCCTTAATGGTGCTGCTAAGTGCCTCAGGTCAACATGTAGTAGTTTTACAAAGCACTCGGATGACAAGAACTGAAACCAGTCATATAGTCATCATCCAAACGAGGAGCCGCCAGAGCAGCCGTGAGAGGCGTAACTGCTGGGGGTACACGCATGCTTCTTAAGTGCTTTTGTTGCTCTTTTGCCAGTGGTACTACCCCAGTCTTGCAACGCTGTGCGTGTGTTATATAGTGGTGTTCCTCAGGAAGGACAGCACACCCGTTTCTCACCCTTAGTTTGTTTTATTCTGCGTGTTTTGTAGGTGGCACAGTTTATCAGCCTGTTACAGTGGTCACCCCACAAGGTCAAGTGATGACACAAACACTATCACCCGGGACTATAAGAATACAGAATTCACAGGTAATGTTTCATGCTTTCAGGCATGTTTGTATTGTCTTCGATGTAACGTAAAATGCTTCTAGTTGCTATGGGATGTGATTTATTGCCTGAAAAGAATTGTTTGGACCCTTCCATTGCTTCAGCTGTGCCATAACTGGATTATTAAATTGTGGAAATATGTCATAACTTTCTACAAATGCAGTGAATCAGTTTGATTAAAACATCAATTCATGGATAGAAACACAATCCCTTCCTTAACTTTGAATGGGTTACTTCATTATTGGATCTTTGATAGATTCACATGCTTGAATCATTCCCCATCGTCAAAGTGGGAGTCCCACAGTACAGTTAGAAAGTGGGGTAATGTAAAAGATGGCCTGGATAGGCCATTAAACCTTCTGTTTAGTAACATATCTCTGTATGTTTTTTTTAAAAAGAGACTAAACTTTAGTCTCCAACCAACCAGGTTGTAGCACCGTCTAGAACATTCCTCTCAGAGGCATCTGTCCCTCAGACTTTAAGAGCACAAGTGTGAACAAGTGCCATATCAGAGAGAGCTTGTGAATCTATGAAAGATACCAGTTTTGGAGAACTACAGTTGCAGGTAAGTAACACATTTTCTTTTTTACCCTCGGAAATTACGAACATCAGTAATCATCTTAACTGTATTTATTTAATTTCTTCACGAGTCTCCAGCGAGCTCTCTGCCTCACACTGTTGCAGCCGCTTTTTATCTCTCTCTTGTTATGGTTTTACAGTGGGACTGGGAGGGCCTGGGTTCTCTAGACTGACACTGAACTTGCACTGGGGATGGTATATTAGGTTGACTCTGGTATTTTTCCACCAGTGGAGTTCTCCAGTTGTTATTGATGGCTAATAGTGTCCTCAGGCTTATGTGCCTAGTCACTGTCTATAATGGTATCTGCGGGACTGGTATTGCTGTTCTGCTATTAAAAGCCCCAGAGATGCATAAAAAGGCTGCCTTCAGGCCTTCCAGAATGAAAGGAAAGGATAAGGCCGCTCTGTTGACCACGGCCCGGTGATCTATGATCAGATTCACTGGCCTCTTTATCTGATGGAGAAGTGACAGGACTTCAGGTGCCTTCCGTGCAAGCATCTTGGAGACAGGGTAAAGAAGTTCCAGGTTCTTTGCTCCAGGGATGTTATAGGAATGATGGGGAAAACTGAACTTGATCCTCAGTGTCCTTCTGTGCCAATTATGGTGTTCTGGTCCAATTTCAAGATATTTTTCAAGACAAAGGTTTCCCCGACATAGGTTTAATCGCCACTTGGAAAAATGCCTAAACTTTGCACCAAGAACGAGGGAACCAGGGTTGTTGGGCAATGCCCTTTTGATCAATTGGTCTTTGCCTCTACCCGACGGATTCCATCAGTACTGCTCAAACAGAGGCTGTTCAGCGCCGCAATGAATTTAATTGTACCAGAGTGGCGCGATAAAGGCCAGCAGTACTTCAACTCTGTGAGAACCCAAAAGACATTCCAGTGCAAAGAGAACCTTCTATCAAGAATGCAAGGCAAAATTCATCGCCCCAATGTAAAGTTCTGAAATTTAAGAGCATGGCTCCTGAAGTCAGTCGGTACCATATTAACTTTCTTACAGTTCAAGCATTCTTCCACAAAGTTGTCTATAAGTTATATGCTTGAACCACAGTCATGTCTCTATAAACTGTCAGGAGATTGTGATCACTCCCTGTTTACTTCATTTGGCACAATCAAACATGCAGACCACTTCCATTAAAAACCATCTTGCTGCTGTTCAAGAGTACAGAAAGGGACCAATACAAAGATCTTTCTTTACAATGCCATTTATAGAAGACTTTCTAGAAGAATTAACAAAGGACTTTTCCACTGAAGAGACTTCATCTTCCTCCATGGGAGTTGAATCCTTTTTTATCCAGATTGGTGTTAGTGAGCTGCAAGCTCTTTGCTGAATAGAAGAATTCAGTGTTTCACAGTAATAGAATAGCGGTAAGAACGCACCCCCTCCTCTTTTTTGCCTGTAGTCGTTTCACCCTTTCCTTTGGCTGGATTTGGTGAGGCAGCCAGCTGGAGATCAGTGCACACATTTTCCAAGCATTGTTGCTTAGCTACGGATTCACGGGCTGACACTTTACTAGGCCAGGCAGTATTAAAGAATGTATTTAGCTGTCGCAGCATTGAGATGAAATAGCTCTTGTTAAAGTAAGTAATTGTTTACGTCTTGTAGTTTTTTCTTGTCCTCTCTGGATAGAGGATATTGATTGTTGTGCTGCAATTATAACAGAGAGAGGATCCTACGCCGCTTGTCATCTTAAATCTGCCATCATAGGAATCCTCACTGAAGTGTCCGTGATGCAATATGCTTTTCCAGGTATATTTATTATATAGCTGTTTATTGATTTTTGTGTTTGTCAGTTATTGGCTACATTGATGGTATACATCCCTTTACATGCACACTGTCTTTCTTTTACAGTATAGTTATCACACATTACTTATTGCTGTACAGAAAGAACTGAGGCTGTAGGTTCAACTGCCATGCAGTGCATGCTTGGAAAGCGAAACTGTTGATTTTGTAAAGCAACAGAGTATGTTTTTCTGCAGCTTCTCCACTTTTGACCTGACAGACACCTTTTTCTTCTTTTTACTTTTCATATAAGTGAAGGTGATG
Source organism: Pleurodeles waltl (assembly GCF_031143425.1). Taxonomy (NCBI): domain Eukaryota; kingdom Metazoa; phylum Chordata; class Amphibia; order Caudata; family Salamandridae; genus Pleurodeles; species Pleurodeles waltl. Next base: position 1,533,851,692 of record NC_090447.1, on the reverse strand, counting down.
GGCTATTTTGATTAGTGTAGGACCTTCCTTTCGATTGTATGCTGCAACGTGGCCTTACTGCAGTAACGAAGAACTTTTTTGAACATAAGAAAAATGCAAAGCAAGTTAGCTTGTCTTGCTAATTATCAGCTACAACTGACTGACCCTGTTACTTTCAGAAGGAAGTGTTCCGAGGTCCCCTCAAGTGTGTGTGATAATATTCTACATAAGTGACTTATGGAGCGGACTATCTATGTAGTGTACCCGTGTAGGGGTGAACTATCCAGATAGTACAGTCGACCCTTATTGGTTGCTAGAGGCTTAAAGTTATAACCCTAAATTGTGTCTTTTGTGGTTGCGTGGGCGAACATGTCAGGCTTAATAGAGGGTACTGCTAAGCATTTGTTAAACACACAGAGTCAATAAATGAGGCACACACTCAAGAATAAACTCGAGACCAATTTTAGAAAAATACAGTTCGATGGCATATGTTGCTGCAGATACACATGTTTGGCACAGTCCGCTGCCTGGTGTTGGGCTCGGAGTATTACAAGTTGTTTTTCTTCGAATAAGTCTTTTTGGTCACGGGACCGAAGGACTCCTCCCTCCTCGGCTCCATTGCGCATGGGCGTCGACTCCATCTTAGATTGTTTTTTTCCGCTGTCGGGTTCGGACGTATTCCTTTTCGCTCCGTGTTTCGGTTCGGAAAGTTAGTCAGAATCTCGGAAGAAAGCGTCGGTATTGTTCCGTTCGGTATCGGGATAGTTAGGTACATCGACACCGATCATCGGAAGACTTTGGGGTAGCTTCGATTCCCCCATCGGGGCCTGGTCGGCCCGACCGCGTGCGACATCGAAGCCGATGGAACGGACCCCGTTCCGTTTCTGCCCAAAATGTCACAGTAAGTATCCTTATACAGATCAGCACTTGGTCTGTAACTTGTGCTTGTCCCCCGAGCACAAGGAGGATACCTGTGAGGCCTGTCGAGCCTTCCGGTCCAGAAAAACACTCCGGGACCGAAGAGCCAGGCGTCTACAAATGGCGTCCACGCCGACAAAACAACGTTTCGACGACGAAGAGGAAACATTCTCGGTTCCGGAATCAGAATCCGGAGACTCCGACGTCGAACAACAGCAACAAACTGTGAGTAAGACGTTGAAAAGTAAAACCATCGACAAAACGAAAGCCCAGGGGACGCCACTGCCAACAGGCCATGGCTCGACCCATAAAACAGGCGACCCGTCAAAGGCGCCGAAAAAGGGCACGCCCATAGCGAAGACACCCGACTCCGGTCGAGGGACCGCCATGGAGCAACCTCGGAGCCGAGAAAGCGGCTCCGAGAGACAAAGACAAGATACCGGCACCGAAAAACATCGGCACCGAGAATCCATGCCGAAAGGAACAAAAATTCTGTCGGTGCCGAAACCGAAAAAAGATTCTCTCTCGGCGCCGAAAAATACCACACCTTCATCCTACTCAGAGGAACAAGGAATAAGTGGCCAGATGCACAGATTTGGACAAGAGCTCCAAAGTGTAGAATCAGACTACACACAAAAGAGACTGTACATCCAGCAAGACACAGGGAAGATATCAACCCTTCCCCCAATAATGAGGAAAAGAAGGATCAGTCTCCTCAAGGATGACGCACAACCACAAGCCAAAGTGGTCAAAAAAGTCACCCCTCCGCCCTCTCCACTACAACAGGCATCGCTGGCACAAACACCGCCACAAATGCACTCACCAGCGCAAACTACCATAAGTCAAGATGATCAGGATCAAGACGCTTGGGACCTATACGACACCCCAGTGCCGGACAATGATCCAGATTCATACCCCACAAAGCCGTCACCGCAAGAGGACAGTACCTCATACTCACAACTGGTGGCTAGGGCTGCAGAATTCCACAATGTCCAACTGCATTCAGACCCTATAGAGGATGATTTTTTATTTAACACCCTCTCGGCTACACATAGCCAATATCAATGTCTCCCAATGCTACCGGGGATGTTACAGCACGCAAAACAAATTTTTGAAGAGCCCGTAAAATCAAGAGCCATCACCCCAAGGGTGGATAAAAAATACAAACCACCACCCACAGATCCAGTGTTTATTACTTCGCAGTTACCACCTGACTCCGTAGTAGTAGGGGCAGCTCGCAAAAGAGCAAATTCCCATACATCTGGTGACGCCCCACCTCCGGACAAAGAAAGCAGAAAATTTGATGCGGCAGGGAAAAGCGTAGCATCACAGGCAGCCAACCAGTGCGCATCGCAAATTCTCAAGCGCTGCTGGCCAGATATGACCGCGCTCACTGGGATGAGATGCAACTTCTCGTAGACCATCTTCCCCAAGAATACCAAAAAAGGGCGCAGCAAATAGTTGAAGAGGGACAAACGATCTCAAACAATCAAATCCGCTCTTCACTGGACGCAGCCGATACTGCAGCGAGAACAGTCAACACTGCTGTCACCATAAGGAGACACGCTTGGCTCCGCACTTCAGGCTTCAAACCTGAAATCCAGCAGGCTGTCCTTAATATGCCCTTCAACGAAAAACAACTTTTTGGCCCTGAAGTGGATACAGCCATTGAAAAACTTAAAAAGGACACAGACACGGCCAAGGCCATGGGCGCACTCTACTCCCCGCAGAGCAGAGGCTCTTTCAGAAAAACTCCATTTAGAGGGGGGTTTCGTGGCCAACCCACAGACACCACCAGCCAACAAACAAGAACCACACCATATCAGGGTTCCTTCCAAAGGGGAGGTTTCAGGGGATATAGGGGGGGTCAATTCCCAAGGAGTAGGGGAAGATTCCAGACTCCAAAAACACCTCCACCTAAACAGTGACTTTCAAGTCACGCAACCCCTTCACTCAACACCAGTGGGGGGAAGACTAAGCCAATTCTACCAATCTTGGCAACAGATTACAACAGACAATTGGGTATTAGCAATAATCCAACATGGCTATTGCATAGAATTCCACAACTTCCCACCAAACATCCCCCCCAAAACACGCAAAATGTCACCACAACATTTAGAACTTTTAGGACTAGAAGTTCAAGCACTACTGCAAAAGGATGCAATAGAGTTAGTACCAGTACAACAAAAAAACACAGGAGTTTACTCCCTGTACTTTCTAATTCCAAAAAAAGACAAAACATTAAGACCAATATTAGATCTCAGGACACTAAATACCTACATCATATCGGACCATTTTCACATGGTCACACTACAAGACATCATTCCACTGCTCAAACAGCAAGATTACATGACCACATTAGACCTAAAGGATGCGTACTTTCATATACCAATACACCCTTCTCACAGAAAGTACCTACGGTTCATATTCAAAGGAATACATTACCAATTCAAGGTGTTGCCATTCGGAATAACAACTGCACCAAGAGTGTTCACAAAATGTCTAGCAGTAGTAGCAGCACACATCAGGAGACAACAGATACATGTGTTCCCTTACCTAGACGATTGGCTAATCAAGACCAACACAGTAAAAAAATGCGCAAACGACACCACATTTGTCATACAAACCCTTCACAAACTGGGGTTTTCCATCAACTATACAAAATCACACCTAGAACCGTGTCAAACACAACAATATCTAGGAGCAACCATCAACACATCAAAAGGAATTGCCACTCTAAGTCCACAAAGAGTGCAGGCATTCCACAAGGTAATAAGTGCTATGTTTCCAAACCAAAAGATACAAGCAAAATTTGTGCTAAAACTTCTAGGCATGATGTCATCATGCATAGCCATTGTCCCAAACGCAAGACTACACATGCGACCCTTACAACAGTGTCTAGCATCACAATGGTCACAGGCACAGGGTCAACTTCAAGATCTGGTGTTGGTAGACCGCCAAACATACCTCTCGCTTCTATGGTGGAACAGCAAAAATTTAAACAAAGGGCGGACATTTCAGGACCCAGTGCCTCAATACGTTATAACAACAGATGCTTCCATGACAGGGTGGGGAGCACACCTCAATCACCACAGCATTCAAGGACAATGGGATATACACGAAACAAAATTTCATATCAATTACCTAGAACTGTTAGCAGTATTTCTAGCGTTAAAAGCCTTCCAACCCATAATAACACACAAATACATTCTTGTCAAAACAGACAACATTACAACAATGTATTATTTAAACAAACAAGGAGGAACACACTCAACACAATTGTGCCTCCTAACACAAAAAATTTGGCAGTGGGCGATTCACAACAACATTCGCCTAATAGCACAATTTATTCCAGGAACACAAAACCAACTAGCAGACAACCTTTCGCGAGACCACCAACAAGTCCACGAATGGGAAATTCACCCCCAAGTTCTGAACAAGTACTTTCAAATTTGGGGAACACCCCAGATAGATTTGTTCGCAACAAAAGAAAACTCAAAATGCCAAAACTTCGCATCCAGGTACCCACACCGCGAATCACAAGGCAATGCTCTATGGATGAGTTGGTCAGGGATATTTGCGTACGCTTTTCCCCCTCTCCCTCTCCTTCCATATCTAGTAAACAAGTTGAGTCAAAACCAACTCAAACTCATACTGATAGCACCCACATGGGCAAGACAACCTTGGTATACAACTCTACTAGACCTTTCACTAGTACCGCATGTCAAACTACCCAACAGGCCAGATCTGTTAACACAACACAAACAACAGATCAGGCATCCAAACCCAGCATCATTGAATCTGGCAATTTGGCTCCTGAAATCCTAGAATTCGGACACTTAGACCTCACACAAGAATGCATGGAGGTCATAAAACAAGCTAGAAAACCTTCCACTAGACACTGCTATGCATCTAAGTGGAAAAGATTTGTTTACTACTGCCATGCCAATCAAATACAACCATTACATGCCTCTACTAAAGACATAGTAGGATACTTACTACATTTGCAAAAAGCAAATCTCGCTTTTTCATCTATAAAAATACACCTCGCAGCAATATCTGCTTACCTACAAACTACTCATTCATCGTCTCTATTTAGAATACCAGTTATTAAAGCATTCATGGAAGGGCTAAAAAGAATTATACCACCAAGAACACCACCAGTTCCTTCATGGAATCTTAACATCGTCTTAACAAGACTCATGGGTCCACCTTTCGAACCCATGCATTCCTGTGAAATGCAATATCTAACCTGGAAGGTCGCATTTCTCATTGCAATCACATCCCTCAGAAGAGTAAGTGAAATACAGGCATTTACCATACAAGAACCATTTATTCAAATACACAACAATAAAATAGTTCTAAGAACAAATCCAAAATTTCTGCCAAAGGTAATCTCACCATTCCATTTAAATCAAACAGTAGAATTGCCAGTGTTCTTCCCACAACCAAATTCTGTGGCTGAAAGGGCACTACATACATTAGACATCAAAAGAGCACTAATGTATTACATTGACAGAACAAAGCTAATCAGGAAAACAAAACAACTGTTCATAGCTTTTCAAAAACCACACATAGGAAATCCAATCTCTAAACAAGGCATTGCTAGATGGATAGTCAGATGTATTCAAACATGCTATCTTAAAGCCAAAAGAGAATTGCCTATTACACCAAAGGCACACTCAACCAGAAAGAAAGGTGCTACAATGGCCTTTCTAGGAAACATTCCTATGAGCGAAATATGTAAGGCTGCAACCTGGTCTACGCCTCATACGTTTACTAAACACTACTGCGTAGACGTACTAAATGCACAACAAGCTACAGTGGGCCAAGCTGTACTAAGAACATTATTCCAAACTACTTCAACTCCTACAGGCTAAACCACCGCTTTTAGGGGAGGTAACTGCTTTATAGTCTATGCCAAACATGTGTATCTGCAGCAACATATGCCATCGAACTGAAAATGTCACTTACCCAGTGTACATCTGTTTGTGGCATTAGTCGCTGCAGATTCACATGTACCCTCCCACCTCCCCGGGAAGCCTGTAGCCGTTTAGAAGTAGATCATAAATCTTAAACATCTGAACATTTGTAAATAATTATTATAAACTCTTAACGTACATACATATTCACTCCATTGCATGGGCACTATTTATACCAAACAACTCCATCCTCACCCTCTGCGGGGAAAACAATCTAAGATGGAGTCGACGCCCATGCGCAATGGAGCCGAGGAGGGAGGAGTCCTTCGGTCCCGTGACCAAAAAGACTTCTTCGAAGAAAAACAACTTGTAATACTCCGAGCCCAACACCAGGCAGCGGACTGTGCCAAACATGTGAATCTGCAGCGACTAATGCCACGAACAGATGTACACTGGGTAAGTGACATTTTCAATACTTTTAATATTATTTTTAGACACCACAACTGTCAGGAAAAAACGTAAGTACTTTTAGAGATATTACTGTGCACAGTGAGGTAAGTATCACACAAATGCGTTTTTATCAAACTGGCAGTTTATTTGGTGGTTGAAAGGTGTGCAAATCCAGGGCTGGCAGTTTTTGTGCTGGTTGTAAGGTGTATGACCCAGGGCCGCAGGTTTTTGTGCTGGTTGTAAGGTGTATGAGTGCAGGGCTGGCAGTTTTTTGCTGGTTGAAAGGTGTATGAGTGCAGGGCTGGCAGTTTTTTGGTGGTTGTAAGGTGTATGAGTGCAGGGCTGGCAGTTTTTGTGCTGGTTGTAGGGTGTATGAGTGCAGGGCTGGCAGTTTTTGTGCTGGTTGTAAGGTGTATGAGTGCAGGGCTGGCAGTTTTTGTGCTGGTTGTAAGGTGTATGAGTGCAGGGCTGGCAGTTTTATGGTGGTTGAAAGGTGTATGAGTGCAGGGCTGGCAGTTTTTTGGTGGTTGTAAGGTGTATGAGTGCAGGGCTGGCAGTTTGGATGCAGAGTGAGTGGTGTGCCTGTGTGATTGCAGGGAGCACGTTGTCTCTAAGTGCTTGGTGAGAGATGTACCCATGAGAACGGGGAGTGAGCTGCATATTTTTGTGCTTGTAGGTTGCAGCTCATTAAAGCTTACCTATTGGCATTGCTAATGCTTATTTTAATGTGGCATTCTTTATTCTGTTTGCATTTCCGTAGGGTTTATCTGCTGTAGTCTGCTCGTTTTGTTTTGCCTGTGCTTATCCATAGTGGCCAGAATGTTCGGTGCACATTGTACGAAAGTACCATCTTGCCTGGCATGTTACCCCCATATTTCACTGCATATATGTTGCCAGGCAGGGCCCCAGTGCTCATAAGTATGTGCCCTGTATGTGTTCCCTGTGTGATGCCTAACTGTCTCACTGAGGCTCTGCTAACCAGAACCTCAGTGGTTATGCTCTCTCTGCTTTCCAAATTGTCACTAACCGGCTAGTGACCAATTTCACCAATTCGCATTGGCATACTGGAACACCCATATAATTCCCTAGTATATGGTACTGAGGTACCCAGGGTATTGGGGTTCCAGGAGATCCCTATGGGCTGCAGCATTTTTTTTGCCACCCATAGGGAGCTCTGACAAATCTTACACAGGCCTGCCAGTGCAGCCTGCGTGAAATAACGTCCACGTTATTTCACAGCCATTTACCACTGCACTTAAGTAACTTATAAGTCACCTATATGTCTAACTTTCACCTGGTGAAGGTTGGGTGCAAAGTTACTTAGTGTGTGGGCACCCTGGCACTAGCCAAGGTGCCCCCACATTGTTCAGGGCAAATTCCCCGGACTTTGTGAGTGCGGGGACACCATTGCACGCGTGCACTATACATAGGTCACTACCTATGTATAGCATCACAATGGTAACTCCAAACATGGCCATGTAACATGTCTAAGATCATGGAAGACAATTCCATGATCCCCCAGGTCTCTAGCACAGACCCCGGGTACTGCCAAACTGCCTTTTCGGGGTCTCCACTGCAGCTGCTGCTGCTGCCAACCCCTCAGACAGGTTTCTGCCCTTCTGGGGTCCAGGTAGCCCTGGCCCAGGAAGGCAGAACAAAGGACTTCCTCTGAGAGAGGGTGTAACACCCTCTCCCTTTGGAAATAGGTGTGAAGGCTGGGGAGGAGTAGCCTCCCCCAGCCTCTGGAAATTCTTTGATGGGCACAGATGGTGCCTGTAGGAAGTTGGCTCTGTATGTGCTATTTCAAAGTAAGGAATAGCATGCACAGAGTCCAAGGGTTCCCCTTAGAGGTAAAATAGTGGTAAAAATAGATAATACTAATGCTCTATTTTGTGGTAGTGTGGTCGAGCAGTAGGCTTATCCAAGGAGTAGTGTTAAGCATTTGTTGTACATACACATAGACAATAAATGAGGTACACACACTCAGAGACAAATCCAGCCAATAGGTTTTGTTATAGAAAAATATCTTTTCTTAGTTTATTTTAAGAACCACAGGTTCAAATTCTACATGTAATATCTCATTCGAAAGGTATTGCAGGTAAGTACTTTAGGAACTTTAAATCATAAAAATTGCATGTATACTTTTCAAGTTATTGACAAATAGCTGTTTTAAAAGTGGACACAGTGCAATTTTCACAGTTCCTAGGGGAGGTAAGTATTTGTTAGGTTAACCAGGTAAGTAGGACACTTACAGGGCTTAGTTCTTGGTCCAAAGTAGCCCACCGTTGGGGGTTCAGAGCAACCCCAAAGTTACCACACCAGCAGCTCAGGGCCGGTCAGGTGCAGAGTTCAAAGTGGTGTCCAAAACACATAGGCTTCAATGGAGAAGGGGGTACCCCGGTTCCAGTCTGCCAGCAGGTAAGTACCCGCGTCTTCGGAGGGCAGACCAGGGGGGTTTTGTAGGGCACCGGGGGGGACACAAGCCCACACAGGAATTTCACCCTCAGCGGCGCGGGGGCAGCCGGGTGCAGTGTTAGAACAAGCGTCGGGTTTGTAGTGTTAGTCTATGGGAGATCTAGGGATCTCTTCAGCGCTGCAGGCAGGCAAGGGGGGGGTTCCTCGGGGAAACCTCCACTTGGGCAAGGGAGAGGGACTCCTGGGGGTCACTTCTCCAGTGAAAGTCCGGTCCTTCAGGTCCTGGGGGCTGCGGGTGCAGGGTCTCTCCCAGGCGTCGGGTTTTGGATTCAAGGAGTCGCGGTCAGGGGAAGCCTCGGGATTCCCTCTGCAGGCGGCGCTGTGGGTGCTCAGGGGGGACAGGTTTTTGTACTCACAGTATCAGAGTAGTCCTGGGGTCCCTCCTGAGGTGTTGGATCTCCACCAGCCGAGTCGGGGTCGCCGGGTGCAGTGTTGCAAGTCTCACGCTTCTTGCGGGGAGCTTGCAGGGTTCTTTCAAGGCTGCTGGAAACAAAGTTGCAGCCTTTCTTGGAGCAGGTCCGCTGTCCTCGGGAGTTTCTTGTCTTTTCGAAGCAGGGGCAGTCCTCAGAGGATGTCGAGGTCGCTGGTCCCTTTGGAAGGCGTCGCTGGAGCAGGATCTTTGGAAGGCAGGAGACAGGCCGGTGAGTTTCTGGAGCCAAGGCAGTTGTCGTCTTCTGGTCTTCCTCTGCAGGGGTTTTCAGCTAGGCAGTCCTTCTTCTTGTAGTTGCAGGAATCTAAATTTCTAGGGTTCAGGGTAGCCCTTAAATACTAAATTTAAGGGCGTGTTTAGGTCTGGGGGGTTAGTAGCCAATGGCTACTAGCCCTGAGGGTGGGTACACCCTCTTTGTGCCTCCTCCCAAGGGGAGGGGGTCACAATCCTAACCCTATTGGGGGAATCCTCCATCTGCAAGATGGAGGATTTCTAAAAGTTAGAGTCACTTCAGCTCAGGACACCTTAGGGGCTGTCCTGACTGGCCAGTGACTCCTCCTTGTTGCTTTCTTTGTTCCCTCCAGCCTTGCCGCCAAAAGTGGGGGCCGTGGCCGGAGGGGGCGGGCAACTCCACTAAGCTGGAGTGCCCTGCTGGGCTGTGACAAAGGGGTGAGCCTTTGAGGCTCACCGCCAGGTGTCACAGCTCCTGCCTGGGGGAGGTGTTAGCATCTCCACCCAGTGCAGGCTTTGTTACTGGCCTCAGAGTGACAAAGGCACTCTCCCCATGGGGCCAGCAACATGTCTCTGGTGTGGCAGGCTGCTGGAACTAGTCAGCCTACACAGACAGTCGGTTAAGTTTCAGGGGGCACCTCTAAGGTGCCCTCGGTGGTGTATTTTACAATAAAATGTACACTGGCATCAGTGTGCATTTATTGTGCTGAGAAGTTTGATACCAAACTTCCCAGTTTTCAGTGTAGCCATTATGGTGCTGTGGAGTTCGTGTAAAACAGACTCCCAGACCATATACTCTTATGGCTACCCTGCACTTACAATGTCTAAGGTTTTGCTTAGACACTGTAGGGGCACAGTGCTCATGCACTGGTACCCTCACCTATGGTATAGTGCACCCTGCCTTAGGGCTGTAAGGCCTGCTAGAGGGGTGTCTTACCTATACTGCATAGGCAGTGAGAGGCTGGCATGGCACCCTGAGGGGAGTGCCATGTCGACTTACTCATTTTGTTCTCACCAGCACATACAGGCTTGTAAGCAGTGTGTCTGTGCTGAGTGAGGGGTCTCTAGGGTGGCATAATACATGCTACAGCCCTTAGAGACCTTCCCTGGCATCAGGGCCCTTGGTACCAGAGGTACCAGTTACAAGGGACTTATCTGGATGCCAGGGTGTGCCAATTGTGGAAACAATGGTACATTTTAGGTGAAAGAACACTGGTGCTGGGGCCTGGTTAGCAGGGTCCCGGCACACTTCTCAGTCAAGTCAGCATCAGTATCAGGCAAAAAGTGGGGGGTAACTGCAACAGGGAGCCATTTCTTTACACAAGCCCCCCCCAGCCCACAGGCCAGGAGACTCAGCCCAAGCTGGGAGAGTCTTCCTAGTCTGTCAGGCGAGGAAGAGTAGGAGAAATAGGCTGGTTAGTTGCAGGGCCTACTCTGCCTTACATCCTTCTGTTCAGGTCATTCCCTTTGGGGAACTGACCTACTTCCACAGTGATAGGACCTAGTCTGAATTGCCTCTTGTCTGCCTCTTCAATGTCTCCACCCATTCTTTCTATCTTGGTCTTAGAGGTATCCACCTCTGCTAACCTTATCTTGGCCAGGGTTACCCCTAGCTTACCCAGAGAGGTTACCCAGAGCTGGAGTAACCCCACCATGACCAATAGGGTCAGGGGGCCTAACTTGCTATTTGGCATGGGGTCAGACCACCATGCTAAGGATAGTGCAGCCATAAAGGCTAACACCCAGCAGAGGCCACTGACAGCTGTCAGTGCCCAGAACCACACCTTTAGCTCTTCACCTAAAAGGGAAGGGGCTAAGTTACAGGCTTCTTTGGGTTCAGGTTGCCTGTCTGCTGTATTGGAGTGGGGGGTTACCACATCTTGTAGTAAACACCCTTCTTCCACTCTTTCTTCTGTTAGCTGAGGAGCCACCCACTCAGGTTTAACAGTTGCCTGACTAGCCAGGACTTCTTGTGGGTCAGGTTGGACTTTATCAGGGCCATTTTTGGAGTTCTCCCCTACTGGAGCAGAATCTCCTTGGCTTGCTGTAACCTTGGCTAAAGGTTGTCCACCCTTCCTACTCTGTTTTCTTTTCTTCTTCTTCTGGGGCCTGCTTGCATTTACTGCAGAGGCAGGACTTCCAGAATCCTTGGGAGAGGACTGGCACTGGACCAGTTCCTCTCTTGAGCTCTGACTAACCTCTGGGTAGTCATTTCCAAGGAGACAATCAAGGGGGAGGTCTGTACTGACTACTACCCTTCTCCAGCTAAGAGTGCCACCCACTTCTATGGGCACTAAAGCCACAGGCCTCTTAGTGACCCTGTCTAGGCTAACTCTTACCCTGGCAGTCTCACCTGGGATGTACTGGTTTGAGAGCACCAGCCTGTCATGCACAATAGTGTGACTGGCACAAGTGTCTCTCAGGGCAGTGGTTGGGATTCCATTCACCAGTAGGTGGTGGAAGTGTCTACTTCCCTCTGGAATCTCCAACTCACCTGTTGGGCCCTGTTTCCAGTTGAAGGCTAGGAAGACCTCCTCATCTGAGGAGTCATCTCCCATGGCTACACTGGTTACCCCAGGAATTTTGTTCTGGGGTTTGTTTTTGGGACAAGAAGTGTCCTTGGTGTGGTGCCCAGACTGTTTACAGTTGTGGCACCAGGCCTTAGTGGCATCCCAGTTCTTACCCTGGTACCCACCTTTGGTTTGGGTTGTGTCTTGGGGCCCACCCACCTGTTCTGGTTTTTGGGGGCCTACAGAGGACTCTTTTTCTTTGTTTCTAGTGTTACCCACTTTCTCCTGGGGAGTTTTTGTAACCCCTTTCTTTTGGTCACCCCCAGTGGAAGTTTTGGTTACCCTAGTCTTGACCCAGTGGTCTGCCTTCTTTCCCAATTCTTGGGGAGAAATTGGACCTAGGTCTACCAGATACTGATGCAACTTTTCATTGAAGCAGTTACTTAAAATGTGTTCTTTCATAAACAAATTATAAAGCCCAACATAGTCACACACTTCATTTCCAGTTAACCAACCATCTAGTGTTTTTACTGAGTAGTCTACAAAATCAACCCAGGTCTGGCTCGAGGATTTTTGAGCCCCCCTGAATCTAATTCTATACTCCTCAGTGGAGAATCCAAAGCCCTCAATCAGGGTACCCTTCATGAGGTCATAAGATTCTGCATCTTTTCCAGAGAGTGTGAGGAGTCTATCCCTACACTTTCCAGTGAACATTTCCCAAAGGAGAGCACCCCAGTGAGATCTGTTCACTTTTCTGGTTACACAAGCCCTCTCAAAAGCTGTGAACCATTTGGTGATGTCATCACCATCTTCATATTTTGTTACAATCCCTTTGGGGATTTTTAGGATGTCAGGAGAATCTCTGACCCTATTTATATTGCTGCCACCATTGATGGGTCCTAGGCCCATCTCTTGTCTTTCCCTTTCTATGGCTAGGAGCTGTCTCTCTAAAGCCAATCTTTTGGCCATCCTGGCTAACAGGAGGTCATCTTCACTGAGAGCATCCTCAGTGATTTCAGAAATGTGGGACCCTCCTGTGAGGGACTCACTATTTCTGACTAACACAGTTGGAGACAGGACTTGAGGGGTCCTGTTCTCCCTATTTAGGACTGGAGGAGGGACATTGGCCTCCAAGTCACTAATTTCTTCCTCTGTGAAGTCATCATCAGAGGGGTTGGCTTTTTCAAACTCTGCCAACAGCTCCTGGAGCTGAATTTTGGTAGGTCTGGAGCCAATGGTTATTTTCTTTATATTACAGAGAGACCTTAGCTCCCTCATCTTAAGATGGAGGTAAGGTGTGGTGTCGAGTTCCACCACCTGCATCTCTGTATCAGACATTATTCTGCTAAGAGTTGGAATACTTTTTTAAGAATCTAAAACTGTTTCTAGAATCTAATTCAAACTTTTAACAAACTTTTAAACTCTAAAAAGACAATGCTAAACAGGGACTTAACACACAAGGCCCTAGCAGGACTTTTAAGAATTTAGAAAAATTTCAAATTGCAAAAATTGATTTTCTAATGACAATTTTGGAATTTGTCGTGTGATCAGGTATTGGCTGAGTAGTCCAGCAAATGCAAAGTCTTGTACCCCACCGCTGATCCACCAATGTAGGAAGTTGGCTCTGTATGTGCTATTTCAAAGTAAGGAATAGCATGCACAGAGTCCAAGGGTTCCCCTTAGAGGTAAAATAGTGGTAAAAATAGATAATACTAATGCTCTATTTTGTGGTAGTGTGGTCGAGCAGTAGGCTTATCCAAGGAGTAGTGTTAAGCATTTGTTGTACATACACATAGACAATAAATGAGGTACACACACTCAGAGACAAATCCAGCCAATAGGTTTTGTTATAGAAAAATATCTTTTCTTAGTTTATTTTAAGAACCACAGGTTCAAATTCTACATGTAATATCTCATTCGAAAGGTATTGCAGGTAAGTACTTTAGGAACTTTAAATCATAAAAATTGCATGTATACTTTTCAAGTTATTGACAAATAGCTGTTTTAAAAGTGGACACTTAGTGCAATTTTCACAGTTCCTAGGGGAGGTAAGTATTTGTTAGGTTAACCAGGTAAGTAGGACACTTACAGGGCTTAGTTCTTGGTCCAAAGTAGCCCACCGTTGGGGGTTCAGAGCAACCCCAAAGTTACCACACCAGCAGCTCAGGGCCGGTCAGGTGCAGAGTTCAAAGTGGTGTCCAAAACACATAGGCTTCAATGGAGAAGGGGGTACCCCGGTTCCAGTCTGCCAGCAGGTAAGTACCCGCGTCTTCGGAGGGCAGACCAGGGGGGTTTTGTAGGGCACCGGGGGGGACACAAGCCCACACAGGAATTTCACCCTCAGCGGCGCGGGGGCAGCCGGGTGCAGTGTTAGAACAAGCGTCGGGTTTGTAGTGTTAGTCTATGGGAGATCTAGGGATCTCTTCAGCGCTGCAGGCAGGCAAGGGGGGGGTTCCTCGGGGAAACCTCCACTTGGGCAAGGGAGAGGGTCTCCTGGGGGTCACTTCTCCAGTGAAAGTCCGGTCCTGGGGGCTGCGGGTGCAGGGTCTCTCCCAGGCGTCGGGTTTTGGATTCAAGGAGTCGCGGTCAGGGGAAGCCTCGGGATTCCCTCTGCAGGCGGCGCTGTGGGTGCTCAGGGGGGACAGGTTTTTGTACTCACAGTATCAGAGTAGTCCTGGGGTCCCTCCTGAGGTGTTGGATCTCCACCAGCCGAGTCGGGGTCGCCGGGTGCAGTGTTGCAAGTCTCACGCTTCTTGCGGGGAGCTTGCAGGGTTCTTTCAAGGCTGCTGGAAACAAAGTTGCAGCCTTTCTTGGAGCAGGTCCGCTGTCCTCGGGAGTTTCTTGTCTTTTCGAAGCAGGGGCAGTCCTCAGAGGATGTCGAGGTCGCCGGTCCCTTTGGAAGGCGTCGCTGGAGCAGGATCTTTGGAAGGCAGGAGACAGGCCGGTGAGTTTCTGGAGCCAAGGCAGTTGTCGTCTTCTGGTCTTCCTCTGCAGGGGTTTTCAGCTAGGCAGTCCTTCTTCTTGTAGTTGCAGGAATCTAAATTTCTAGGGTTCAGGGTAGCCCTTAAATACTAAATTTAAGGGCGTGTTTAGGTCTGGGGGGTTAGTAGCCAATGGCTACTAGCCCTGAGGGTGGGTACACCCTCTTTGTGCCTCCTCCCAAGGGGAGGGGGTCACAATCCTAACCCTATTGGGGGAATCCTCCATCTGCAAGATGGAGGATTTCTAAAAGTTAGTCACTTCAGCTCAGGACACCTTAGGGGCTGTCCTGACTGGCCAGTGACTCCTCCTTGTTGCTTTCTTTGTTCCCTCCAGCCTTGCCGCCAAAAGTGGGGGCCGTGGCCGGAGGGGGCGGGCAACTCCACTAAGCTGGAGTGCCCTGCTGGGCTGTGACAAAGGGGTGAGCCTTTGAGGCTCACCGCCAGGTGTCACAGCTCCTGCCTGGGGGAGGTGTTAGCATCTCCACCCAGTGCAGGCTTTGTTACTGGCCTCAGAGTGACAAAGGCACTCTCCCCATGGGGCCAGCAACATGTCTCTGGTGTGGCAGGCTGCTGGAACTAGTCAGCCTACACAGACAGTCGGTTAAGTTTCAGGGGGCACCTCTAAGGTGCCCTCGGTGGTGTATTTTACAATAAAATGTACACTGGCATCAGTGTGCATTTATTGTGCTGAGAAGTTTGATACCAAACTTCCCAGTTTTCAGTGTAGCCATTATGGTGCTGTGGAGTTCGTGTAAAACAGACTCCCAGACCATATACTCTTATGGCTACCCTGCACTTACAATGTCTAAGGTTTTGCTTAGACACTGTAGGGGCACAGTGCTCATGCACTGGTACCCTCACCTATGGTATAGTGCACCCTGCCTTAGGGCTGTAAGGCCTGCTAGAGGGGTGTCTTACCTATACTGCATAGGCAGTGAGAGGCTGGCATGGCACCCTGAGGGGAGTGCCATGTCGACTTACTCATTTTGTTCTCACCAGCACACACAGGCTTGTAAGCAGTGTGTCTGTGCTGAGTGAGGGGTCTCTATGGTGGCATAATACATGCTACAGCCCTTAGAGACCTTCCCTGGCATCAGGGCCCTTGGTACCAGAGGTACCAGTTACAAGGGACTTATCTGGATGCCAGGGTGTGCCAATTGTGGAAACAATGGTACATTTTAGGTGAAAGAACACTGGTGCTGGGGCCTGGTTAGCAGGGTCCCAGCACACTTCTCAGTCAAGTCAGCATCAGTATCAGGCAAAAAGTGGGGGGTAACTGCAACAGGGAGCCATTTCTTTACAGTGCCCATCTCTTCATAAGCCAGTCTACACCGGTTTAGGGATCCCCCAGCCCTGCTCTGGCACGAAACTGGACAAAGGAAAGGGGAGTGACCACTCCCCTGACCTGCACCTCCCAGGGGAGGTGCCCAGAGCTCCTCCAGTGTGTCCCAGACCTCTGCCATCTTGGAAACAGAGGTGTTTGTGGCACACTGGACTGCTCTGAGTGGCCAGTGCCAGCAGGTGATGTCAGAGGCTCCTTCTGATAGGCTCTTACCTCTCTTGGTAGCCAATCCTCCTTCCTAGTAACCAAACCTCCTTTTCTGGCTATTTAGGGTCTCTGCTTTGGGGATCTCACCAGATAACGAATGCAAGAGCTCACCAGAGTTCCTCTGCATCTCCCTCTTCACCTTCTTCCAAAGGATCGGCCGCTGACTGCTCAGGACGCCTGCAAAACCACATCAAAGGAGCAAGACGACTACTAGCAACCTTGTATCGCCTCATTCTGCCGGCTTTCTCGACTGTTTCCAGATGGTGCATGCTATGGGGGTAGCCTGCCTCCTCCCTGCACCAGGAGCTCTAAAGAAATCTCCAGTGGCTCGACGGAATCTTCCCCCTGCAACCGCAGGCACCAAAAGAGTGCATCACTGGTCCTCTGGGTCCCCTCTCAGCACGACGAGCGTGGTTCCTGGAACTCTGCAACTCTGTCCAAGTGACTACCACAGTCCAGTCCAGTGACTCTTCAGTCCAAGTTTGGTGGAGGTAAGTCCTTGCCTCCCCACGCTAGACTGCATTGCTGGGTACCACGTGATTTGCAGCTGCTCCGGCTCCTGTGCACCCTTCGTGCACAGCCAAGCCTGGGTCCCCGACACTCCTTCCTGCAGTGCACAACCTTCTGAGTTGTCCTCCGGCGTTGTGGGACTCCCTTTTGTGACTTCGGGTGGACTCCGGTTCACTTTTCTTCCAAGTGCCTGTTCAGGTACTTCTGCGGGTGCTGCCTGCTTCTGTGAGAGCTCCCTGAGTTGCTGGGTGCCCCCTCTGCCTCCTCCTCCAAGTGGCGACATCCTGGTCCCTCCTGGGCCACAGCAGCACCCAAAAACCTCTACTGTGACCCTTGCAGCTAGCAAGGCTTGTTTGCGGTCTTTCTGCGTGGGAACACCTCTGCAAGCTTTATCGCGACGTGGGGCATCCATCCTCCAAAGGGGAAGTTCCTAGTCCTCTTCTTTCTTGCAGAACTCCAAGCTTCTTCCAACAGGTGGCAGCTTCCTTGCACCCTCAGCTGGCATTTCCTGGGCTCCTGGCCACTCTCAACACTGTCGCGACTATTGAACTTGGTCCCCTTGTCTTACAGGTACTCAGGTCCGGAAATCCAGTGTTGTTGCATTGCTGGTGTTTGTTCCTCCTGCAGAAACCCCCTATCACGACTTCTGTGCTCTCTGGGGGTAGTAGGTGCACTTTACACCTACTTTTCAGGGTCTTGGGGTGGGCTATTTTTCTAACCCTCACTGTTTTCTTACAGTCCCAGCGACCCTCTACAAGCTCACATAGGTTTGGGGTCCATTCGTGGTTCGCATTCATCTTTTGGAGTATATGGTTTGTGTTGCCCCTATACCTATGTGCTCCTATTGCAATCTACTGTAATTCTACACTGCTTGCATTACATTTCTTGCTATTACTTACCTAAGTTTGGTTTGTGTACATATATCTTGTATATATAACTTATCCTCATACTGAGGGTACTCACTGAGATACGTTTGGCATATGGTCATAAAAATAAAGTACCTTTATTTTTAGTAGTTCTGTGTATTGTGTTTTCTTATGATATTGTGCATATGACACCAGTTGTATAGTAGGAGCTTTACAGGTCTCCTAGTTCAGCCTAAGCTGCTTTGCCATAGCTACCTTCTATCAGCCTTAAATGCTAGAAACACCTCTTCTACACTAATAAGGGATAACTGGGCGTGGCACGAGGTGTAAGTACCTCCGGTACCCACTACAAGCCAGGCCAGCCTCCTACACACATGCGCTCAGTGTCACATACGGTTCACGTCTTGGCTTAGCCTAGTGGAGTGTCTCCTACTAACACTGTTGGGTGCATTCCTCCATCTCCCCTCCAGAGCTTGCATTGAATTGCATGAGTGACTGCTTTACAACTAGAGCCCTCTCAATCCACCCTGCCTGCTTCCTTGTGTATCTCGAGCCAGTTTGCTAAAGCTTGTTCTTGTTTTGGCGTGACCCCAGTGAGGGGTCATCGTCACTATTAAAAGTACCGAAATTGAGAGGAAATTTTCCTGATCATTGCCTTTGTCTGTGAAATCAGGATCTAACTGCTGTAATTGTGACCCCTTGGTCCAGGTGATGGGAAGTTGTTTCTGAACACTTGTCAGAATCTTGGGTCCATTTAATCACATGTGCTACTCCTTCCCCTGGTGATGTGTGTCTGTACAGGTTGAGGCAGCGTTGGATGTCAGATTTCGCCGGCCTGTTTTACAGCCGAAGGTTATACTGTGTTTTGCTTGCATGCATTTGGAATCAAATGTGCTGTTTTTCTGTAACCTTGGCGAAAGGTGAGTTTGAATATTCAAGTTTAGTTGCTTTCGAAAAGAAAATTATATAAAACGACATTTCAAACTGCATGCAAAAAACATGGACTAGAATTCATGCACCGTTAATTATTTAATTTTTCAAATTAAAATTCAGATTAAAAGTGAGGTTAAAATTCATCAGAACTTAAAGTAATAGCCTGTAAAAGCCACTTCTTGGATTGAATGATGGCATTTAATCTACAGTGATAGATTTCTTGACACTTTATAAATCAGACAGATGTTAAATGCATAAATCGGGCTTTCTTTGAACAAGCCCACCCAGATAACAACTGCCAACAGTGGAGTCCTGATCCATCTCAAATCTCTGTCCCTCAGTGAAAGAATTAACAACATTTCCCTTTCTTTAAAATGGGACAAAAATATGAAGCTTACCAGAGCCTAAGTACTAGATTTAAAACACAGACTGTTCTCTAAGGCCATCTCCCATCTGTGCTTCAGAGGCTCCCATTGTAGAATTCCCAACCTAAACTCTACAAACACATTTCTGCATTCGGGATGGCATTGATCTCAGATAAGGCTCACAGCCTGGAGAAACCTTTGCTTCAATATATGAAGTGACCATGGAACTGTAGTTCATGTTGGCCAACTGTTTTTGGACAACCCTCTCCCATTTTGATGATTTCACTGTCTCCCTGTACTGATATTAATGCTCTGTGATAACTTAGGTAGCTTAAATTGATGTTGTGGTATAATATTTTGTTATGTTAATTAACCATATAATTCTTCCTCATTCTCTTGCCTATGGACAACTTTAATGTCCCTTTATACATTTTTCATTTTGGATTGATCCAGATTCTCAACTCTTATAGTAAAGGCCTGCAAATTAACTTATTGCTGAGACAGTTCTGCCTTTACACATAGGGGAAGATGTGTAATGTGGCATTAGTACTAAAGTGTTTAAAAACTTTATTTCACAAGTGCCAGAGGCTTGCAAGGGAAATAGTTGTAGGTTTGTGAGCCATTCAGGGCAACATTAAATGCTTTAGCCTTTTAGATGGCTAGGGACTTAGCCACAAAGAGCTCTGACCAATGAGTCAGAATCACAGTGGTCTTAGCTTTGCCACTATGTGGAATCATTCCCTTCTTACCAGACATTCTCATTTCTAAATAATTAAATTGTTTAACACACTTCAGGTCTAGGGCCAGGTGTATGAAAGTCCATTTTGCTTTTCCGAAATAGCGAATTTTAAGAAATCGTTAATTAGGAAATGCAAAATAGTATAGAAGAAAATAGAGATTCGCTAATATTTGTTCCTACAGAGTTGCAGTCGCTATTAGGAAATCACAAATTAAGAAATGCAAAACCAAGGCTGCCTTGGGGCCTATTCACCCCCTTGATCCACCCCCAAAAAAGTGGTGCATGTAAAGCGTACAAATGCCCTAGGGGCATGTGTGTGTGGTACATGGCACTTTAAAAACTGCATTTTTGGTGCTTTTTTTAAAAAAAACTGTCCATGGTCACTATCAACTTGGAGTCGATGGTAATAGCATTTCTCAATTAGGTAATCCTTGGTACATGTGCTTAGGGAATCACAAACATCATGAGTCCCTAAAATTGGACTGCCAATGCCTTTCATACATCTGCAATGGCTATTTCGCATTCACATGCAGTCACATTTACTGATTCGTACCATTTGGGAATGCAAAATGGGTTGATAAATCTGGCCCCTAGTACTGACAATCGATGAACTCATCAAAAGTAGTCATTTTGCCAGGAACTGGCCAGTTTCCTTCTTTTTTCAGGTCCAAGTCATCAACAAAAATTAGCACCAATATTGGTCACCCACAGATTCTGAGATGTCAGCATTTACATCACAAACAACAGTTTCTAAATTGTTGATAAAAACATTAAATAGAGTTGGTGCAAACGCATATACTAGGTGTAAAGAAGTGGCTCCCTGTTGCAGTTACCCCCCACTTTTTGCCTGATACTGATGCTGACTTGACTGAGAAGTGTGCTGGGACCCTGCTAACCAGGCCCCAGCACCAGTGTTCTTTCACCTAAAATGTACCATTGTCTCCACAATTGGCACAACCCTGGCACCCAGGTAAGTCCCTTGTAACTGGTACCCCTGGTACCAAGGGCCCTGATGCCAGGGAAGGTCTCTAAGGGCTGCAGCATGTCTTATGCCACCCTAGGGACCCCTCACTCAGCACAGACACACTGCTTGCCAGCTTGTGTGTGCTGGTGGGGAGAAAATGACTAAGTCGACATGGCACTCCCCTCTGGGTGCCATGCCAACCTCACACTGCCTGTGGCATAGGTAAGTCACCCCTCTAGCAGGCCTTACAGCCCTAAGGCAGGGTGCACTATACCACAGGTGAGGGCATAGGTGCATGAGCACTATGCCCCTACAGTGTCTAAGCAAAACCTTAGACATTGTAAATGCAGGGTAGCCATAAGAGTATATGGACTGGGAGTCTGTCCAAAAACGAACTCCACAGTTCCATAATGGCTACACTGAAAACTGGGAAGTTTGGTATCAAACTTCTCAGAACAATAAACCCACACTGATGCCAGTGTTGGATTTATTAAGAAATGTACACAGAGTGCATCTTAGAGATGCCCCCTGTATTTTACCCAATTGTTCAGTGCAGGACTGACTGGTCTGTGCACGCCTGCTGCTGAGAGACGAGTTTCTGACCCCATGTGGTGAGGGCCTTTGTGCTCTCTGGGGACAGAAACAAAAGCCTGCTCTGGGTGGAGATGCTTCACACCTCCCCCCTGCAGGAACTGTAACACCTAGCAGTGAGCCTGAAAGGCTCAGGCTTCGTGTTACAAAGCCCCAGGGCATTCCAGCTAGTGGAGATGCCCGCCCCCTGGACACAGCCCCCACTTTTGGCGGCAAGTCCAGGAGAGATAATGAGAAAAACAAGGAGGAGTCACTGACCAGTCAGGACAGCCCCTAAGGCAACCTGAGCTGAAGTGACTCTGACTTTTAGGAATCCTCCATCTTGCAGATGGAGGATCCCCCCAATAGGGATAGGAATGTGACCCCCTCCCCTTAGTATTTAAGGGCTTCCCTGAACCTAAGAATTTAGATTCCTGCAACTTAAGAAGAAGAGGACTGCTGAGCTGAAAAACCGCCGCAGAAGAAGAAAGAAGACACCAACTGCTTTGGCCCCAGTCCTACCGGCCTGTCTCCTGCCTTCTAAAGAAACCTGCTCCAGCGAAGCTTTCCCCAGGACCAGTGACCTCTGAATCCTCAGAGGACTACCCTGCTTCAAGAAGACCAAGAAACTCCAGAGGACAGCGGCCCTGTTCCACAAAGACTGCAACTTTGTTTCAGAGGAGCAGATTTAAAGACCCCTGCAATCCCTGCAAGAAGTGGGAGACTTGCAACACTGCACCCGGCGACCCAGACTCGACTGGTGGAGAAACAACGCTACAGGGAGGACCCTCCGGCGACTCCAAGACTGTGAATAACCAAAGTTGTCCCCCCTGAGCCCCCACAGCGACGCCTGCAGAGGGAATCCCGAGGCTCCCCCTGACCGCAACTGCCTGACTCTAAAATCCCGACGCCTGGAGGAGACCCTGCACCTGCAGCCCCCAGGACCTGAAGGATCGGAACTCCAGTGCCGGAGTGACCCCCAGGAGGCCCTCTCCCTTGCCCAGGTGGTGGCTACCCCGAGGAGCCCCCCCCTTGCCTGCCTGCATCGCTGAAGAGACCCCTTGGTCTCCCATTGAAATCTATTGGAAACCCGACGCGTGTTTGCACACTACACCCGGCTGCCCCCGTGCTGCTGAGGGTGTACTTTCTGTGCTGACTTGTGTCCCCCCCTGTGCCCTACAAAACCCCCCTGGTCTGCCCTCCGAATACGCGGGTACTTACCTGCTGGCAGACTGGAACCGGGGCACCCCCTTCTCCATTGAAGCCTATGTGTTTTGGGCACCACTTTGAACTCTGCACCTGACCGGCCCTGAGCTGCTGGTGTGGTAACTTTGGGGTTGCTCTGAACCCCCAACGGTGGGCTACCTTGGACCCCAATTTGAACCCCATAGGTGTTTTACTTACCTGCAAGAACTAACAATAACTTACCTCCCCCAGGAACTGTGAAAATTGCACTGTGTCCACTTTTAAAGTAGCTATATGTGTTTTATGTGAAAAGTATATATGCTATTGTGATTATTCAAAGTTCCTAAAGTACTTACCTGCAATACCTTTCAAATGAGATATTACATGTAGAATTTGAACCTGTGGTTCTTAAAATAAACTAAGAAAATATATTTTTCTATACAAAAACCTATTGGCTTGGAATTGTCTCTGAGTGTGTGTTCCTCATTTATTGCCTGTGTGTATGTACAACAAATGCTTAACACTACTCCTTTGATAAGCCTACTGCTCGACCACACTACCACAAAATAGAGCATTAGTATTATCTCTTTTGCCACTATCTTACCTCTAAGGGGAACCCTTGGACTCTGTGCATACTATTCCTTACTTTGAAATAGTGCATACAGAGCCAACTTCCTACACTAGGTATGCCACTTTCGTTCTGCTAAATGGATCACTCAGTTCACCCTCCTTAGTATACCAAATTCTGGCTCAGTTGTTGGAAAGAAATGACTGTAGAATGTTTACTAATGTTAGAAGAGAGTGTAGTTCACCCAATCCACTGCTGATCTGGGGTCAGCAATATCCTGGCGAAAAATGTTCTGTTTTTTTTTTTTACTTCTGGTATGTATTGATGGTTATTTAGAGTCTGAAACACTGGTCCGCAGACTAAACTCACGTAAACGATAGGAAGGTTGTTGTTTTTCTTCATCAGAAATGCATTTGACAATAGAACTTTGCAAATGATCTTACATCCTTAACCGCTAAAGGAAATGCATCAGTGTTTATTTGAAATAGATTTTGCCTTCTCGGCAGTGCACAGCATGTCGGGTTACAACATGTCACAGGCAAGACAATTTTATCTCCTCCATCTGTCCTGGGTTCATTATTTTCATTTACATTTTAAAAATGTTTAGCATGAAATGGGACCAAAATGGGTCCTCATGATACAGACCAGTAGTTGACCTCAAATCAGGTACATTGAAGCACACTTGGTAGTGACAGAGAACTACAGTATTGAGGAGTCTTTAACATTGTACATGGCGTTGTATAAAGTGGAAACGTATAGGCAGGCGTTGCAATGGTGGATTGTTCTTTGGACACATAATTCTTCCTTCCACAGTTCACCAATCAAAATAATCTAGTCACAGGTGGTGAGTTTTTTTTGCAGACATAAGATGAGTATGTTTCTTTTTCTTGACTCTCTCTCTGTGTGCTATAGAGGGGTTAGATGATGTCTCCTGCGATCTCCACCTTCAGTTCTGCCTTTCTGATTCTCAGCCCTGTATGTTACCATTCACTTTAAGTTAGAGGTAAATATTGAGGAGTACAGGTGAGAGTGCAGACACCTAAAGAATCCCAGATAGTTGGAGGCACTTATTCACTCTCATTGGTAGTTATTCCTGTACAGCGTGATAAGTAGTTTAGATACCTCAAGTGATCTATCATGATACAGCTGCTGGGAACAGGGTCATAGCAGCAAGACTGCCTGCTTCGAGGTTAAGCAGTACATTTCCTCCAAGGCTAGCAAACTGTGACTCTTGCTGGTCTAGAACTAGACATGCTTGAAGGTTGTGGGTTTCAGCACAGATCTATAGTCGTTTTGTGACCTCTTATTCTAGGATCTTTTTGTTCTGGGATGAGAGGTTCGGAGAATCAGTTCAAACTCCTTCTCTTCTACGGGCATGGACTAGTGCTTCGCTGCATTCAGTCAATTTGATAGGAATCTCATCTTTTCTCTTTCTGTTTTCCGTGATTATTGTTACTGGTATTCCCGTTCATCATCTCTACATGTAAGGAAAGTACAAGTTGCTTCTTGTTGGGACTTTTTATATCCTCAGACTTGCAATTGAGAGATTGGTAAGAAGAGTGGAAGCGGGCGGAGTAACGAGCAAAGGAATGAGGATGTTAGTAAGAAGAAACTTCCAAGACCGTGTCTCGAAGTTTGATTTTTATAGGTTCGTGGAATGCAGATGTCCTGCAACTCTTCTTCCTAGTTGCCTTAGTTTTTCCAAGGGCTCAAATTTGGTTGCAAGCCAGGAGACACCTTTCCCAATCTTGTGCAGCAGCTCCCAGAGGGTACGTTGAAAAGGACACCCCCTCTTCAGTGATTCTTCCTCTGCCATGTCTCTCTCTGTACTATTAGCTCTTTCGTTCCCTGTATTGGGCTACCCCTGCCTCTCCCCATTCTTTGTTCTTTCCAGTATTGTGCGGTGGCACCCCTCCGTCCCCCACGGAGCCTGCTCGTTTTAAGCTGGGCCATATGACACCCACAGTGGCACCAGGAGTTTCAAAGAGGAAGACCAAACCCACCTCCACACAGCGCAAAACACTTCTTCTACAGTTATTATGTACCTGGCCTGTTTATGTATAACTTGATTATACACACAGATTACTGCTTCGCTCTGGTTCAGTTCTCCTAAATAATTTAGAGAAGGAATTAGCCTCCCTGCAGTTCCTTCAGGTTTCCTAATCTATGTCAAGACTTTCATTCTATCAAAAATCTGATTGTCTCCGAGGAGAACGAAGTGACCCAGCTTGACAGGTAATTTGCTTTGGTTTATGGAAACCAGAGAATTATTTAATCATTTTATAAAAATCGATGGAGAATGATGCACTGATCTTAAATCTTTCTGTAGAAGAATTTTATTAAGGTAGAGTTGTTCTTCAGGCACAATACTGCATGTTCTTGCATTGCTTTCAAACACTCTCTAAAATTACCTTTTTTCTTTTCATTGTAGCTCCAGCTACAATTAAATCAAGACCTGAGCATCTTGCATCAAGATGACAGCTCTTCGAAGAACAAGCGAGGGGTTCTGCCCAAGCACGCCACAAACGTAATGCGGTCCTGGCTCTTCCAGCACATTGGGGTAAGAAATCTCCAGTAAAAGGTGATATTGGCTGGGTGATTCAAATGTACTCACATTTTGCATATTCCTTGTGTTTTATTGCATAGGGTAGGACACCTTCTAGCTGAGTTTTCAATCTGTGTAGGTCAGCTGCTGGAATTACAGTGTTCCTATCTGTACATTTTATTTTTAGTGCTGTATGTGTGACTTTAATCCCTGAAATGTAGTGTCCCTTTTTTTCAAGTCTCCAGTGCAATGCCAGCATTCTTTTTACTTACTTTGAAAGAGAGATACTTGTGGCGCTATCTTAGATGGTAAACATAGATGCTATGCTACAGTCTGCTACAGTGTGTAGCGGAAGTAGTCTTCATTGTATGTCACAGAGACATTCCTCAGTGCAAATAAACTGTAGTGCCTTATGGCAGACAGCATATCCATTGTGTAGGCGTGTGCTAATCCCTGTGTAGCTATTCATGCTCTGATCTCTTTAATATCACTATAGAGCCAAGGTGACAATCCACGTCTGGAAAGATCCAGGCACACAAAACATATGCTGCAGTACATCGGTCTGGTGGCACCCGTACCCTGGAGTGCTTAGAAGTATTACAAGCAGATTACATTTAAGTGGGGCTCTGAATTCCCTTCTGTATTTCAGGAGTCAGGTTGAAGGAGATACACTGGAAGTTGCTGTGTTGACCCGCAGATTGTTTGAGCCTCACGAAGGAGGTTCTCACATTTTCGTTGAGCTGTGATAAGCAAGTTAACTGAGCCTAGTGAAAAGCCAGAGATAAGAGTTATGTCCATGACATGAAAGGGCAAATATTTGCATTCTAGGAAAACGAGAACGGCATGTTTGTCTTGGGCTTTTTGTAGCTCAAGTTAAGTGTGTTCTGGACTAAAGAAAATGAAAAAATAAAGAATGCATGTATGAGAGCCAAAGGTCACAGTAGTAGGCTTTTGATAGGACCTTGAGACCTACAGAAAAAGTAGGGTTGAGTACAGAAACCATCAACAGAACTAATTTCAGAAGTGAAATTAGGTGTTGGAGTGTGCTCAGGTCTTGGTAAAGTTGAAGTGCATCGAGGCAATCGATCCTGGGAGAAAGTAAAATCCAGATCAGAATCCTGTTCTGGGCTAGTAGAAACGAGAAGTAATGGTGTACTTTAGCAAAAGGTTTACAGAAGCAATACATGAGGAAGAGTCCTGTGAAATCAAGTTCTAGTTAAAACAATTTTAGGTTTTGGATTCTGTGGAACTGAGTTGTGACGGGGAGACCTGCGGAAGTGAGTGCTTAGTTAGGAAAGCTTGGAAAAAAAGATGTGAGGAGGAAAAAAAGACCAAGGTGTTGGGGCCCAAAGGCTTGATTGCAGGTGTAGGACGTTGGCTCTGTATGCACTATTTCAAAGTAAGGAATAGTATGCACAGAGTCCAAGGGTTCCCCTTAGAGGTAAGATAGTGGCAAAAAGAGATAATACCAATGCTCTATTTTGTGGTAGTGTGGTCGAGCAGTAGGCTTATCAGAGGAGTAGTGTTAAGCATTTGTTGTACATACACACGCAATAAATGAGGAACACACGAGACAATTCCAGGCCAATAGGTTTTTGTATAGAAAAATATATTTTCTTAGTTTATTTTAAGAACCACAGGTTCAAGATTTACAAGTAATACTTCAAATGAAAGGTATTTCATGTAGGAACTTTAGGAACTTTGAATTAGCAAAATAGCATATACAGTTTTCACATAAATGACATATAGCTATTTTTTTTTTTTTTGTTTTAAAGATGTTTTTTATTGAGTCAAATACAAGAACATTAACTTAACATTGCCAGGACAGAGATATGCAATTGTGAATATATATGCATAAGGAATATTGTACTTGTAAATGCATATTTAAACATGTACATGAATTAGGCATATACAGCAATATAGTATCAAAGACTCCAAGTTTGAATAAAGAAAGAAGAAAGAAAGAGGGAGAGGGAGAAGAGCTTTAGGGATAGAAAAGGGAATCAAGTGATAGCCATGTGGAGAGAGAGGCAATAGGCATTAGTTACAGCGAATGTAAGATGAAATAAGTATATATAAGAAGAAAAACAGGAAATATATTGACATTTTTTAAAAAGGAGGAGAAAAATCAATTTCCTTCGCAGTGCGTGAGAGATAGTTACTTAATGGCAACCATAGCTGATGACGTTTGAAGAAAGTTCCTGTTGAATCAAGCTTGTAGCTGTCAAGTCTATGATGATAACATACAGAATTCCACCACTGTCTGAGAGTAATGTTCTCTGAAGATTTCCAGTTAGAAGTAATAATAGAGATTGCAATAGAAAGCAAAAGGTCCACCAATTTTCCAAGAGGCCTGAATGAACTCCAGATATCGTGTACGCCTCCCAAAAACAGTAATTCATATGACATTGGTAAGGAGATCTGAGCTATTGCTGAAATGCGAGACCATATTGAGGACCAAAAAGTAGACAGGGATGGACAGGAAAAAAACATGTGAAAGTCAGTACCCTGATGAGTGTGGCAGCGCCAACAATTGTCATTTTGTGCAAGTTTGAATTTGTAAAGGCGTACAGGAGTGTAGAAAAGTCTATTATAAAAAAAATATAGGGTCTGTGTGAGGCTTGCAGTGCGTGCAGTGGAATGTATCTTATACCATATTCTATCCCATAAAGAAGTTGGCCAAACAACACCAAGATCTGATTCCCACAATGTTTCAATAGGTGATTTGAGTCTAGGTGAAACAGACGTTCTTAAAAGTTTATAAATTCCAGCTGCCCTAGGATAATTAGAAGTTACAATCGGGTGTGGAGATGATGCAAGAGAAGAATGATTATGATGTATAAGTTTATTGAGGGTCTCCTGGACTAGAGTAGAAAGAATGATATATTGGGATTTCATGCGAATAGGGAGATTATAAATTGCTGAGAGAGTAGTAAAAGGGATGATAGAGTCTTTATGATATAATTGGGAAATGAGAAGAATACCTTTAGTCATCCAAGCCTTCCAACACAAGGTTTTACCTTGTTTCCTGAGCGAACTATTGTGCCAAATAGGACTGTTAAAGAATTGATTAATGGGAGTAAGATGCAAAATAAAAAAAGGTTTCAGTAAGTTGACTGAATGGGAGATAGTGGTGGGCAACCAGAATTTTGGGGGGTTAGACATAAATATAATGTGTTTATGGGAAAAGGGAGAAATGAATGTTTCTTCCAAAGAGAACCATAGCTTTTTAGGGGCATCATTGAGTGTAGATAAATAGGGATGTATTTGCTTAATGCAAAAAGATTTGTGATAAGTTATAAAGTCAGGGAAATTAACTCCACCTTGTACTGTAGGAAGTTTTAATTTCGAGAGAGAGATTCAGGATTGTTTACCGTTCCACAGGAACTTGGATAGAATTTTATCAATTGAACTAAAAAATAGTTTAGGTATCTTAATAGGAAGCATCATAAGGAAGAATTTAATGATAGGGAGAAGCATCATCTTAATGGTGTCCAAGCTGCCCCACCACGTGAGATATAACGGAGACCATTTCTGTGTGAGATCTACAAGCTTTGCCGATAGGATTTCTAAATTAGTCCTTAATGTATCCTTGAGAGTAGTGCAGTACCACACCCCCAGGCATTTCATCTTAGAAGAATTCCAAGATAATCCTGCATCAAGGAATACAGAGCCAGTGCAATGAGCATTAAGTTGTAAGACCACTGTTTTGTCTATATTAAGTTTATAGCCAGATACATCAGAATATAAGTTGAGGTCATGCAGAAATGCAGGAAGAGAAGTGTCAGGGTGAGACATGAACAAAAGAATATCATCAGCATATGCCATAAATTTGATGTGTGCATTATTAATTTGAAACCGCGTAAATTGTTCAGACGTTTTTAATTGGTATAGAAAAGGTTCGAGAGCCAAAATAAATAGTAAAGGAAATAATGGGCATCCCTGACGAGTACCCCTTTTAAGAGGGAAAAAAGGAGATCGGATACCGTTTGTTATAACCGAGGAACATGGTGAGGAATAAAGAATGGATATAAAATGTCGGAATTTAGTACCTAGTCCATGCCATTCCAATGCTTTCGACAAGAAACCCCAGTAGACCCTATCAAAGGCCTTTTCTGCATCCAATGATAAAGCTGCCAGAGGAATCTTAAGTTTAGATGCCTTGTTAATAATATTTTAAAAAGTACGGGAATTATCTGCTACATTTCTATTAGGGATAAAACCAGATTGATGAGAATCAATATGGTCAGGTATATATGGGAGTAAACGGAGAGCTAAAACTTTGGCATAGAGTTTACAATCAGTATTAATTAAAGATATGGGTCTATAATTTTTTACAGTCAGTCGCATCCCGATCTTTTTTGGGAATAAGACAAATCATTGCCTCCGTAAATAAGCCAGATGCAGAACCTGACATTATAAAATGATTAAGTAATTGAAAGAGTTTGGGGAAAAGAGACTTAGCATACTGAATAAAGAATTCTACTGTGAAGCCATCTGGGCCTGGAGCCTTACCCTTGGGGAGAGATTGTAAAGCTGTATATAGATCGGTAAGTTGTAGGGGTTGGTCTAAAGATGAGAGGTCAATCTGCAATGGGTCCCTTGGTTTGAGATTAGAGAACTATTGGTTGAGAGATTCAACTGTTGGTATGTGTTCTGGAGTGTACAGGTCCTTATAGTAAGAAGCGAAACACAATGCTATATCTTTATCTCTAAAGTGTTTAACACCATTGTTATCTGTGATAGATTTAATTGTTGTTTTTTCTTTTCTTTGTTTCAAATATCGAGCTAGAAGAGAACCAGCTTTATTGTTGCCACCATAATATCTGGCATTTATTTTCAGGAGGGTGCTGCATGCTTGTTCAGTGGTATATTGGTTAAACTCCATTTTAGCTGAGACTAATGCTTCAAGATGTGATTTACTAGTTTTGTGATTATATAGTATTCATGTTCTAGGGACTTTATATTTTCAAGGATGGATGTCGATTTTTGTTGAGCAGACTTTTTTTTTGAGTGAGCGTAACTTATGATAAAACCCCTAGAGGCTGCTTTGAATGCATCCCACACAAAATGAAATGATAGTTGATCACTATCGTTGATGTGAAAGTATTCTTCTATAAACTTACTGTAGGAAGCGATAAAAGTAGCATCTGAAAGTAGAGAGTTATTAAACCTCCATGAAGATGTTTTAGAACCATTAAGAAAAAGATCAAGGTCAGTAATCACAGGTGCGTGATCTGAGATCAAAATAGCACCGATTTCAGAGTTGACCATATGTTGCAATAAACCTTTACTCAGAAAGATATAATCAAGCCTGGAATGGGAATGGTGGGTAGGAGAATAAAAAGAGTATTCCAAGAGGTCGGGATTGCATAGTCTCCAGGAATCAGAGAGAGAATGGTGTAAAATAAAGTTTTTAAAAGCTTTGTGGGAGGCATGTGGAATGAAACGTGACGTGGAACGTCTGTCCAAAAATGGATCGAGAATTTGGTTGCAGTCACCGCCTATTAGTAAATTGTTTGAGGAATGTTCAGAGACAATATGTGAAAGATTCTTCCAAAAGTTTGGATCTGGATGTGTGGGGCCGTATATATTAAGGATAGTAAGAGAAATATTGTCAATTGTAAATGTAACAAGTACCCAGCGACCTTCTGTATCTTGATGCTATGAAATTATGGTAGGTTTGAGAGATTTATGAGTATAATTACCCCATTTTTGTTTGTGATGGAAGGGGAGTAGAAAATGTCCCCCACCCATTGTTTTTTAAGCTTAATTGCCTCAGAGTCGTTGAGGAGAGTCTCTTGCAACAAAGCAATGTGGCATTTCAAACGAGCTAGGTGAGATAAGACACGCTGACATTTAATGGGGTGTTTAAGCCCCTTAACATTCCAAGTAACAGTTCTAAGTTGCATAACAAGAAGTATTAATAAACAACTGCTGTAACAATGAAAAAACTAGGCATATCAATTTTGCAAAAGCAAAGAAATGAGGAAGAAACAAGATAGTAAAGAAAAAGAAAAGGAGGAAGATGACCTCCAGAAGTTGTATATACATGGATGTGGCAATACAGGGACTAAAGTCCACGAAAGCTAAAAAAAAAACAAGCTAGAAAGTGAATACCCCGAAAGGTAGAGGGACAGCGGAAAACCTGAAAAGACAGGCAAGAGTGGCTTCAGCACAAGAAAAGTGATATTAGATATTAAAACATATGAAGGCGAGTTTCATGGAAGAAAAAAAAAACATACAAACGAAAAATGTACCATTCAGGAGACCAAATAATGTAATAACTACAGTAAAGGACTGTGACATGAAAAACAATAAAAATCAAAGCTTAACAGTGGAACGTGTAGGAGAACAGTTTGGATGGTGAGAAAGGGATACGGTTGGGAAAGGAACATGAGGATTGTACAAAGAACACTATCTAAAAAAAAAATATATATATATATATATAAGAAAATAAGAAGATGCAGATGTGGAAAACCATGGATATAAATAATAAACATAACCATTACTATAAAACTGTCCAAAACAAACAAAAAAAAAGGACATTAAAGACAAATTAAATTATATCTTCAAGTAATTGCAGATGCTCCTAGTTCCATTGCTTCTGTTTTGTGTTGGTTAATAAACGTTTGTAGTGCTGAAGGTTCCTCAAACGAGTAAGATTTGTCCTTGAATGTAATTTTGAAAAGGCATGGGTGAAGAAGACCATATCGAATATTCAAGGATTTGAGTTGTGGACGTAAGTCCAAAAACTGTTTGCGACGTGCAGCTGTAGCAGGAGAGAAGTCTTGTGTGAAAAATACTTTATGACCTGACCATAGCAAAGAGCCCATCTTTTTGGCTTCCAAGAGTATTAGCATCAAGTCAGTAAATTGGAGAAAGAGAATAATAATTCCTCTAGGATGTACATTTAGCTATTTTAAAACTAGACAGTGCAATTTTCAACAGTTCCTGGGGAGGTACGTGTTTGTTAGTTTTTGCAGGTAAGTAAACCACCTATGGGGTTCAAGTTTGGGTCCTAGGTAGCCCACCGTTGGGGGTTCGGAGCAACCCCAAAGTTACCAAACCAGCAGCTCAGGGCCGGTCAGGTGCAGAGGTCAAAGTGGTGCCCAAAACATATAGGCTTCAATGGAGAAGGGGGTGCCCCGGTTCCAGTCTGCCAGCAGGTAAGTACCCGTGTCTTCGGAGGGCAGACCAGGGGGGTTTTGTAGGGCACCGGGGGGGGGCACAAGTCCACACAAAAAGTACACCCTCAGCAGCACGGGGCGGCCGGGTGCAGTGTGCAAACAAGCGTCGGGTTCGCAAATAGAAATCCATGGGAGACAAAGGGGTCTCTTCAGCGATGCAGGCAGGCAAGGGGGGGGCTCCTCGGGGTAGCCACCACCTGGGCAAGGGAGAGGGCCACCTGGAGGTCGCTCCTGCACTGGAAGTCGGATCCTTCAGGTCCTGGGGGCTGCGGGTGCAGTGTCTTTCCCAGGCGTCGGGTCTTTGAAGCAGACAGTCGCGGTCAGGGGGAGCCTCGGGATTCCCTCTGCAGGCGTCGCTGAAGGGGCTCAGGGGGGTCAACTCTGGCTACTCACGGTCTCGTAGTCGCCGGGGAGTCCTCCCTGTGGTGTTTGTTCTCCTCAAGTCGAGCCGGGGGCGTCGGGTGCAGAGTGCAAAGTCTCACGCTTCCGGCGGGAAACGTGTGTTGTTTCAAAGTTGCTTCTTTGTTGCAAAGTTGCAGTCTTTGGGGAACAGAGCCGCTGTCCTCGGGAGTTCTTGGTCCTTCTAGATGCAGGGTAGTCCTCTGAGGCTTTAGAGGTTGCTGGACCCTGGGAACGCATCGCTGGAGCAGTGTCTTTAGAAGTGGGGAGACAGGCCGATAGAGCTGGGGCCAAAGCAGTTGGTGTCTCCGTCTTCTCTGCAGGTTTTTCAGTTCAGCAGTCCTCTTCTTCTTAGGTTGCAGGAATCTAGTTTCCTAGGTTCTGGGGAGCCCCTAAATACTGAATTTAGGGGTGTGTTTAGGTCTGGGAGGGCAGTAGCCAATGGCTACTGTCCTTGAGGGTGGCTACACCCTCTTTGTGCCTCCTCCCTGAGGGGAGGGGGGCACATCCCTATTCCTATTGGGGGAATCCTCCAAAATCAAGATGGAGGGTTTCTAAAGGCAGGGGTCACCTCAGCTCAGGACACATTAGGGGCTGTCCTGACTGGTGGGTGACTCCTCCTTGTTTTTCTCATTATCTCTCCTGGACTTGCCGCCAAAAGTGGGGGCTGTGTCCAGGGGGCGGGCATCTCCACTAGCTGGAGTGCCCTGGGGCATTGTAACATGAAGCCTGAGCCTTTGAGGCTCACTGCTAGGTGTTACAGTTCCTGCAGGGGGGTGGTGTGAAGCACCTCCACCCAGAGCAGGCTTTTGTTTCTGTCCTCAGAGAGCACAAAGGCCCTCACCACATGGGGTCAGAAACTCGTCTCTCAGCAGCAGGCTGGCACAGACCAGTCAGTCCTGCACTGAACAATTGGGTAAAATACAGGGGGCATCTCTAAGATGCCCTCTGTGTGCATTTTTTAATAAATCCAACACTGGCATCAGTGTGGGATTATCATTCTGAGAAGTTTGATACCAAACTTCCCAGTATTTAGTGTAGCCATTATGGTGCTGTGGAGTTCGTTTTTGACAGACTCCCAGACCATATACTCTTATGGCTACCCTGCACTTACAATGTCTAAGGTTTTGCTTAGACACTGTAGGGGCATAGTGCACATGCACCTATGCCCTCACCTGTGGTATAGTGCACCCTGCATTAGGGCTGTGAGGCCTGCTAGAGAGGTGACTTACCTATGCCACAGGCAGTGTGAGGTTGGCATGGCACCCTGAGGGGAGTGCCATGTCGACTTTGTCATTTTATCCCCACTAGCACACACAAGCTGGCAAGCAGTGTGTCTGTGCTGAGTGAGGGGTCCCTAGGGTGGCATAAGACATGCTGCAGCCCTTAGAGACCTTCCCTGGCACCAGGGCCCTTGGTACCAGGGGTACCAGTTACAAGGGACTTACCTGGGTGCCAGGGTTGTGCCAGTTGTGGAGACAAATGTACATTTTAGGTGAAAGAACACTGGTGCTGGGGCCTGGTTAGCAGGGTCCCAGCACACTTCTCAGTCAAGTCAGCATCAGTATCAGGCAAAAAGTGGGGGGGTAACTGCAATAGGGAGCCATTTCTTTACAGCAGGTATCTAGACATTCTTAAAAGACGCGACTGGGGTGAGGCTTTGGAAATTCCAGGAAAAGTATTTACAAACACTAAGCGGAGATATCCCTGGGAAGTCCTGGAATGACATATGGTCTGACATCACTGGTGAATTCAAAAGTATACCGCGTAGAGTATGCTCTTATAAATATTATATGAGTGTACTGGGGAGAGGTTACATCAGATTCACATAACCACTTCTAACATATGCTGGAGATGCTCAAAGGAAAAAGGGACTATGACACGGATATGTTAGGAATGCTTCAACTTAACTTTCTTCTGGACAGACACTGAGCCGTATCTAAGGCGTACTTTGTTACAATGTATCAGCCCATCCAGGGATAATGTTACTGTGGCTACTGAATGGAAACCTTCGGGAGAATAACCCATGCATTGCTGTAGCAAATGCTGGGCACAGCTGGGATCGTCATAGCCCTGTGTTGGAAGAAAAAAGCACCCTTAGCATAGCACAGTGGTTTGGGAAACATCAGCAGTTATTAGCATCCGAAAAACATACTCATGATCTCAACAAATCCGAAAGGAAATTGACCAAAACCTTGTCACCTCTGTTAGCTGTATGTCCAGAATGGAACTTCTCTGACTCTTACCCCTAGATTAAGGAGTCTCCAACTCTTTACTAGACCTATAAGGCCCCAGCAAAAGAAGGGTTACTAAGTGAGGGTCTAAGTCGGAGTTTGGACAACTAGATTTACTATTTGCCATTGTAATTGAAGCTATGTGTGTGCAACTACTGACTACAGAAGAGATCAGGGAGGTGGAACGGGGGGAAACGTTATTTCAGTGTTGTTTGCATTAAAACCTCCAACGAAGTGATGCAAGTAAAAAGACAAAGGTATATGTTTGTTTTTTAATGATGGGCCCAGCATTAGAGTTTCATGGTAAACACAAAGACACCCAGTCAAGCTTGTAGTCCGCCAGTGGAGCAGTAAGAGAAATAAGAGGTAATTGGAGGTAGGTTCTAGGTGAGTTACCTAAGGTTACAGGTTCCCTAGTTTGAGGATGCGAGTAATAAGACCTGAGGCCAAGGATTGGACAGACCTAAAACGTATTCTGAGGTAGCATACCTAGGAGGGCGATCTAGGGTAAGCGGCAGACCTAACTGCAAAGTTTCAGGGAAATAGCATGAGAAAGCAAGATCCAAGCTAGGAGACATGAGGAAGTAAAAAAGAAAACTTTAGAGATGGCCTCCTCATAAAAAGGGCCAAATAATTTCTTGCATTGTTCATGTATTCCTGGCATGGGTAGCAGATTTGAACTTAGTTAAGCAGTTTTTTTTATATAGACTTGGTCCGCAACATGTAGTTTGCTACTCCGGTCTCTGTTCCTGAATGTCAGTGAAGATCACATGATTGAAAAGTAAAATTATTTACGTTAATTATTGGATTTCCATTGTTGAATCCTCCACTTAAATAATGACTAATACTCAGAAACAAGAACAGTGAACTAGAGAAAGGTACCAATTAGTCTGAGCTCATTAGTCCTCATCCAAGGACCACGATGAATTGCAGAAATGTGCCCTTTGTGATACCAGGAACAATCCACAGCACACATTCATCACTAGACAATGCTGATGCATGACTTTCATCCTTCCAAGATTTAAAATAGAGACTGAGGAAAAATTAAAAACTGTAAATCACCTGAATTGTGTTTCTTTTTTTTTTTTTAAGAGTGTCTTTCTTTCACATATAAGTATCACTATGAATACCACATAACTCAATGAGGAGCATCGGAGGGGAATTAGGTTAACTTCATTTCAGCTAGCAAAAGGTGGGAGGTGTCAGTGTGGGTGTGCTTTGAAGCAGATCTAAATATTTCTTAGTTTTAGTGACTGTTCCACGGGAGAAGTAGGAGGAGAAAACAGTGGCTTAACGAAATTGGAGAGGGCCCCCCTGCAAAGAACATGGACGGGCTTCCCTCAGGACTCAATCAGGAGCTCTCAGGCCACTATATTGTGCTGAAGAGGCCTGCTGGAGCTCAGGCCCCACACCACAGGGGCTATGGTGTATTTGTTATGCCACTGCTTGAAAATAGTGGATTGTTCTAGGATCTTCAACATAGGAGGAGATATTGAGGGAATACTCATTCACTGAATATATGCATGGATAAACCTGCATCTCAGACGTGTTTGTTGTAGTCACTAGCTTGATTGTCAGGGCTGCAACTAGCCTGGTAAGAAAGGTACGAAGAAGAGAAAATTACCAAGCCATGTGCATATCTTACATTCATAATTGCCTGACCATCACCGTCCATCCAATTTGAGTGGTGTATATTCACACCACTTTCACAAAATGAAACCAAGAGTGTAGCTCTGAGGGACTCTGCTGCTTGGAAGTCAGCATTTTGTAAATCCGCTGTGAGGCCCCATGCTTATTTTCCTTTTTGTTTTATAATCTTTTACTTGAAAATGTTGCTGGATAGAAAATATATTCCAAAATCTACCTGGTAGTGGGTATTCTTCCTCCAGATGCATCCATTTTACAGGGACCCAAGATTTCCTTTGTGTCTTAGATATTCTCTGCATCCTCATTCCATCTCTAAAGTTTCACAACCTCCGCTAATTGATCATGTTGGGTCTGTCCTGTCTTCATGAACATGATTAAAACTGGAACCAAACCAGAACCTCCAGAAGTGGTGTATGTCAGTTTAGCGGACTGGCACCCATCTACAACGATTTACGCCGGACGCTGGGATAGGTGCTGTCCATCCTGCCATGCAGATCCGTTACAGAAAAAGTTGTTGGATGTTTTGCTTTTTGTGCTGTCTCTAGCCCAGCAAGGACATGCCGTGAGTGCTGTTAAATGTTTTTTGTCCTCCCTTTCAGCTATCTTGCATTTATTGCACCAGCCGTCCTATTGAAATGACCTGTTAGGGTGTATTTTCTTGAGTGTCTGGTTCATATGTTTCCAACCAAGCCTTTCGTGATGCCATTGTGGGACCTAAATTTGGTTCTCACCTTCCTTACATGTAACCCATTTGAGCCAATGCACAGCTATCCTTTGCGTCTACTGACTCTCAAAACAGTCTTTCTCATAGTGATAACTTCAGCTCATTGCATGAGTGACCTAGAAGCTTTTTCCATTCATCCACCCTACACCACCTTTTTCCCCGGACAAACTGGTGTTGTGGACTAGTGGCATTCCTTCAGAAGGTTGTGACTCCTTTATATGTTGTACAATCCATCACCCTTCCAGCTTTCTTTGCTCCACCTTAACCCTACAAAGAGGAGAGGATTGAGAGCTTGAGCTTGTTTTTTTAAGAACACATTTAATTAGGTTTCTATACACATGTAAGATATTCAGAGATACCCGACATGAGCTGAAAGCATAATTTCAAGAATGTGTGGATACCATAAAACATAAAGGTATACCAATAAGAGAAACAACTTTCGCAGCCTATCCCCCCTCCTTCCTCTTCCCCCTAATCATCCCCTTGTCGACCAGTGGCTGACAATCAGTGCTTGGGAACCCCATTTCTCTCTCTCAAACTTAGGATTGAATATTATCGTCGGCCCTGGGATCATAAGGGCGTATTGGGTCCAGAGCAATTCCCCTGTAATCAGTCCGTCGCTGCCAGATCTTATGGCATTTCTGCAGACAGCCCCGGGATTTGTACACAGCTACCTCAATATGCTTTGGTCCATCCCCCGTTTACAGGCCGCAATTGGAGACGGGGCTTCCGCCTTCCAATATTTGCCTACATCCTGCTTGGTAAGTGTAAGGCCTGGAAATAGGAGAGTACTTTTATACCTTTTCCCCACAAAGTCCTTCGTAATATGAAGCAGAGCCACTTTAGGTTCTCATGGTATCGCCCAGGAGAGAACCTCACCAAGACAGGAGAATATTCTGCGCCAAAATGGCTGCAGTGCAAGGCATTTCCAAACCGAATGTAGGAAAGTGCCATCAGCCACACCACATTGGAGGCCCATGGGTGAAGCCACCAGGCCCACATGCCACAAGCGGTAGCAGGTATAATAGGCCTTGTGCAGATATTTGAATTGGATGAGGCGGAGGTGGGTCAAGACTGAGGCTCCCCTGAGAGCCCCCAGAGCCTCAGCCCAATCATCATTGTCCAGGTCTTGTTCCCATGCCACCCTGAGACTGTATAGTGTGCTGGTACTATGATTGACTAGGGTCTGGTAAATTTGAGTTATTTTGTGCGACTCAAGGTCTCCCAACAGGATCCTGCTCTCAACGGAGTTAAACTCTAGGAGGTCCCGAAGGTGTCTTCTATAAGACATCAAGGCATGTTGGAGCCTGGAGGTATCAGTGGAATTGTCTTCGGTGGAGGGTATATTCCAATTGGAGGCCTTGATATGATTTCAGCACCCTCCCCTGCTTGACATCTCCCATGGCTGAGATGCTGATTATGTCCCAGGATCGAAATCCCTCCAGCTGGGATACCTGAGGCAACATGCTGTCATGCCAGAGGGGTGTCTCCTCCATCAGGTGACCCCGCCATCTCAAGCCCCTGGAGGGCACTTCCCCAGAGTTCCAGGACCACTTGAGTAGCATCTGGCAGGGCCCCTGCCACCACAGAGATATGACAGGATAGGTTTGCTGCCCTTAGGCTGTTTTTCCAGAGCCTATGGAGGATCCTCTTGTGGCCCATACCACTAGTCATTATTGACTAACAGAAGGGAGGTGGGGAGTAGGCATAAATGGTGATTGTGGCGATACCTCCACTGTAGGTCGACAGAAAGCAGGTCCTGAGAGTAACCAGGGATAGCCCACCCACCGCCCACCACCACCACTCCACTCCACTCCACCCACCCCAAAGGAACCCTCCAAGAATGGAATCGAGCTGCCTGAATCACGTGTGGGGTATTGGGCAGGGGGTAGTTCTGTAGAGAGTACAGTAAGCGGTGAAGGAACACCATTTCGAATATGGTTGATCTGCCCATCAGCGAAAGAGGAAAATGCGACCAGGTCCCAACCTCATTCTTCACTCTAGCCAGTGAAGGGGACACATTTTTATCCCACGCCAATGTTCGATCTGGGGAAAACGAACACCCCCAGATATTTAAACCCACCAACTGTGCATGTCAGGCCAGAGGCCTACTCGGTGGGCCCACTACAGCCATTGACCGGGAAGACTTGGGATTTAGTGGCATTCATGTGGAGGCCCAACGTCTCCCTGAAGACCTGCATAATTTGTACAATGTGTCGTCTTTGGATCTCTTAAGGAAGAATAGGATGTCATCAGCGTAAACAGCGATTCTTTCAGAGAATCCGGGACCCCGTTCGAACTTGCACACCCGGGCACCATTCTCACCCCCATCTCGAGGGGCTCTATAGCCAATGCAAAAAGGAGTGAGGAGAGAGAGAGGACACCCCCTGTCTCATCCCCCAGAAAGGGCCTCAACAGCCACCCTGACTGAGGCATACAAGTCAGTGTAGAGAAGTCGTACGTACAAGAGGAATTTGTGACTGACATTTAACCACTGCAAAAGGGCAAAGAGATAGTCCCATTCCACAGAATCAAATGCTCTGTCCAT
This sequence comes from Pleurodeles waltl, assembly GCF_031143425.1. Lineage (NCBI taxonomy): Eukaryota > Metazoa > Chordata > Amphibia > Caudata > Salamandridae > Pleurodeles > Pleurodeles waltl. Next base: position 1,533,811,260 of record NC_090447.1, on the reverse strand, counting down.
ATCTACGCAAAGCAGTGCCTCCTGCCTTTCATGGTGCGGAGCAGTGGCAAGCACATTATGGACTCAATAGAGATTTTCTTGTGGCCCGGTGAGGCATGAAGCCAGACTGTTTTAAATATGTGTCGCAAGGTTGCCTGCCAGTGTCTTGGCAAGAAGCTTTTCCTTGGTATTAAGAAGGGCAATTGGACGATACAACGTCTTCTCCTCCGGTGGCCTGCCTGGTTTTAGAAATATGACTATCTCGGCCTGGTGCCAGTCCAGCAGGAGGGGCACCCCCTGAAGTGCGGCCTGAAGTTTGTTTAGGAGATGGGTGACCAGTCGTGGCATAAAATGCCACGGGGAGAGACCCCACTGAAACTTTGGCCTCACAGGCCCCACACGGATGTGGAGGGTGATGGGGGAGTGATCGGACAGATCGCATGTCAGAACGTCTGTCTACGCTGCCCTTTGGGTATATGTGGTGGGTAGAAAGAAGTTGAGTCAGGAAAATGAGCCATGTGACTGGGAGGTGTCTGAATATGCAATGTCTGCTGGGTGATGAGCTCTTCATATATCAGTCAAGCTAAGGGCGGTGGAAAGAGTGGTGAGTCTAGACTTCCCAGTGTCCACAGCCCGCCTCCGACACTCCACTTGTCTACGTGAGGGTCCATGACAGCATTGCACTCATCGCCAAAAACCTTTAAGCCCTGAGGAAAATTCTCCCAAATATGCAGCACCAAGGCCACAAAAGACTCCCCCAATGGCAGGGGTGTAAGGGGGCGTGTAGAAGCATCTGATAGAGATGGGGTACCCTTGGATGGATCCAGTAATTACCACGTGATGACCTCTGTGATCTGTCCAGGTTCTGGTGTGTCGGAAGGGGTCCCTTTACGTCTGAATTTGCATGCGCCCCTGGTGAACCCCGAGTGGTAAAGTCGATCAAAGCCATATCTTGCCAGGCAAGGGACTCCGGAACCAAGAAGATGTGTCTCTTGTAATAGTAGGACATCTGCCCCTATCCTTTTGGCATGCCTCAGTACAGCCCCTCTTTTTTTTTTGGTCCACCAGGCATCAGATATTCCAGGACACAAAGCGGAGAAGGCCCGAAGGGATATTAACACTCATACTGTATGTGTATGGACCGATCGGGGACGACACAGAGGTGGGACAAAAGTAGCTGGGTGGGTGGTAGGCGAGCCCCAGAACATACAAACCATACAACAAATGACCCTCCCCAATAACTCACAAACCATGAAGCCCCCGGTGGGGGACCCCTGGGACACTCATCTACCCTCCATCCCAACAAGAAAAGAACGTTGATGTATATGAACTAATTGCTTCTGTGGCAGGCGGTGGAAGGATTTAGAGACCACACTGCAATTATAAAAATCACAACATGATACCACAACCCACGTCTGTGAGATAGGAGCAAAATGGATTGGAGACAAGAAAGATCACCCCAAGGCCGTGCCACTGCAATGATCAAGGCATTTTGTCCCTCCTAGAAGACCTCCAGGAGGGCCATGATCTATATTTGCATTTTGATGGAGTCTTGGTAGGGTGTTCTCTATTCTCTCCCTGTGATGAATCCAAATTGAATCAAGGCGGGGTGTGGCTTCAGCTGTACTTTTTCGTCGGCCTAGCAGAACACCTCTTCAGAGGAGCCAAAGAAGTATGTTTTAGAATTAAACACTATCGGAAGCTGTGCAGGGATATTGGACCTTAACCTGCCAGAGGCGTTGTTTAGCAGCCGTGAAGGACTGCCGACTGCTGCTGCTGTTGGCTTGTGTAGTCTGGGAAGATCATTATGTGGTGCAACTAAAACAAAAGCTTGTCCTGGAATCTGGCGAACGTAAGTATAGCGTTGCAGTCCATAAAACTGAGGATTTTGGAGATCACCAGGTGGGATCTCACCTCCAGAGGGGGCTTCTTCACAAGTGCCTGATGAGCTTGCTCTATCAAAAAGCAGTTCGACAGGATGTCTGCCGGCCTGATTGACTCATGCCATTGGGAGAGGAACACATCCATGGATGAGCCCTTGCATCTCTCTGGCAACCCAGCGAATCACAGGTCATTCCAACGGGGCAAGCCTTCTGCGTTCTCCACCCGTGTCACCAGCTTCTCAGATATCGTCATCAGGGTAGATACCTTTGCTGCAGGGCTACCACCGACTTCTCCTCCCAGATACTTTACCTTCCGTTTCTGTGATACTCTCAACATCACGGTGGAGGTCCTGGCGCAGCCAGCCCCAATCTTTGCATCGAGCATGTCTCGGGATTGCATGATGGCTGCGAGAAGCACAGCATTATCTGGTGCCCCCGCAACCAAAGGCTCTCCCCGGGGCTGGGGCATACCACTTTTCTGCTGAGCATACTTATCAAGGTTACTCTGTTTGACAGCAGATGTTATCTTGTCTTTAGCCATGGCGGCTGGCAAGAGAGTAGTGGTCAGCGGCCCCAGGCAATGATGCAGGTGACCTGCCAGACCCCCACAGGGATCCTTGTGGGGCAGCACGAGCAGCTAGCCAAGGCAGGAACAGCTGTGCAAATCCACAGATGGTGTGTGGCATTCCCTGTGGCCAGGAATCTCCCATCAATTGAATGTATCTGAGTTCAGGAGGGAGAATAGAAATACGGCCGCATGTCCAGGGGTCCCAGGGACACACCAAGCCACCGCAAAGCCGCGTAGGCAGTGTTTGTCAAATATGTAGAATCCCTCTTAGTCTAAACAGCCAAGTCTAGTCCATTAACAGCCATATGATCACCAATCTACTATCAGGCCCAGCCAGGCGGCAACACACACAGCCCCACTGGGGGCCTCGGGTAGGCTTTGGTCTGTGTCCGGGGCCTTTAGACTTATTAAGCCCAATCCAGAAGAAGAGTTGCCAACCCCCCTAAATAGATATAGCTGGGGGGAGGATCAGCACCCCAAATGCCGTACCTTCAATCAGGGTCTTGCTGCTCCTTGCGTGTTGGGCCCTGCAGCCAGCTGCTCCTCCTGGTGGTCGTGGGGTGACACCGCCATTGGGCCATACTATGCCCCAATAATTAAGGGTAGGGAGGAATCGGCCAGGTGCATGAGGCCTTTTCCCCCTAGGTGTGCAGGCGAGGCGATGAACACCCTCATGATGCCAGCAGGCCTGCGTCCAGCAGCGCTCTGGCACTAACCCTCAGCAGTAGGCTCTCGTGGGCTGTGCCCCCTGTTTCTAAGTTGGGCCCAGGTGGGCAGACAGGAGGTCGTCCATGCCCTCCTCCCTTAGCACGGCATTGTGACGCCTCACCGCTCCCTCCGTGTGTCCCTGTCAGGCAGACTGCACACCGCAGCGGACCGCAGGGCCCCCGGACTGTAGTATTCCAGCCACAGCGGCCGAGCCAGCACTCAGCTTAGCAGCGTCACATCTGGCCTGGCAGGCGTCATCCACTCGGTGATTTGCAGGTGGCTGCTGCTGAAGGCCGCTGCAATCACGGGTCACTGGAGAGAGATCGACTGACGAGGGAGTCACTGGGGCATATTAGGGTGCAGTGTGGCCGCAGATGGTGTCAGATAATGAGGCCACTGCCGGGAGCCTACTTAAAGTGTGGCTGCCATGTTCGCCGGTCAGGCCACGCCCCCAAGAGCTTGAGCTTTTACATTCATTGTACCAAGGACCATTAGGTGGATGATTAGCTCTTTGTGGCGTTTGTTGAAGCAAAGAAAATTAAGGTGGTGCAGAAAAGGAGCATATTCCTCAGTATTAAGATCTGTTACAAGAAGCAGCATACAGAAGTTCTGAGGGGTCATTCAACCAGAGCCAAGGCTGCTTCTGCTGCCTTGGCATGCAGACTACCTCTTTTAGAAATCTATTAGGTATCAACATGGGCGTCATTTTCTTAAGTTCACGAAGCACTACTGCCTTGATAGCCAGGTTAAGTGGGAGAGGCACATTGCTTGAGCGGTCCTGCCGCACCTTTTGGTTTGAGTCATTAGGCAGACCAACCACCTTCGGAGGTGCTGCTTTGGTATCTGTTCACAAGGTGGGGAATCTGCGTTCAGAAGTATCCATACGACTGACCATTTACTTACCATTCTTAATGCTCTTTCTGGTGGATACTCTGTGTAATTGCAGATTTCTCACTTCCATCCACACCCTTTTCTGCGGGATTAACTCTTCTCTCAGTCTGTCATAAGGTCTCAATTTCGAGATGTACACACTGTCTCATCTGTTCAGTTATGAAGTTCCTCGTCCAACAGTACGGCCATTGAAAAAGGAAACTGACGTCAGTGCGTATTGTTGGTACTTATGACTCTGGTGTCACTTGCGAGGCGACGTGGGACAGAATCAACGAGGAGCTGCATGATGCTACCTCCTGGCACGCGTGAGCGCTGCTGAGAAGAATCGCAGGATCCTGTCTGGTGCCCAGAGGTATTAACAAGGTGAGGATTCTGGTTAGATCATGTATCTACCAAAATGAGTGTTACTGAAGGTAAGTAACTTGTTCTTCAAAGTGAGTGGCTCCACCATGTGTACACACAGTGAAAAACATGTATTGGTGGATGTTATCAGTTATGTAGCATATAGCTAGCTGTGGCACAGCAGAGAGCTGTAGAGAGTTGAGATTGCATAGTGTACAGTTTTAGGCACTGGGAGATGAGTCAATTTGCCCAAATGTGCACACTGTTGGGCTAGGTGATGAAGCTTGTACTAAATTCCAGGATCACAGCCTTAGCAGTCGGAGTTTTAGTCATTATACTACACCTCATCCCCGACATTACCGACCTGCACCTTTTTCTTAGGCAGTTTAGTGATTGGACTCAGAATGATGTATATTTTCCTCTAAACTGTGTGTTTGTTGCTCGTATGTTTGCCCTGAATGACTTATGACGACAGTGAATGAAAGACCAGAATACCCCATGTTGTAGATGACATCTTCTCATTATCTTCCCTTGGTTCCATCGTTTTTGGAAGCGCACATGAAGTCAGTAAGAAACAAAGTTCAAACGATGTGGGTTGTTTGGAATGGGAATCAAAATTAACTTTGGTCTTTGAGATCAATGGACAAGGGCATGTGAGAGCAGCTCCCAAATGTTATCAGGTTTTTATAATTATCCTACTTTTCATCCATGGACTAAACATTTAACCTGATAGTTCATTGAAGGTACTTGTCTCTCGGCATCCTTAAACTTTGCAGCCTTTGTCTTAAATTGGAACAAGATACCACTCAATAACAACACTAATATCCAACACCTTGATGTGTCAACTTTACATTTTATGAATGGATAAGTAACATGTTTGGTACCCTCTTTTCAGAGTCGGCTCAAACCCCACTCCTGACTCAGAGAATTAAGGCTCAGATATTGAGGAGGCTAGTACACCGGGGCTTTGTAAAACACTTCTCACTCTGAAGAAAGGGACAACTTGCTGGCCATTCCACTGAAGCTGCAAAAATAAACACACTCTCCCACTTATTTAGTCATCCCAGAACCTTAAAAGTATCAGTCCAAAGGGACACATCGTCAGGACAAAGGATTGTGAATATAATTCTAAAAAATGTAACCGTTTGCCATACATATGCTACTAACCCAGAACACAAACCAGTTTCATCACACCAGACATCATCACACACACAGAAGTTGGAATATCAACGTACCATTAAAGGCGAAACTACACTGGGCCCAATACCACTGCATCATTAGTACCAGCTTTTCACCCCTGAAAAGCTAACTCTTAAGTTCAGTCTAAAAGGGCCTGAAGTTTCAGAATGTAGATGCTAACCTTTGACAAGTCACTCAGAAACAGGTAAGGGAAGAGGTCGGGAGAGGCTCCAGATTCAGGGGTTACTTTATAGTTGTCTCTTCCAGTCACCACCTCAGGACACCTTGTTCAAACATCAGCACCCTGCACTACATCACGTCGCCCCCGAGAGCATGGCCAATAGCAGGCTTTGGCTTGACTTCACTTTTAGAAGTGTGAGAAAAACCAATGCCATAAGAAAGCAGGATTATGCACAGCTTCAGATAGATGGGTATCGTTTGTTTCTTTTGTAAAATGTAATTTGAAAGTCTGTTTATTTTTAACAGCACCCTTACCCTACTGAAGATGAGAAGAAACAAATTGCTGGGCAAACTAACCTCACTCTCCTCCAAGTGAACAACTGGTGAGTAGAATAACATTCATCGAGAAGTGTTGGTCAGTGTTGTCATGTCAGTAATGATTGTGTTCGGTGTTGAAGTGCAGTGTTTGCTGGATGGTACAAGGTGCTTTTCATAAGCATCGGACGCTGTTGTCACCTTGTCTTTCTTTTGCAGCAACCGTACTCACGTCTGTGTTACGTGCTAGTGTTCATTGTGCTCTGCGGCCGGTGCCCACGCAGTGCCAAGTTTCAGGTAGTGACTTGTCCTTTCTGAGTATAGTGGTAGGGTAATTCTCAGGACAGTAGCATGTTTTTCTCCTCCATTTTATTTTATTTGTATGTTAGATTTTATATAGGAAGAATTAGATCCCCCCCCGGTTAGAGAGCGCCTTACAAGCTGGCCTAGGATCAGTACTTAAAATAGTATTAGTTCAGCAGTGATAACATATCCTTACATGGGGTCTTATCAGTTATACAAAAAATAAGTCCTCATTATGTTCCCATCAAAAAGGGGTTACGAAGACAGAAATCAAAGCGAACCTAGTCAGAACGAGGCCACCTTAAGGCTGATATCAAAACGTTTGCTGACTCGTACCAGACTTGTCATAGGTCGAATATTCAACATCTACTTCGAAGTCCTTTGCTAACCCATTTGGTAGTGACCTTGACAACAATTTTCGCATTTGTTAATATGCTCGTTCTGTCCTATTTCAGGATATCAGAGTACAACAATAAAAAATTATGTAAACATTTTTTGTGCTTGGGCTTGCTGTAAACAGGTTGCAGAATCCCCAGCTTCAAAATGCCCAGAATTTCTTTTCTCTGGTAGCCTGCAAGGATTTCATTTGTTCCTCTCTTGCTCTCTTCCTGTCTTTGGTATCGGTGACAGTGCTTTTAATTCCTGAGTGTTCACAAAGGCTCTTGTAGTCGTGTGTTTATGTATTCTTGAGCGTTGGCTTGGGTTGTCAGCAAGCCTTTGAGCCCCAGGTTCCCATTGGTCTGTACAGCTGACATTTACCCGTTTGCATGACGATTTTGCTTGCCCAGTCTTCAACACTGGTGGCCCAGAGAACTTTGATACCAATTGCTGTTTGAATGGGTAAATTTCATTATCGGACATGGTAGGATGGGTTGCAGCCTTACTCAAAATGCAAGAACTGGAGCCATCCTAAAGTATTTCCTGGACTTGCCAATACACAAATTAGAGAAAATGTTCTCTCTTGAAAGCAAAGAAATAGCTGTTGTAATGCCAAGTCAGACAGCCATAATGTTTGCATGGTACACCTTCCTTAAGATCATTGTCCTAAAGACTGCAACCACTGCCAGAAGATTTCCAGGAGGGACCATAAAGTTCATGCATGGCCTACTGGAAAGGGACGGCAAAGATGAACATCCCATTGCTGAGTCTAACAACAATAATCTTTGTGTTTTGTAAAACAAATTAATATAGCAACATCCAGGCTTCTCTTGCCTTTGTTCCCTGGATCCCTAGAACCTCCATTCAACTATTCCTAGCTCCAGCATCAGGAAGTCTGCTCCATCTAGACTCCAGAACAAATACAGACAACCAGATCATGATCCCCTGTTTCCCAGAATGGGCCAGCAGCCAGATATGTTTATTGTACCTGCCGCAGTGAAGTCACATCCTGTAGCCCCTTCCAGTTTTCCTTCAGACTAGGAGAGCAAGTGAGTGGATTCATTTGAAAGGAAGTTGTGTGACACATCAGCAACAGCGATGAAGACTACCAGTGCCACAGCATTATGAGGCATGCAGTTTTCTTGCATTGGGATTTTTCACAGATTTGCATGCAGCCCTTCCTCCTCCCAGGGCAGAGGGTCATTAAACCTTCACACCTGATGCTGATATAAGGGGAGAAAACAGAGGAAGGACCAGTCTCATACCCTATCCTACTACTTCTACCGAAGCTGTTTGTTAGCCTATTGGCTTTTTACATCCAGGGAGTGCAGAATGCGGCAGTCTGGCTAATAGCTTGATTTCGTATGAGAGATCACATCATCCACGCTATCCAGTTGTTTCCAGCCTCCCTGGAACAAACCTAATTGGTTTCAAAATAGGGTGCTTGATTCTCATGTGTATTATTCTTGCTGTTTTTTATATGCCCACCGGTATCACCCGGCCGAGGGTCTTAGGGGGTCAAGGCAAGCTTCTCTTGTGCGTTCTTCTCAAAGGAGGAGCTTCCTTCTCCTTCAATGACCAATCACTTTGAAAAAAAACTAGCATTCAAATTTAGGCATATGCCCTTTTTTGACCACTCTGGAAAAGGCTCTTAAAAAGATAACATATTTAGTAACCATGCCAAAAAAACTCATGATAAAGTGTGTGCAGAAAATATCATAATTTGCCTTTCGTCAATCGATTCTCTGCTGCCTGGTCCACTATGAAGTTCAGTAGTGGTGGGGAAGGAGTCTGAACTAAACCGCAACATGGGTAGAGATATCTGGACGATGTCTGTTAGTGCAACAGTCAGTAAGGGACTGTGTTGGTCTTCATGGGTAGAGATATCTGGATGATGTCTGTTAGTGCGACAGTCAGTAAGGGACTGTGTTGGTCTTCATGGGTAGAGGTAGCTGGATGATGTCTGTTAGTGCAACAGTCAGTAAGGGACTGTGTTGGTCTTCATGGGTAGAGATATCTGGATGATGTCTGTTAGTGCGACAGTCAGTAAGGGACTGTGTTGGTCTTCATGGGTAGAGATATCTGGATGATGTCTGTTAGTGCGACAGTCAGTAAGGGACTGTGTTGGTCTTCATGGGTAGAGGTAGGTGGATGATGTCTGTTAGTGCGACAGTCAGTGAGGGACTGTGTTGGTCTTCATGGGTAGAGATATCTGGATGATGTCTGTTAGTGCGACAGTCAGTAAGGGACTGTGTTGGTCTTCATGGGTAGAGATATCTGGATGATGTCTGTTAATGCGACAGTCAGTAAGGGACTGTGTTGGTCTTCATGGGTAGAGGTAGGTGGATGATGTCTGTTAGTGCGACAGTCAGTGAGGGACTGTGTTGGTCTTCATGGGTAGAGGTAGCTGGACGATGTCTGTTAGTGCGACAGTCAGTAAGGGGCTGTGTTGGTCTTCATGGGTAGAGGTATCTGGACGATGTCTGTTAGTGCGACAGTCAGTAAGGGACTGTGTTGGTCTTCATGGGTAGAGGTAGCTGGACGATGTCTGTTAGGGCGACAGTCAGTAAGGGACTGTGTTGGTCTTCATGGGTAGAGGTAGCTGGACGATGTCTAATAGTGCAACAGTCAATAAGGGGCTGTGTTGGTCTTGCTGCTGGGGTGTCGTAAAGAGAAGAAAATGCATATGGTATATGGTATTGCATGAGGATCACCGTGCTTTATGCACTGGTTCTTTTCACTGGCTCCATCTTTGATTCGGGTTGAGCACTAAGATTATATATACTGTGAGAGGCAAACATCTTTTAAAATCCTTTTTCTTCCGTATCCTTATTGGGGACAGCTGTGCACCGGCCAAATGCTGGTTGTGGTGCTAAGATTTCGGAGTTCCGCTATCTCAATAAAAAGCTTGCTTACATGATATATAATTCATGTACCATGCCTTTTGATTCAGAGTACCATAAAACTCTCCAAATGTGTCTGTCAGAATGTTTCTTTGTTTATATTGTCCCACCACATATTAAAAATTTACTTTTGTCACCTTAACACATTTAGTGCAGTTGGTGACTAATGTATTGACTAGTTTCAATACTTGTTTAAAGCTTCACGCTTTAGCACCTTCATCGGGGCAAATCAACTGTCTTTTTTTTTTTTTTCATCCTCTATGTGAAGGATTCCCCTACCATTATTTTGTTAAAATGAGTAGACCTGGGACAAAAGAGATCAACTCCAAGCTCCTACCTCTGTGATGATATGGCCAAGTAATGTAGAGAGTAGCTCCAATATATTCCAGAAGGTCAGAGAAAAGTCAGCAAAATTGTTTTTCCCAAATGGCTTCATTATTGTAGCTCGTTGTGAATCATCAGGAATAAGGGTGCAGAAAAAATATATTTTCCTCTGTGGAACCTTAGCATCAGGGGAACAGATTGTATTTCTGTGCACTGCTGCATGCATGCCTGATGTCCTTTTAACAAAGTGCCATTGTACTTTGGTTTTGTAAACCCCTTATGATTTAAGGGTGGGTTGCAATAATAGTACTTTGCGAATGCTCAGATAAAAGTCTGCTGTCTCTTGCACTCCTCCATTTTTGTAGCTGTCAAAAGGATTCTTCCAGAAAAAAAAAAAAAAAAAACAATCCTCCTAATCATTGTGGCCAGCCTCTTTACACTGTGCCACATTGACACATTTGGGAACTGCTGTGCAAATATAACATATGCAACTAGGCCCATATTGGATCTGGTCCAGAGTGCGGTAACACTTTCATGTATTTTATTTTAAGCAAACCATTTACCAGAAACATGACTTAGGGTCAGATGTACGAAATTCCTATTTTGCATTTCCTAAATAGTGAATCCTAAGACATCGTTATTTAGGAAATGCAAAATATAATGTACAAAAGTAGAGATTTTCTAATAGCGATTCCTAGAGATTAGGAATCACTATTAGGAAATCGCTATTTAAAAAACGCTGCACCATTCATTCCTCTTAGAAATGAGGTCTGTAGTTGGCAGCGGTTTGCACCCTGTCCTAGTAGGGAACCTCACTCTAGTGAAGGTAAGGGGGGGTCACGCAGCTCAGAAAAGCCCTGCTCATCCCCTTGGTAGCTTGGCACGAGCAGTCAGGCTTATCTCCGAGGCAATGTGTTGAGTATTTGTGTGTACACGCGCGCACACACACACACACCCACCACCATCGCTGTCGTACTCCACGCCAGTTTAGAAAAATAGCCAATATTCATCTGAATAAAACAAGACCAAAACTAAACAATCCAACATACTCAAGCAAAGATATAACTTTTAAAAAAGGTGCAAAGAGTCTTAATCCAGAGGAATCAATGGCTGTCTCTCACACAGTACCTGGGATGCGTCAAAAACAAAGACGAGGAGGGGCACAGAGGAGGTGAGGCACTGGAAAACAAATCGATGCGTCAGTTCCTTACTGCGCAGGGGATGTGATGCGATGGTTCCTTACTGACAGGGTAGATGATGCATCGATTCTCCCCTGGCAGGGAAGGTGATGCCTCAGTTTCTTACTGGCAGGGGAGGTGATGCATCAGTTCTCTCCCCACATGGGAGGGGATGCGTCTGTTTCCTGTCATGCAGCCTCGGTTCCCTGTTGTGGTGCGGGGTCGATGCGAAAACAACGCTCATGGACGATGCATGGGAAAATCCAGACGCACTGTGATGAGAGAGCTGCAGTGGAACAGGCGCTGCGTCGGCCCTATAGGTGCTATGTCGATCCTTCCACCGCAAGCCAGGTGCTGCGTCGATTTCCTCAGCCGCAAGGCATGCGTTGCGTCGACTCATCAGCTGCAAGCCAGACAATATGTTTATTTTCAGCTGTAGCGATTCGAGGTGTGGATTTTCTTCCTCAGGACACCAGTTTCCACTTCCAGGGGCCTAGGGACTGGATTTGGCACCACTTGGCAAGTCAGGACTCTCAGCAGAATAGTCCAGGCACTGGCAGATGAAGTCGTTGATGTCCCTGAGACTTCTAACAGGAGGAAAGCTCAGTTCAAGCCCTTGGAAAGCAGGATGTAGAAAGCAAAGTCCAGCCCTTTCATTCCCAGGGCAGATGCAGAAGCAGCAGGCCAGCACAGCAAAGTAACAGGCAGAGTGGCAGCCCCTCCTACGATATCCAATTCTTCTTCCTGGCAGAAATGTTCTCAGTCCAGAAAGGTTTTGAAGTTGTGGTCTCAGAGGCCCATACATATACTCATTTCTGCCTTTGAAGTAGGCACACATCAAAGGGAAGTCTTTCTAGAGAAGAAGACCCTGCTCTGGCCCCAGGCACACTTGAGGGGGTTGGAGGCTGCTTGGTGTAAGGACAGGCACAGGCCTATTGAGGTGCACGTGTCTGCTCCTCCCACCACTCTACCCCAGGAAGACTCATCAGGATATGCAGAGCACGCCTCAGCTCCATTTATGTGTCTGACTGGAGTGAATCCACAACTGCCAACTGTCATCCTGACCCAGACGCGTATTCCACAGTCAGGCAGAGGCACAGAATGGATAAGCAAGAAAAACCCCACTTTCTAAGAGTTGCATTTTCAAACTTACATATTTTGGTGAAGTTGTTTTTTAAATTGTATTTTTGAATTGTGAGTTCAGAGACCCCAAACTCCATATTCCCATCTGCTCCCAATGGGAAATTACAGTTGAAAAATATTTCAAGGCAATCCCCATGTTAACCTATAGGAGAGATATGCCTTGCAATAGTGAAAACCGAATTTAGGAGTATTTCACTATCAGACATGTAAAACACACTACTGCATGTCCTACTTTTTAAATACACTGCACTGTGCCCATGGAGCTGCCATGGGCCTACCTTAGGGGTGCCTTACATGTAATAAAAGGGAATGTTTTGACCTGTAAATGGGTACACTTGCCAGGTCGAACTGGCAGTTTAAAACTGCACACACAGACCCTGCAGTAGCACATCAGAGACGTTTACAGGGCTACTTAGGTGGGTGACACAGTCAGTGGGGCAGGCCCACTAGTAGCATTTGATTTACAGGCCCTGGGCACGCATAGTGCACGTTACTAGTGACTTACTGGTAAATGAAGTATGCCACTCATAAATAAACCAATCATCAATACCATTTAGACTGAGAGCACTTGCACTTAGCACGGGGCAGCAGTGGTAAAGTGCCCAGAGTCTTCAAGCCAGCAAAAACAAAACGCAGCACAGGATCAAAACAGGACGTGAGAAAAAAAAGTTAGGCCATAATCCTGCAAAAAGGACTATTTCCAACAGTTCCTATAGGCCCATAGGTGCGAATAGTTTTGCATTTCCAAATTGGTGATTTTCTAATAGGAAATTGCAAATTAGGGAATGCAAACCGAAGGGTGTCTAGGGGCCTATGGCCCCCCCCTTGATGCACCCCAAAAAAAGTGGTGCACTTGTAAAGTTGCATGCCACTTTAAAAAATTTGTGTTTTAAACTTGCGCATGGTTACCATAGACAGGGAGTCGATAGTAATAGCATTGTCTAAATGCCCATTTCGCATTTAGGAAAAGTTTTGTACATGTGCTTAGGAAATCGCAAATAAGAAATCCCTATTTGTGATTTCCTATTTGGGAATCGCAAAACGCAATTTCTACTGGGTAGAAACTGCATTTTGCAATTCCCTATTGGCCTTTGTACTTCTGAAAAGGCAATTTAGCATTTCTTAACGGACCAATATTGCAATTCGGTCCTTTAAAAAAATGCTAAATCCTTTCGCACATATGGCCCTTTGTAACAATGTGCTAAACTACATCATAGGCAGCAGAAGGATTACGCAGATCAGTGGTGGTGAAATATATTCAGTACATTTCATACAATGTATATCACACATTGAATTTGTTTTTAATTTATATTTCCAGCCACACAATGTTTGGTCAAGTGCCTACCCCAGGTCTTCAGGGTTCAAGTCAGCAGCATAGCCACTACATCGAAGCTCCACCTTTGTCCCCACATGTTTTCTTTTTTTTTAACTCACAATTACTGTCAGCACTTTGCTGCTACTAATGGCAGTTTTACCACTGAAGTAACATGATACAAGTGTGGTAAACTGCAGCTTTTCTGTAAGTGTTACAGTCTCTCGATGTGAGAAGAGTGTGTTGTAGGCTAGCTACTGCAGATTAAACACACAGAATAAAATTGTTAAATCAGAGAATAAGTAACTTTTCTTGTCCTTTGCCCTCCAAATGCTGGTCAGCCCTACAGAGGTGCTTCTTGTTTTATGATGTTTAGAGCTGTATACCTCCCTCTGTTTGGTTTAACCCACTGTAACTGCAGTAGACTGTTATGACTTGAATGCCATTGTATCATTTAATTCAGTACTTACCACTGCTAACAGCAATTAGTTTGACTTTTTATGTGGACTATATAATCATGGATTTCTTTTTACACAGTTACTCACTGGTGTCTTGAATCCCTTCAGGTTTATCAATGCTCGAAGACGAATTCTTCAGCCCATGCTGGACTCCAGCTCTGCTGAACTCCCCAAGTCCAAGAAAAAGGTAGCTCAGATGCGATCTGTGCAGAGGTTCTGGCCAGACTCCATTGCATCAGGTGCTTCTCAGCAACTGCCCCACGAAATCACTGTCTCTGAAGGTATGCAACCATGTCTCTGTGCTGTGGAAGGTGGAAGCTGAAAGGAGGTGAACTGTACCAAAGGGATGTGGAAGTGGGAAGTTAAAAGATGGTGAACTTTACTAAAGGGATGTGAAAGTGGGAAGCTAACAGGTGGTGAACTGTACCAAAGGGATGCAGGAGTGAGAAGCTAAGACATGGTGAACTGTGCCAAAGGGATGTGAAAGTGGGAAGCTAAGAGGCAGTGATGCGGAAGTGGGAAGCTAAGAGGTGATGAACTGTACCAAAGGGATGCGGGAGTGGGAAGCTAAGAGGCGGTGAATTGTACTAAAGGGATGTGGAAGTGAGAAGCTAAGACATGGTGAACTGTGCCGAAGGGATGCAGAAGTGGGAAGCTAAGAGGCAGTGAATTGTACTAAAGGGATGTTGAAGTGGGAAGCTAAGCAGTGGTGAAATTTACCAAAGGGATGCAGAAGTGAGAAGCTAAGAGGCGGTCAACTGTACCAAAGGGAGGCGGAAGTGAGAAGCTAAGAGACAGTGAACTGTACCAAAGGGATGCCGGAGTGTGAAGATAAGAGACTGTGAATTGTACCAAAGGGATGCAGGAGTGGCAAGCTAAGAGGCGGTGAGTTGTACCAAAGGGATGCGGAAGTGGGAAGCTAAGAGGTGGGGAACTGTACAAAAGGGATGTTGAAGTGGGAAGCTAAGAGTCCGTGAACTGTACCAAAGGGATGCGGGAGTGGGAAGCTAAGAGGTGGTGAATTGTACCAAAGGGATGCGGAAGTGGGAAGCTTAGAGGTGGGGAACTGTACCAAAGGGATGTTGAAGTGGGAAGCTCAGAGTCAGTGAACTGTACCAATTGGATGCGGGAGTGGGAAGCTAAGAGGCGGTGAATTGTACCAAAGGGATGCAGGAGTGGGAAGCTAAGAGGCGGTGAATTGTACCAAAGGGACGCGGGAGTGAAAAGCTGAGAGGTGGTGAAATGTACCAAAGGGATGCGGAAGTGGGAAGCTAACAGGTGATGAACTGTACCAAAGGGATGCGGGAGTGGGAAGCTAAGAGGTGGTGAAATGTACCAAAGGGATGCGGAAGTGGGAAGCTAAGAGGCGGTGAACTGTACCAAAGGGATGTGGGAGTGGGAAGCTAAGAGGTGGTGAACTGTACCAAAGGGACGCGGGATTGGGAACCTAAGAGGCGATTAACTATATCCAAGGAGTGGAGAACACACTAGTAGATGGCAACACTTGCTGGGTGGAAAAGGTGAATGTTAAAAAATATACAGCCACCCTGTTGGGGTGGAAGGTAACAGACAGAAAGTTGTACATAGAGAATGGGAAAGGTGGAAGCTGACAGATAAAGAACTACATCTGGGTATGTGGATGGTAAAGGTAGTCAGCTGTACGTATGAGCTGATGAAGGAGGAAGCTTGATAGACGTGTGTGCTTACTGGGACAGCGGGTGGACAGCTACCTTTACATGATGGGTTGTGTCCAGCCTTAACAAGCTCAGCACAATATCTACAGCCTGGGGACGGTGGGAACTAACTAGAAGGTAAAACCCTATATGATAGGAGTGTGTGTGGACTCAACAGGTCACTATGTGGTGCAGAAGACATATGTCATTTAACAGTTTGACAATTCTGTTATTTAATTATGAGCAAGGTAAAGGCTAACAGGTGACCAGCTGTACCTACGAGATAGTCGGTGTAAAGAAATGGCTCCCTGTTGCAGTTACCCCCCACTTTTTGCCTGATACTGATGCTGACTTGACTGAGAAGTTTGCTGGGATCCAGCACCAGTGTTCTTTCACCTAAAATGTACCATTGTCTCCACAATTGGCACAACCCTGGCACCCAGGTAAGTCCCTTGTAACTGGTACCCCTGGTACCAAGGGCCCTGATGCCAGGGAAGGTCTCTAAGGGCTGCAGCATGTCTTATGCCACCCTAGGGACCCCTCACTCAGCACAGACGCACTGCTTGCCAGCTTGTGTGTGCTGGTGGGGAGAAAATGACCAAGTCGACATGGCACTCCCCTCAGGGTACCATGCCAACCTCACACTGCATGTGGCATAGGTAAGTCACCCCTCTAGCAGGCCTTACAGCCCTAAGGCAGGGTGCACTATACCACAGGTGAGGGCATAGGTGCATGAGCACTATGCCCCTACAGTGTCTAAACAAAACTTTAGACATTGTAAGTGCAGGGTAGCCATAAGAGTATATGGTCTGGGAGTCTGTCAAAAACGAACTTCACAGCTCCATAATGGCTACACTGAATAGTGGGAAGTTTAGTATCAAACTTCTCAGAATAATAAACCCACACTGATGCCAGTGTTGGATTTATTAAAAAATGCACACAGAGGGCATCTTAGAGATACCCCCTGTATTTTACCCAATTGTTCAGTGCAGGACTGACTCGTCTGTGCCAGCCTGCTGCTGAGAGACGAATTTCTGACCCCTTGTGGTGAGAGCATTTGTGCTCTCTGAGGACAGAAACAAAGCCTGCTCTGGGTGGAGGTGCTTCCCACCTCCCCCCTGCAGGAACTGTAACACCTAGCAGTGAGCTTCAAAGGCTCAAGCTTCATGTTACAATGCCCCAGGGCACTCCAGCTAGTGGAGATGCCCGCCCCCTGGACACAGCCCCCACTTTTGGCGGCAAGTCCAGGAGAGATAATGAGAAAAATAAGGAGGAGTCACTGGCCAGTCAGGACAGCCTCGAAGGTGTCCTGAGCTGAGGTGACTCTGACTTTTAGAAATCCTCCATCTTGCAGATGGAGGATTCCATCAGTAGGATTAGGGATGTGCCCCCCTCCCCTCAGGGAGGAGGCACAAAGAGGGTGTAGCCACCCTCAAGGACAGTAGCCATTGGCTACTGCCCTCCCAGACCTAAACACACCCCTAAATTCTGTATTTAGGGGCTCCCCAGAACCTAGGAACTCAGATTCCTGCAACCTAAGAAGAAGGGGACTGCTGAGCTGAAAAACCCTGCAGAGAAGACGGAGACAGAAGAAGAAAAGGTCCAGCCAGTTGACTTCCTTAAATTGCCAAGTTGATTGAAGTTGTGAGAGCCCCAACCGGAGGCCTGGACCCTAAACCTCCCAAATAATTAGGTACTGAGTTAAGTTGGAGGTGAGCTCCCACTTTCAAAAATTTAAAATACTGAGCACAATGCTTCAATGGTGATTAATTCGCAGAATCAATAAAAGTTCATTTCCAAAACTTTTTTATTTTGATTACAAAAGTGGACTTCCTTGAGTTGAAAAAGAAGAAGGGAAGAAAATAAATCCCAAAATTGACTACTTTGTCGTCCAAGTCAAGTTGGTCAAGATTGGAAAAGGGTGAAGAACAATGTTCGATGGAGGACAGCCAACACGTGTTTCACCCCATTAGCAAATTAGCGGGGGCTTTCTCAAGGCTAGTTCAAAACATAGTAACAGACTTCAGACATCAATAGTCTCCATTGTCGGTGCAAATCTGAAAGCGCAATAAGCGCATGAAGAAAACGGCGAAAAATCGCCGACAGGTCCCGCGTTTGAATGGACGACAAAGTAGTCAATTTTGGGATTTATTTTCTTCCCTTCTTCTTTTTCAACTCAAGGAAGTCCACTTTTGTAATCAAAATAAAAAAGTTTTGGAAATTAACTTTTATTGATTCTGCGAATTAATCACCATTGAAGCATTGTGCTCAGTATTTTAAATTTTTGAAAGTGGGAGCTCACCTCCAACTTAACTCAGAGAAGACGGAGACACCAACTGCTTTGGCCCCAGCTCTACCGGCCTGTCTCCCCCCTTTGGAAGAAAACTGCTCCAGCGACGCTTTCCCCAGGACCAGCGACCTCTGAATCCTCAGAGGACTGCCCTGCTCTAAAAGGACCAAGAAACTCCAGAGAACAGCGGCCCTGTTCACCCAAGACTGCAACTTTGTTTCCAAAGAAGCAACTTCAAGACACCTGCATTTCCCGCCAGAAGCGTGAGACTTGCAACTCTGCACCCAACGCCCCCGGCTCGCTTGTGGAGAACCAACACTTCAGGGAGGACTCCCCGGCGACTCCGAGACTGTGAGTAACCAAAGTTGTCCCCCTTGAGCCCCCACAGAGACGCCTGCAGAGGGAATCCCGAGGCTCCCCCTGACCGCGACTGTCTGACTCCCAGATCCCGACGCCTGGAAAAGACGCTGCACCCCAGCCCCCAGGACCTGAAGGATCGGAACTCCAGTGCAGGAGTGACCCCCAGGAGGCCCTCTCCCTTGCCCAGGTGGTGGCTACCCCGAGGAGCCCCCCCCCCCTTGCCTGCCTGCAGCGCTGAAGAGACCCCTTGGTCTCCCATTGATTCCAATTGAAAACCCGACGTGTGTTTGCACACTGCACCCGGCCGCCCCCGTGCTGCTGAGGGTGTACTTTTTGTGCTAACTTGTTTCCCCCCAGGTGCCCTACAAAACCCCCCTGGTCTGCCCTCCGAAGACGCAGGTACTTACCTGCTGGCAGACTGGAACCGGGGCACCCCCTTCTCCATTGAAGCCTATGCGTTTTGGGCACCACTTTGAACTCTGCATCTGACCGGCCCTGAGCTGCTGGTGTGGTAACTTTGGGATTGCTCTGAACCCCCAACGGTGGGCTACCTTGGACCCAAACTTGAACCCCGTAGGTGGTTTACTTACCTGCAAGAACTAACAATTACTTACCTCCCCTAGGAACTGTGAATATTGCACTGTCTAGTTTTAAAATAGCTATATGTGTTTTATTTGAAAAGTATATATGTTATTGTGATTATTCAAAGTTCCTAAAGTACTTACCTGCAATACCTTTCATGCAAAGTATTACATGTAGAATGTGAACCTGTGGTTCTTAAAATAAACTAAGAAAATATATTGTTCGATGGCATCTGTCGCTGTAGATACGCATGTTTTGCAATAGCTCGCCATCTGGTGTTGGGCCGGAGTGTTACAAGTTGTTTTTCTTCGAAGAAGTCTTTCGAGTCACGGGACCGAGTGACTCCTCCTTTTGTGTCCATTGCGCCTGGGCGTCGACTCTATCCTCGATTGTTTTTTTTCCGCCATCGGGTTCGGACGTGTTCCTGTCGCTCCGAGTTTCGGAACGGAAAGATAGCTAAATTCGGAAGATTTTCGTCGGTATTGTTGCGTTCGGGATCGGCGTAGTTAGATTCAACACGCATCGAAGATCGAAGAGCTCCGGTGCCCTTCGGGGTAGTTTTTCGATCCCCCGTCGGGGCCTGGTCGGCCCGACCGCGTGCTGAAGAACGCCGATGGAACGGACCCCGTTCCGTTTCTGTCCCAAATGCCACAACAAGTACCCCTATACAGACCAACACTTGGTCTGTAACCTGTGCCTGTCACCTGAGCACAGTGAAGACACCTGCGTGGCCTGTCGTGCGTTCCGGTCCCGAAAAACACTCCGAGACCGTCGAGCCAGAAGACTTCAAATGGCGTCCGCGCCGACAGCCCACCGAGAGTTCGAGGAACAAGAAGAGGAAGATACCTTCTCGATCCACGAATCGGACTCCAAGGAATTCGATGACCCACAAACCGTGAGTAAGACGTCGAAAACAACACATAAGAAGATTGACAAGGCCCAGGGGACGCCACTGCCACCAGGCCATGGCTCGACCCATAAATTCGGTGACCGACCGTCGGCACCGAAAAAGGCCCAAACAGTGCCGAGACAGTCTGACTCCGGTCGAGACACCGGTACGCAGCCTTCTCGGGACCGAGAAAGTGCTAGAGACAAGCATCGACACCGAGATAGCGGTGTAGACACGGCTCGACGCCGAGACAGCGGCACCGACGAAGATCGACGCCGAGAGGTTTCGGCCCCGAAAAAAAGAAAAGTCAGCTCGGAGCCGAAAAAAGATGCAGACAGGGTTTCGGTGCCAAAACAACCTGCAACCGACCCAGTTTCAGGCTCTTATACAGAGGAGCATTCACTAACCTCCCAAATGCGAAAGCATAGGTTCGAGGAAGAGCTGCAATCTACTGATGTAGACCATACGCAAAAGCGTATCTTCATACAGGAGGGAACAGGGAAAATAAGCACCCTTCCCCCTATTAGAAGAAATAGAAGACTGGAGTTCCAAACTGAACAAACACCACAAACAAAGGTGGTGAAAAAGGTTACTCCACCACCCTCTCCTCCACCTGTAATTCACGTCTCCCCAGCACAAACTCCATCACATTCCCCAGCTCACACCACCATGAGCCAGGGTGACCAGGATCAGGACGCATGGGACTTATTCGACGCCCCAGTGTCAGATAACAGCCCGGAGGCATACCCTACGAAGCCATCTCCACCAGAAGATAGCACTGCGTATTCTCAAGTGGTGGCTAGAGCAGCACAATTTCACAATGTAAGCCTCCACTCAGAACAGGTCGAGGATGACTTTTTATTCAACACCCTCTCCTCCACCCACAGCTCCTACCAAAGCCTGCCTATGCTCCCTGGTATGCTCCGGCACGCAAAAGAAATTTTTAAGGAGCCGGTCAAAAGTAGGGCAATCACACCAAGAGTGGAAAAAAAGTATAAGGCGCCCCCTACAGACCCTGTTTTCATCACTGCACAGCTGCCACCAGATTCCGTCGTTGTAGGAGCAGCTAGGAAAAGGGCCAACTCCCACACATCTGGGGATGCACCACCCCCGGATAAGGAAAGCCGCAAGTTCGATGCAGCTGGAAAGAGAGTCGCAGCACAGGCTGCAAACCAGTGGCGCATCGCCAACTCTCAAGCACTACTTGCGCGCTATGACAGAGCCCATTGGGATGAGATGCAACACCTCATTGAACATCTACCCAAAGACCTACAAAAAAGGGCAAAGCAAGTGGTTGAGGAAGGTCAAAACATTTCAAACAACCAGATACGCTCCTCCATGGATGCAGCAGACTCAGCTGCAAGGACAATTAATACATCCGTGACCATCAGAAGGCATGCATGGCTACGAACGTCTGGGTTTAAACCAGAGATACAGCAGGCAGTTCTCAATATGCCTTTCAATGAAAAAGAACTGCGGTCCAGAAGTGGACACAGCGATAGAAAAACTTAAAAAGGACACGGACACTGCTAAAGCAATGGGCGCACTCTACTCCCCGCAGAGCAGAGGAAACTACGGCACCTTCCGCAAGACACCCTTTAGAGGGGGGTTTCGGGGTCAGGCCACACAAGCCAGCACCTCACAGGCAACACCGTCCAGTTACCAGGGACAGTACAGGGGAGGCTTTCGGGGCCAATACAGAGGAGGGCAATTCCCTAGGAATAGGGGAAAATTTCAAAGCCCCAAAACCCCTGCAACTAAGCAGTGACTCACATGTCACTCATCCCCTCCACACAACACCAGTGGGGGGGAGAATAGGTCATTATTACAAAGCATGGCAGGAAATCACTACAGACACTTGGGTTCTAGCAATTATCCAACATGGTTATTGCATAGAATTTCTACAATTCCCTCCAAACATACCACCAAGAGCACAAAATTTATCACAACATCATTCCGAGCTCCTGGAGACAGAAGTTCGAGCACTGTTGCAAAAGAATGCAATCGAATTAGTACCAAACACACAAATAAACACAGGAGTTTATTCACTGTACTTCTTAATACCAAAGAAGGACAAGACGCTAAGACCAATCCTAGACCTCAGGATAGTAAACACATACATCAAATCAGACCACTTTCACATGGTCACACTACAAGAAGTGCTACCATTGCTCAAACTACACGACTACATGACAACCTTAGACCTCAAAGATGCGTATTTCCATATACCAATACATCCATCGCACAGGAAATACCTAAGGTTTGTATTCAAAGGAATACATTACCAATTCAAAGTATTGCCTTTCGGTTTAACAACAGCACCAAGAGTCTTTACAAAATGTCTAGCAGTAGTCGCTGCACACATCAGAAGGCAGCAAATACATGTATTCCCGTATCTAGACGACTGGCTAATCAAGACCCATTCTTTATCAAAGTGCTCACACCACACAAATCAAATCATACAAACACTCTACAAACTGGGGTTCACTGTCAACTTCGCAAAATCAAACATCCTGCCGTGCAAAGTACAACAGTACCTAGGAGCCATAATAAACACAACAAAAGGAGTAGCCACTCCAAGTCCACAAAGAATTCAAAACTTCAACAACATCATACAACGCATGTATCCAACACAAAAGATACAAGCAAAGATGATATTACAACTCCTAGGCATGATGTCTTCATGCATAGCCATTGTCCCGAACGCAAGACTGCACATGAGGCCCTTACAACAGTGCCTAGCATCACAATGGTCACAAGCACAGGGTCACCTTCTAGATCTGGTGTTAATAGACCGCCAAACTTACCTCTCGCTTCTATGGTGGGACAATATAAATTTAAACAAAGGGCGGCCTTTCCAAGACCCAGTGCCACAATACGTAATAACAACAGATGCTTCCATGACAGGGTGGGGAGCACACCTAGATCAACACAGCATACAAGGACAATGGAACGTACATCAAACAAAACTGCATATAAATCACCTAGAACTGCTAGCAGTTTTTCAAGCACTAAAGGCTTTCCAACCAATAATAGTTCACAAATACATTCTCGTCAAAACAGACAACATGACAACAATGTATTATCTAAACAAGCAAGGGGGGGGACACTCAACGCAGTTGAGCCGGTTAGCACAAAAGATATGGCATTGGGCAATTCACAACCAAATTCGCCTAATAGCGCAGTTTATCCCAGGGATTCAGAATCAACTCGCAGACAATCTCTCTCGAGATCACCAACAGGTCCACGAATGGGAAATTCACCCCCAAACTCTGAACACTTACTTCAAGCTCTGGGGAACACCTCAGATAGACTTGTTTGCGACAAAAGAGAACGCAAAATGCCAAAACTTCGCATCCAGATACCCACACAGGCAGTCCCAGGGCAATGCCCTATGGATGAACTGGTCAGGGATATTTGCCTACGCTTTTCCTCCTCTCCCTCTCCTTCCTTATCTGGTAAACAAACTCAGTCAAAACAAACTCAAACTCATATTAATAGCACCAACTTGGGCAAGGCAACCCTGGTACACAACGCTGCTAGACCTATCAGTAGTACCACACATCAAACTGCCCAACAGACCGGATCTGTTAACTCAACACAACCAACAGATCAGGCACCCAGATCCAGCATCACTGAATCTAGCAATCTGGCTCCTGAAATCCTAGAATTCGGACACTTACAACTTACACAAGAGTGTATGGAAGTCATAAAGCAAGCCAGAAGGCCATCCACCAGGCACTGCTATGCAAGTAAATGGAAGAGGTTTGTTTGCTACTGCCATATTAATCAAATCCAACCATTACACGCAACTCCAAAAGATGTAGTGGGTTACTTGCTTCACTTACAAAAATCTAACCTAGCTTTCTCTTCCATTAAAATACACCTTGCAGCAATATCTGCATACCTGCAGACTACCTATTCAACTTCCCTTTATAGGATACCAGTCATTAAAGCATTCATGGAGGGCCTTAAAAGAATTATTCCACCAAGAACACCACCTGTTCCTTCATGGAACCTAAATGTTGTCCTAACTAGACTTATGGGTCCACCTTTTGAACCCATGCACTCTTGCGAAATACAGTTCCTAACCTGGAAGGTTGCATTTCTCATCGCCATTACTTCTCTAAGAAGAGTAAGCGAGATTCAGGCGTTTACAATACAAGAACCTTTTATACAACTACACAAGAATAAGGTCGTCCTAAGGACTAATCCTAAATTTTTACCAAAGGTTATTTCACCGTTCCATCTAAATCAAACAGTGGAACTTCCAGTGTTCTTCCCACAGCCAGATTCCGTAGCTGAGAGGGCACTACATACATTAGATGTCAAAAGAGCATTAATGTATTACATTGACAGAACTAAAAACATCAGGAAGACTAAACAACTATTTATTGCATTCCAAAAACCTCATGGAGGAAACCCAATATCAAAACAAGGTATAGCCAGATGGATAGTTAAATGCGCTAAACGACAGCTGCCCATTACACCAAGGGCACACTCAACCAGAAAGAAAGGTGCTACCATGGCCTTTCTAGGAAACATCCCAATGCAAGAAATATGTAAGGCAGCCACATGGTCTACGCCTCACACATTCACCAAGCACTACTGTGTAGACGTGTTATCCGCACAACAAGCCACAGTAGGGCAAGCCGTATTAAGAACATTGTTTCAGACTACTTCCACTCCTACAGGCTGAGCCACCGCTTTTGGGGAGATAACTGCTTACTAGTCTATGCAAAACATGCGTATCTACAGCGACAGATGCCATCTAACTGAAAATGTCACTTACCCAGTGTACATCTGTTCGTGGCATCAGTCGCTGTAGATTCGCATGTGCCCACCCGCCTCCCCGGGAGCCTGTAGCAGTTCGGAAGTTACCTTCAACTATTTGTATATATATAATTTCAACCTTATATAGGTACATACTTAGTCACTCCATTGCATGGGCACTATTACTACAATACAACTCCTACCTCACCCTCTGCGGGGAAAAACAATCGAGGATGGAGTCGACGCCCATGCGCAATGGACACAAAAGGAGGAGTCACTCGGTCCGTGACTCGAAAGACTTCTTCGAAGAAAAACAACTTGTAACACTCCGGCCCAACACCAGATGGCGAGCTATTGCAAAACATGCGAATCTACAGCGACTGATGCCACGAACAGATGTACACTGGGTAAGTGACATTTTCATTTCTATACAAAAACCTTTTGGCCTGGAATTGTCTCTGAGTGTGTGTTCCTCATTTATTGCCTGTGTGTATGTACAACAAATGCTTAACACTACTCCTTTGATAAGCCTACTGCTCGACCAGACTACCACAAAATAGAGCATTAGTATTATCTCTTTTTGCCACTATCTTACCTCTAAGGGGAATCCTTGGACTCTGTGCATACTATTCCTTACTTTGAAATAGTTCATACAGAGCCAACTTCGTACAGTCTGTAACAGCTTACACTTAGAGAGCCTTTTCCACAGGTAACTTCGGAAGTGTGCACAGGAGTCCTTCCGTCTGTTGCAGCCAGAGTGAGTCTTCCCACAAGTGCCTTGGAGGAAACCGCAGTGTACATAATTGTTGACTCTGTGCATTGTTGACAGGTCGGTAAAAGATCTAGCACACACATTCCACTGCTGAGAATGCCCTGCACCACCTCAGGATAAATATGCCACTCATTTTTTGACAGATGACGCCTGCTAAGTTATCTGCTCTGGCATTTAGAGCCCCTTCCAGTTGGTTGGCTAACAAAAATATGTTCTGCTGATCCAGCCTACTCCAGAGGCTCCAGGACCGCTGCCCCCTGCTTGTTGCAATACCACATGATGGTTGTGTTGTCCATGGAGACTTGCTTGATGCTCCATAAGACTGATATGGGGCTGTCTCTCCATTGGGGAGCGGAGACCTCTGATCACTTCTCCCAAATTCCTCCCGCAACTCATAATTGACAGGTCTGTCACCACTGCAAACTGTGGGTGTGGAAGGGGACGTTGCCTGCGCATATCAGTTTGGTGTCTGTTTGCCACCACATGAGATCCTCAGCAGTTTCCTGCAAGATCTGGATGGAGTTGGAGGTATTCCCTAATACTGGGCCAACTGCAGAGTCTACATTTGCCATGTCCATAATTGCCCCATTGAATGGAAATATTCTCTTGGTACTTAGGTGGGACTTTGATTCATTGGTGTTGAGAGCTAACAACGTCAATAGTGCGTGTGTCATCCAGAGTTGACCCATGACTGACAGAGCTGAGCCTGCCTTGAGCAGCCAGTTGTCTTCATACATAAATGTGTGTATAGCCAGCTTCTGAAGATAAGCGCAACCACCTCCATTACTTTTGTCATTGATGGGTCTGTCTATTAAGGATGCTTGCATGTCTCCAAAAAATCCGGTTATCTGCATCGGGTCGTGCATGCTGAACACATCACTGTTGCTTACTCTGCTAATGCCGTCTGTAGTGTCCAGACTAGCTCACAGCATAGAACTGGCTGCATCATGAGAAGCCTGTAGAGTTTGGGTGGGGGTGCCCTCAAGGTTCTCTGGAATGGTTGGCAAGATATTGCTGGCCTTGTCCCATATTTCATGGGTGTACTTCCCCAAGAGGCAAGTAGCATTAATGGAGGACTCACACGAGTGGGCACCACTAGGTCTTGGCACAGCTTCTTCAACCTCGTGTGCAGGGGAACACTTCTAGGAGTGAGGTAGCTAGTTCTCCATCACGTTGCCAAAAGAATATATCCACACACATGCAGGATCTTAATGACACGAAATCGAGAAGCTGCCCTTCTCATCATGCACAGCAGAGTTAAGGTCCCATTTAGAAATTGGAGAGAACTGAAAGTGCTCCAATTTCAGGAAACTCTCCACCAGCTAAATGACTTCACTTTACTATTCCATTTGTGGGGCAAATTCAACTGATGGGCTTCCACTCTGTATTTATACAGGGAGTGCAGAATTATTAGGCAAATGAGTATTTTGACCACATCATCCTCTTTATGCATGTTGTCTTACTCCAAGCTGTATAGGCTCGAAAGCCTACTACCAATTAAGCATATTAGGTGATGTGCATCTCTGTAATGAGAAGGGGTGTGGTCTAATGACATCAACACCCTATATCAGGTGTGCATAATTATTAGGCAACTTTCTTTCCTTTGGCAAAATGGGTCAAAAGAAGGACTTGACAGGCTCAGAAAAGTCAAAAATAGTGAGATATCTTGCAGAGGGATGCAGCACTCTTAAAATTGCAAAGCTTCTGAAGCGTGATCATCGAACAATCAAGCGTTTCATTCAAAATAGTCAACAGGGTCGCAAGAAGCGTGTGGAAAAACCAAGGCGCAAAATAACTGCCCATGAACTGAGAAAAGTCAAGCGTGCAGCTGCCACGATGCCACTTGCCACCAGTTTGGCCATATTTCAGAGCTGCAACATCACTGGAGTGCCCAAAAGCACAAGGTGTGCAATACTCAGAGACATGGCCAAGGTAAGAAAGGCTGAAAGACGACCACCACTGAACAAGACACACAAGCTGAAACGTCAAGACTGGGCCAAGAAATATCTCAAGACTGATTTTTCTAAGGTTTTATGGACTGATGAAATGAGAGTGAGTCTTGATGGGCCAGATGGATGGGCCCGTGGCTGGATTGGTAAAGGGCAGAGAGCTCCAGTCCGACTCAGACGCCAGCAAGGTGGAGGTGGAGTACTGGTTTGGGCTGGTATCATCAAAGATGAGCTTGTGGGGCCTTTTCGGGTTGAGGATGGAGTCAAGCTCAACTCCCAGTCCTACTGCCAGTTCCTGGAAGACACCTTCTTCAAGCAGTGGTACAGGAAGAAGTCTGCATCCTTCAAGAAAAACATGATTTTCATGCAGGACAATGCTCCATCACACGCGTCCAAGTACTCCACAGCGTGGCTGGCAAGAAAGGGTATAAAAGAAGGAAATCTAATGACATGGCCTCCTTGTTCACCTGATCTGAACCCCATTGAGAACCTGTGGTCCATCATCAAATGTGAGATTTACAAGGAGGGAAAACAGTACACCTCTCTGAACAGTGTCTGGGAGGCTGTGGTTGCTGCTGCACGCAATGTTGATGGTGAACAGATCAAAACACTGACAGAATCCATGGATGGCAGGCTTTTGAGTGTCCTTGCAAAGAAAGGTGGCTATATTGGTCACTGATTTGTTTTTGTTTTGTTTTTGAATGTCAGAAATGTATATTTGTGAATGTTGAGATGTTATATTGGTTTCACTGGTAATAATAAATAATTGAAATGGGTATATATTTTTTTTTGTTAAGTTGCCTAATAATTATGCACAGTGATAGTCACCTGCACACACAGATATCCCCCTAACATAGCTAAAACTAAAAACAAACTAAAAACTACTTCCAAAAATATTCAGCTTTGATATTAATGAGTTTTTTGGGTTCATTGAGAACATGGTTGTTGTTCAATAATAAAATTAATCCTCAAAAATACAACTTGCCTAATAATTCTGCACTCCCTGTAGTTTCCTTTAGAAATTGTAAGATTTTCTGTTCTCTTCAAATGCTAGATAATTCCCCATGACTGCTTGTTGAGCGATGATCATGAAAACTCGTCTGCATGTCTTGACTAGAAAAACATTATTTGTATAGCTTTCTGTTGAGGTGTGTCCTCGCTTTTTTTTCAAACATATGAAGAGAGGTGTGCTCCAAGATATATTTACATCAGGTTATATGGCCCTAATTTTGAATGAGCTCACTGAGAAAGTGTCCTAAAAGGGGCACAGTTCAGACTGCATGACTAGATGATGCTAGATGGACAAGTGCTTGTATTGTAACCTGGACTGTTTGCGCTGTGCCCTGCAGTCAGTCACTTACACGGAGAGGAAGTGAAAGAGTCCAAATATAGGCATTGAATTGCTTTTTCCATCAGAGAATTGACCGGCCTCTGCGAGTATGTACCATGATCGCTGTCTCCCTGTGGCGGGCAGTACCTGTCCTCCACTGGTGGTCTGTGTGTGTGTGTCATTGTATGTGCACAATTTGTGTACATGTCTGTGCGCTCTTTGTACGCTCCCCGTGGAGGAGCAGAGCTTTCTGCTTTAGTGATTTGAACAGCAGTAGGTTGGAGCAGATGAGGGGAGTGGTGCAGCTGTCCACACTCTATGAAGACTTTGGTTGTTAAGGTCTACAAGCCCTCTGTTTATAGAAGGGGTGCTCCAAAGAGGATGACAATAATTGGAAGTAGAAGATTAGCTCGGACTGAAAGTCAGTGTAGGGGCCGGGGTCTTATGGAGAGTCCGAAGAAAGGGTGGTCAGAGGATGAATGTGCAAGGGGAATGTAGTGCAAAAGATGAATGGCTGCAATGAGAATACCTAAAAGGAAAGGATTGAGGGGACTTCACAGGGTGAATTAAGAGCAGATGGACAAAAGCATTGCATCATAGATGGAGACCATGATGTTGGGGTATGTCGCAGATTGAGTCTTTTTTCCTTGTGTTGTAGGAACAGTGGTGACGATTGCCACTCCAGTCAACATGAATGTGGACAGCCTGCAATCTCTGTCCTCCGACGGGGCCACGCTAGCAGTGCAGCAGGTGATGATGGCTGGGCAGAGTGACGATGAAGAGACAATAGACAGCAGTGACGAGGATGATGAAGATGCGGACCTCTCCACATCCAACCTTACAGGATTGGTTCTGCACAACAGTGATCCCTTGCAGTAGAACACTGAAATGTAGGGGTCTGACCTCTCGTAAACCTGCAAAAAGACTGTTTTTAAAGTTTGCACAGCAAACATTTTACACATTTTATTTCTGACCTGTTTTATATTTAGATATAGATGGGTGCATCTTTTGTATTTCATAGCTTAAATTCTTCATGCACCCGCAACTGCTGTTTTTCTTTCATTGTGAGCTGAAAACCTGAGGTCAAGTATTGCTGTCTGAGGAAGGAAAGTGACTCTTTGGGATATTGCGAAGAACGGGTGATACTGCCTACCACGCACTGCCCTGTTGTTTATCTGACGCCCATCTCACAGTCGCGTACTTTGCTGATGTCATTTCACCACCCCAGATATTTCGTCTCTGTGGAAAGCACCAGGGAGGAGAAAGAGTACTGCCAAAGGAGTGACCCTGTTTTGCTTTCCCCTTGCAGATAAAGGACCTAACTTGAGGGAAGTGAGATGTGAGGCTCTTTAGATGGATGACACCTACACCTGTCTGTGTCTGGCAAGTCTTGCTCATCTTATAGACTGGGGTGTGGGGCTTCTGGTGGATGGAAAGTGTATTTGCGAAGGCCTCATTCCTGTTCCATCGATGTATGGTAAGAATGACCATTGATACTGTGCGTGAAGCTGTGGGTTTAGATGCTTGTAATGAGCTATGTGTTTGTTGAGTCCTTGTTCTTCGTGACGTCTGGAGGAACTCAAAGCTACCGGTGAACTGCGTGCTGGTGGTTGTGTTACAAGTAGACGTGGAGTTCCTGCGAAGTGTGTGTGTGTGAGATATCTGCCGTGCCTCCAATAGGCACATACTGATTCGCCTCTGATGTTCAAAGGAGGAAAAAGTTAGTGATATGAGCTCACATTAAATAAACTGTGAACGTCCTTTTATAGGTTCCTGGTTCGTTTTTTTAACAAGAGGCTGTAGTAGGAATTGGAGACATCCTATGGATAATGTGCATCTTTGATGTCCTGGCTAAATTTCATTTTTTCTGTGGGCATTCACAGATGAAATTGGTGATGATACATGGACGATCTTTGTACTAGTTGATTCTTAGCACAGTGAGGTAGAGCTTTGACACCTACTGATTGGGCCTTTACTTTTGATTTGATTTTCTAAGAGGTGAGAAATGAATTTCAAATTTGCCTTTTTACTGCAAATTATCTAGGAATTCTGGAGACATGGAGGAGTTGTTTTTCTGGCTATATGTTGCCTGTCTGTGATTTACATTTTTATATTGCTTGAGGACTTGATATACGGGCCTTCTAATAAACTGTATGAAGCCTGGAACTGTAAACCTACAGATATTGGTAAGTACGCTCCAAAGCCCTGTTTAATCTTCTTGATACAAGGAAGGGAGTTGTGATGGACTGTTATTTGTTGATCTAGGGGAGCTGAAGTGTGTGTGTGTGTGTATGTCTGTCTGTCTGTCTCTCATAAAGAGAGACATACTGGGTTTTTTATTGCAGTAGCGCAGAGTCCCATATGCCAAAGGGTTGATCTGTGGTGGTTCTTGGAAGCGTCCATTCATAATATTCATGGCTTGTATTAATTTGGTTATCAGGCATCCTGTTCGCAGTATGTGGGTTCCAGGAGCCCTTAGGAGAGCCTGAGATACGGAGTTCAAGAGTACTATGGCTGTGTGGAGCCCTTCTTAGTGTTTTTTTCAGTTGGGCTGTGAGGGTTTAGAGATCTATCTTTTGTACCTCATGGATGGAGAGAGAGGCACCATGTATGCATGTGTTTTGAAGCTCTGATCCATGTTCTTGAGTGTTTTGGCAGCAAGGCTCACGTGTGTATGTTAAGTCCCTTCTTCATTTGTTTTGTGGTTGAATTGTGATTGGCCTTTACATGTTTGTGGAGTGGCATTTCAGTTTATCTGTGGGTGGGAAGACACAGAGACAGTGATTAACGGTGCGGATTCATTTTATCTGTCTGTGGAAGGACGAAGGAAGTGAAGGTCAGGACTTCCTGTGGATTTCCCTCATGCTTTCCGGAACAAAGTTTCATGTTATTCATGGACTGGAGGTGAATGGCTTATCGAGATCCACATGGGCTTTGAAGTGTGACACATTGGTTCAAGCTTGTCATGGACATAGTGAGAGACTACGCCTGGACTGTATGTGTATCTCACATTATTATGATGCTTGAAGTAATGGCATTGAGGTTTGAGTCTTCCTACAGATTCCCCAAACTTGCATGTGGGGCCTCAAGTCCTGGATGTGGAGTTCCATGTGGATTCTCTGTTTATTTCCAGGGGCGTGGTTCATGTCATTGATGGGACAAAGGACACCAGGTTATACAGCTGTGTATTGACTATATATACTTGTTTGAGAAGTTCTAGTTTGTGTTGGTCTTGGAATTTCGTAAGTCGATTGGTTGCACGCTTGAAAGACTATTTGCACCTTAAATATAAAGTACCAATCTTAAAAAAAATAAGTGAACAAACCCCTGACAGAGGCTTGGAAGAAGGCTATGGCACATAGTACAGGCTGGGTGGCTGTTCCCAGTCTGTATTCTTCTCCTCTGCTCTTCTCACCAGGAAACTTGGATCTCCCATTTACCAAAAATTATTGGATTGAAAAAAGTTTTTTTTAATAAATTCATTAAGAATTGGAAATTAAAGTTTCATTCAAAATGAAAATGATGTAAAGGAAGGAGAATAAATCTCTAAAATTCCTTTTTTGAGAGGTTCTGAATCTTGAAGGAATGGAATAAATTCACATAATAACAATATCATATACTGGTCTGATTTATAACATAGAATGACCATGGGTGAGTAATATTTTGTTCATCATTTTCACTGTATTGTTTATGTCCTACTCACTCTTAGAATTTCCTACCACAGAAAGTAGGACTGTCTGGTATTTGTAAGTAAATGTTTTTGTGACCGTCATTATATTTGTTCATGTTATTCATAAGCGCTATCTCGTATTGTTCCTATGGCACCACTTGTGTAGGCAGCTTTGTCTTCTTTTGTGTGTCAAGTTTGAGATTTCACCAGCATTGGATCTTTCGTAGATTCACATGCTTTGGTCATTCCCTGTGGTCGAACTGGCAGCCCCTTTGTCACATTACAATAGTAATAACGTCACATTTCCTTAGAAATATATTGAAAAATCCTTCGCATCATTAGAAATGGCCCCAAGTCCAACAAATTAGGTGAAATCACACAACCTCCACTCAAGGCCAGCTTAAGCTCTGGTTGCGCTTGGTGCAACAGTCATTTTTTGGCCTCCTATGACCTCCTTCACCACGAATTTCCTCACTGTCACCCTCCAACAGTGTCCCTCATCTCTCCATAGCCTCTCTCTGACATGCATTTAATTTTATTTATTATAGCGCTATTCATTTCTGTGGCCTGCATGGTACACTTTCTTTGCAGCAGACACATTAACCTTCTCCACCACTTTATGATGAGTTACATTGCCACTAGGCAAAACTCCAGATCTTTCTCCTGCAGGAACATTTATCACCAGAGTTATCTTGACATTTTTATGTTTCTTAAAAACTGCTGGACACAAGGAAGTCTGCAGAATGTTCTTTTTACCAATAAATACTTTTTAAACCCCCGCCCCGGCCAACACTCGCAGAGTTTGTAATTTTTGTCTATCCCCAAGCACAACAATACTCTGTGTACCTCCTGCCTTGGCTCAGGTGCAAAATGACTCTTTGCCAGTGGAGGGGCAGACACCGGCCCCACTGGAAGATGCAGTGATCCTTTCTGAAGTTGCCAGACATCTTCAGCAAAAGCTGGCTCACTTGGCGTCAAAGAAGAGGATGCAGGCTCCCCAGGTGTCCCTGCCCACCAGCCCTCCCTATCAGCTTAGGTACTTAGATGACACAGAGAGTCATGAGTACAGCCGACCCACAAACTTGCACACTGCACAAACACCCACACGCAGAGGTGAAGTACCACCCCCATGAGGGATGGGCATCTAGCTCCAGCGGGCTTCGGCCAACATCGAGGCAAGATGTCAGAGCTGGGCTGGGTCCAGGCTAGACGCTGGACCCTCATCAGCCTTCAAGCCTGAAAAAAACACCTCAGCAATGAATCACCCAAACACACTTCGTAGCCGAGGGGCTTAACAGCACCTCAGCCACACTTGGCCCCAAAAAAATCTGCTTTGATGGCTGGTTTTGAAGACACCAACAGGCCCATCTAGGAGAAACTTAAGCACAAGTTGAATTAGAGAAGACCATTGTCATCCACTCCAAATGGAAAGATTTACACTGGCCTTGGTGGAGATGTACCCAAGAAACTCAGGCTTGCCTTCGAGGATAGCCCTGAGCAGTTCTTTCACAGAGGCCCCCGGATCCTGTGCTTAAGAAGGAGTTCATCAAAAAAGACACTGGCCCTCCACCTCCATTGAAACCTCTGCCCCCATAACCCCTTCTCCTAGTCATCCTCTGAGCTTACCATAATCAGGAAAATCCTACTTCCCTAAACAGGACATTGACCCCTATCTTTACCCGTTCCCCATGGAGGACCTTTGTGAAGACTAACTCTGAACACCCAGGGGTCCCTGACCCTGAAAATGGCCCAGTCAGGGACTTTCCCCTTGACGACACAACAACGTACCTTGGAGTCATCCAACATGCAACTGCCTGCCGAAAAGGTAGACATGCACACCACTTCTGAGAATGATGACTTCCTGGTTGAGACACTTCGGAACATTCGTTCTAGTTCCTCCCCTTCTAAAAGCATGTCTAAGGCTGCCCTTGAGACATTCAAGGAGACGGTAAAGTCCACGGTGGTCACACCCAGAATAAAGAAGAAGTACAAACTTTCACTGTCCGACCCCTTGTACATCAAAATCCCTAGTGGATGCCACCACCTGCAAGTGAGTAGCAACACAGACCAAGGGTGTTGTCCCCCCAGATAAGGAAAGTAAACAGCTTGACACTGCAAGTAAGAGTGTGCTACGACCCACTGGAGTACCACCAATTCCGTGGACCTTCTTTTTGCTATCTCAGAGCACTGTGGGAGAGAATGGATCTCCTGCTCTAGCATCTCCTTCCTGAGCATAGGAAAGTTGGGTGGTGATAATGACAGAAAGGAAGCTCATCTCTAATGCCACTATCCGTTGTGCTCTGGATTCTGCTGACACCTCAGCCAGAGGGCTTAACGCTGCCGTCATTGTATGCCACCACTCCTGGCTGCGTATCTCTGGCTTTAGGTTGGAAGTCGAACTGCATCTCATCAACCTGCCATTTAAGGGGTAAAACACCTTTTCCACCCTCAAACTGATGATATCCTTGAAAAGATAAAGGAGGATACTGACACTGCCAAAGCCATGGGTGCCCTTCAAACACCTTTGGTAAGGGGTTCCTTTTAGAGGCAGCAGGCTATAGCCACCTCTCAGTCCATCCCTGACAAATCCCAATCCTATCGGCGCCAGCAGCAGGCCATTGACCAGCAATGGGGGCAGAGGTTACACACAGGTTTCTTTCTAAAGTAGCAACTTCATGGGTAAAGGCAGAGGCACTTCCTCCAAGGGAGTCTCACCCACAAAGCAGTGACTTGCCTGTTCGGGAGGAGATTTAGTCTGTTTCTTTCCTGCTGGGAAGAGATCACCTCCGATCACTGGGCTCTTTCCATCATCAAGCATGCCTACTGTCTCATGTTTACCTGAGCCCCACCAAACATCCCACCCTGAAAGCACATCCTCAGCCCAGAACACCAGTGCCTACTTCAAGAGGAGGTTCAGATGCTCATCCTCAAGGGTGTCATCGAGTCTATACTAGAGCTCAGGCCATTCCACAAGTAAATCCTCTCGGAACACTTCCACATTATTACACTGCAGGATGTCATCCCGCTCATTTTGCGAGGTGACTTCATGATGGCACTCAGGGGGTCATGAGACCGCCAGGGCAAAGGTGGCTGTTCTACCACCAACAGGCTGGCGGTGAAGACATTATAGCCATGGTGGTTGGAGTCGTTGGACCGGCGATGTGCATCTTCGACCCGGCGGTACACAGAAGACCGCCAGTGGTATTAGGAGCCACCTTTCCACCAGGGTTTCCGTGGTGGTAGCACCGCCACTAAAATCATGGCGGAAAGGCTACCGGTGACAGGGAATTTCTTACCTGTCACCGTTAGACGACTCCCCTTGTCCCCCCACGTCCAGACATCGCGCTCCCCAGCCCCCTCCCTGCATACATGCACACGCACACAGACACCCAAATGCACCACGCATACACTTATTCACCTACACTTACATACACGCATTCACTCACACGCATCCATACTCGCATTCACCTCAGCACTCATACACACATTCAACCACACATACTCACACACAAACATGCATTCACCACAACACTCATACTCGCATACACACACCCATACACACTTACGTGCATACACGCACACACTTCTATATGCACACGACCACGCATACACACATTCATGCACACACGCGGACAACACGCGCACACAATATTCCCCCACCCCGCCTCGGACAATCAACTTACCTGATCCGGGGAGGGGTCATCCGGCAGGGAACGGGAAGGGGCGCTTCCACCTCCGGCAGCGCCCCGCCAGCAGGACACTGCCAGGCCGTATTATTGCACATAATATGACAAGCGGTGTCCTCCTAGCAGCACAACTACTGCTGGATTTCCACCAAAGTGTGGCGGAAATCCAGCAGTACCCGTAATATGGCGGTCTTTAAGTCATCACGCTCATTGCCATTAGTTTTGCTTCGTGATAAGTGACAAGCGTTATAAGTTCAAAGTGTTGCCATAGCCATGGTAGCTGCCTATCTCAGAGGGGGACCGGGGTGGGGGGAGGCCATTCATGTGTTCCCCTATCTTGATGATTGGCCAATCAAGAGCGCAGGCAAGCAGCAGTGCCTGGCGCACACTTAGGCCACCTTAACCCTCCATGGGTTGTAATTCAGCTTAGATGACACCAATTCACATCTCTTGCCTCTTCATATTCATCCCTTCTTAGGGACTACTTTCAACTCAGTCACCAGCAAAGCCCACTCCCACCAACCCAGAGTACTGGTCTTCCAGCAGCTTCTGCCTCTTTTTCAGCCACATCATCCGGTCTCAGAACAGTGATGCCTCTCCTAGGCAAGCTGGTCTCCTGCATGGCCATAGTCCTTCATGCTTGATTGCACATGCGTCCTCTATAGCAGTGCCTATTTGCACAATAGTAATAGATGGAGGGTCAGTTGGAAGATGTAATGTTGATACAGGTCAGCACCCACTGCTGCTGCAGCAGTGGAACAGCAAAAACCTGTCTCTGATAGAAACATCTAACCACAGATTCCTCACGTGGTGAATTTCATCAGGTACCAGACTGGATCTACAAGCTTTTCAGAAGTTCAGACAGGTGGCATCAAGCGGCTCTGCGTTGCAGCATTTCCACTCTGGACAGGACGTCGATCTCCCATGTATGCTCCATCTCTGCAGTGACGGCATTTCCTTTTAACCCATGCCTTCCAGAGCAACCAGTGCTGTTTATTTGACAGCCTTTTTCTCCTCATGAAAACTCAAAAATTCACTCTTCTGTGTGCAGTTATAGGTTCCTAAACGATAGGTTTTAAGTCGTATTGTGAGTATTGCCAACAGATGTCAGCGACACCCATGAAATCTGCATTTGCACCTCTCAATATTAAATTGTGTTGTTGTTGTGCAAAAATGAATAAAAAAGCTATCCACGACCACAAAGCCAAATTTGACGTTTATGGACTCCATAAGTAGTCGAGGAAGAGGTCAAGAGTACAGATGCGCTCCAGTTTTCAAGCCTACTCAGAAGAGCATGCAAAGTTACAGGGCTCAAGTAAGTGTTGAAAGTCACATAAGAAGCACAAAAAGTCCAAACACAGCAGCGGGCACCTCCACTTGCCATTCTGTTGAATGAACTGAAGGGCTACTGCCAGATACATCTAGAACGCCTTTGGGTCCCAAGGTGGCTGCCAGTTGGATCCTTCCCCGATGCCAACAATGTCACCCAACTTCCAATCAAGGTTGCATCCTTCTTTGAGCCTGGCGACTGACGCCACCCAAGCCTCGAAGCTGATATTGACATCACCGATTCAGGATCCAATAGATCATCCGATGGATCAGATTCAGAGACTCAACCCCCAAAAAGAATGCAACACTGCACACTTCAGTCCAGAAATATACCTCCAGCATGATGATGATGCTCATGATGGTGGTGGCTATTCTGATTATTTTTATCATAATGGGGTGTATTTGAAGATTTTCAGGATGCTAGGGAATTGGACATGTCAACAGAAACCAAACTATTCTCCCCAAATCAAGCTACCAAAGTCCCTGCCTCTTTTGCCACAGTCATTTGGTGGGCGGCAGAAGTCCTCGGATTCGAGCTGCCTATGCAGGAAGTTAGAACAGATATCTTGATGAAGGTCCTGAACCCAGCACAGAACAGCCAGGAACCTCTCATGCCCTTCAATGAGGCCCCCACTGAGGTGCTGTTGGGCACCCTGGTGAAGCCAAGATCTTGCCCTTCAGTTCACAGGCAACTGACAATATGATATAGGCCTGGACCTGGGGTCCTGATTTTCTGCTCTAAAACAACCAACCAAAGAGCTTGGTCATACAGGCATCCTCCAGCTTCCTGACCTCAAACTTGAAGCAAGAATGTTTGCGTACCAATCATACCCTGTGATCGGTCAACACCTTGTGACTCATGGGATGGTACTTGCACACACTGTGGGACAGGGTGGTGAACATCTTGCCACTGCCCCAGAAGCCATCAGACTGACCCTACAAAGTCTAATCTTGGACGGTCAACATGCAATGAAGTACATAATCCGTTGAGCTCTGGACACAGCAGACTGTTTGAGTAAGGCAGTAGGGACCAGCGTGGTTCTTCGGCGCCATGCCTTCATTCGCCTCACATGCTTTTCATCTGACATGCAGAAGTCTCTTATGGACATACCCTTTGATGGCTTGAATTTGTTTGGAGCAACGGCAGACTCAGCCCTGGAAAAACTTTAAGAGCAAAGCCACCATTCTCTCTTTGGGCCCAGCTCAGCCTGTTCATCAGTTCCCCAAACAACAGCACCCCTTTCAAGGCTGTGGAAAGGGGATATCAACAGAGGCAGCATCAATATCTATCACAACAGCAACAGGCCTACACATCCTATCGAGGGAGAGGATGGGGGCCATGCCCACAAGGGCAATGTGCTACCCAGCCCATGCAGCTACCGCACAACTGCTTTAAATTGTCCTAGGTGCCACAAAATCAAGTCACCTTTTACCTCCCCAGATGGCAGAGCATCACGTCATGAGCAATGGGTGCTCCAGATCGTGTAATACCTCTCCTGTCCTCCCGACGTGCCACCCACATCGCAACACCTCCTGAAGGACATCTTGCCCATACGCCTCAGAGAAGTGCAGGCTGACTTTGGCCAAGGAAGCAATAGCGAGGGTGCCTGCATCAGAGATCAGGACTGGTTGCTACTTTATTTCATGGTGCAGAAGACGAATGGAGGCCCTTGCCCCATCGTAGACCTTCGCCCTGTTAACTTCTTCCTCTAGAAGAACATGTTCAAGTTGCTTACCCTGGCCCAAATCCTGCATGTTTTCGACACAAAAGTCTGAATGGTAGTGTTGGACTTACAAGACGTGTACTTTCACATCCCCGACTTGCAGTCCCACAAGTGTTACTTGTGCTTTCAGGTGGGCCATGAGCACTTTGTTCTCTGTGCTCTCCTTTGACCTTACCAGTGCTTCTCAGGTGTCCACAAAGGTGATGGTTGCAGCCCATCTGTGGAAGTTGGAAACACCAGTCTTCCCATGCTTCAACAACTGGCTATTGAAGCGGGCTTGCTTCAAGCAGTCGTAAACCACCTCCAGACGATAAACGCCCTGTTGACATTGACATGGTTTTTCCATCAATGTACCGAAGTCACACCTGACTCCATCACAAGGGCTCCCCTTCATTGGAGCTGTCCTGGACACAGTGCTTTTCCGTGCCATCCCTCTGCCTCAGTGAGTCCAGGATATTCTGGCTGTGATCCTGATATTTCAACCCTTGGCCTGGGTCTCGGTGAGAGGGGCTCTCACACTTCTGGGCCTCTTGGCCTCCTGCTTCCTTCTAGTGTGCCACATCAGGTGGCACGTGCAGGCTCTGCAGTGGGATCCGAAGTTTCATTGTGCTTAGCACCAGGACAACTTTTCAGATTCCATCCAGGTGTCAAAGGAGACTGCAAAGGTTCTGTAGTGGTGGCTGCTCAACCGCAATTGGACTGTTTGGCAGACCCTTCTTTCTACCTGACCCAGAGCTAATGGTCATGATGGGTGCATCGTTTGGGAAGGTCATCTGTGAGAGGTGGATACCAAAGGACTCTGGTCTCCTGCAGGGACTCCCCTCCACATCAACTTGCTGGAGTTGTGAACAGTTCAGTTGGCACTGAAGGTGTGTCTTCCGGCCATCAAGAGGAGATTCTCACACACAACCGCCATGTGGTAATACATCCAACAGGGCAGCAAGGGGGCCTTGAGTTCTGCTCCAGGAGGTATTGCCTCTCTGGAAGTGGCTGAATGTTCAGAGCATTTCCCTGAAAGCTCAGTCCCTATCAGCATTAAACACCAGGGCGCATAGACTCAGCTGACGTTGCCTAGTGGACCACAAATGGTAGTTACAGTCAGTTGTGGCATAAGGCATCTTCTAGCAATGGGGAGAACAGTGGCTCGATCTTTTGCCATGCCAAAGAATGTACAGTGTCCAAACTGTTTGCGTGTTGGAGTTCCCCAGGCAGTGCTCCCCGACTGATGCCTCCTGCCAGCATTGGAGGTCAGGACTCCTGTACCCCTTTCCTGCCCTCCCTCTCCTGTGCAGAGTACTGAAAAAGACTACAAGACTGGACACAAGTCATGGTAGTGGCTTTGGATTGGGCTACAAGAGTGCGGTACCCACACCATTTGGCCTTGACCATTTGTCGGCTGGTCCGGTTGCACCTTTGTGAGGAAATCATGTTGCA
Organism: Pleurodeles waltl; assembly: GCF_031143425.1. Classification (NCBI taxonomy): domain Eukaryota; kingdom Metazoa; phylum Chordata; class Amphibia; order Caudata; family Salamandridae; genus Pleurodeles; species Pleurodeles waltl. Next base: position 1,533,770,755 of record NC_090447.1, on the reverse strand, counting down.
TCAGCAGGGTGAGTCTTGCAACCAATCCTACACAACATATACATCCATGCATGGAGACTGAGCAGCGACAGCTAGTGTCTTTTGATCTTTCTCCCAAAGTGGTTGTTGTCATCTTGCCAGCCAACCGTCTACCCACAAAATCTGTCTTTTCAGGACATTGGGAGAAGTTATTTGCTCGGTGTTCTTCCCAACATATCTTCCCTCTGAATGCATAGGTTCGATGGCATGTGTAGCTGCAGATACACATGTTGTGCATAGCCCGCCATCTGGTGTTGGGTCGGAGTGTTACAAGTTGTTTTTCTTCGAAGAAGTCTTTCGAGTCACGAGACCGAGGGACTCCTCCTCTTTTGCTTCCATTGCGCATGGGTGTCGACTCCATCTTCGATTGTTTTCTTTCCGCCATCGGGTTCGGACGTGTTCCTTTTCGCTCCGGGTTTCGGAACGGAAAGATAGTTAAAAATTCGGAAAATTACGTCGGTATTGTTGCGTTCGGGATCGGGTTAGATAGAATCGACACCGAATCGAATCGTGAAGAGCTCCGGTAGCCCTTCAGGGTAATTTCGATCCCCCGTCGGGGCCTGGTCGGCCCGACCGCGTGTAACTTCGAGGCTAATGGAACGGACCCCGTTCCGATTCTGTCCTAAATGCCACAACAAATACCCATATACAGACCAACATTTGGTCTGTAACCTGTGCCTGTCGCCCGAGCACAAGGAAGAAACTTGTGAGGCCTGTCGTGCGTTTCGATCCCGAAAAACGCTCTGTGACCGGCGAGCCAGAAGATTACAGATGGCGTCCACACCGACAGGACACCGAGAGTTCGAGGAACAAGGAGAAGAAGAGGAAGCCTTCTCTATCCATGAATCGGACTCGGAGGAATTCGACGTCCACGAAACAGTGAGTAAGACGTCGAAGCCAGCACACAAGAAAACAGACAAGGCCCAGGGGACGCCACTGCCAACAGGCCATGGCTCAACCCATAAAGTCGGTGACCGCCCATCGGCACCGAAAAAGGCCGAACTAGTGCCGAGATCGTCCGACTCGGGTCGAGACACAGGCATGCAGCAATCTCGGGACCGAGAAAGTGCTGCCGACAAAGATCGACGCAGAGACAGCGGAGCCGAAGCTGCTCGACGCAGAGACAGCGGCACCGAGGAGGATCGACGCAGAGAAGTTTCGACTCCAAAAAAGAGAAAAGTCGCCTCGGAGCCGAAAACGAGTAAGGACATAGTTTCGGTGCTGAAACGACCGGCAACCGAGCCAACTACCAGCTCCTATTCAGAGGAGCAATCACTGTCCTCTCAATTGCGCAAACATAGATTCGAGGAAGAGTTACAGTCCACTGAAGTAGACCACACTCAAAAGCGGATCTTCATACAGAGTGGAACAGGGAAGATCAGCACCCTTCCCCCTATTAGGAGAAAAAGGAGACTTGAGTTCCAAACACAGGAACAAGCACCACAAACAAAAGTGGTGAAGAAGGTAACTCCGCCACCCTCTCCTCCACCTGTAACTCACATATCACCGCCACAGACTCCGTCACACTCACCGGCTCACACCACCATGAGCCAAGATGACCAGGACGCTTGGGACCTATACGACGCCCCAGTGTCAGACAACAGTCCGGAGGCGTATCCTACCAAGCCCTCACCACCAGAGGACAGCACAGCGTATTCACAGGTGGTAGCTAGGGCAGCAGAGTTCCATAACGTGTCGCTACACTCGGAACCTGTCGAGGATGACTTCCTTTTCAACACCCTCTCCTCCACCCATAGCACCTACCAGAGCCTGCCTATGCTCCCAGGAATGCTAAGGCACGCAAAGCAAATCTTCAAAGAGCCTGTCAAGAGTAGAGCAATAACACCAAGGGTGGAAAAGAAATATAAAGCACCGCCCACAGACCCTGCTTTCATCACCTCACAACTGCCACCAGATTCAGTTGTAGTAGGGGCAGCTCGCAAGAGAGCCAACTCTCACACATCAGGCGATGCACCACCTCCGGATAAAGAAAGCCGCAAGTTCGACGCAGCCGGAAAAAGGGTCGCAGTACAAGCTGCAAACCAGTGGCACATCGCTAACTCTCAAGCGCTCCTAGCGCGATATGACAGAGCCCATTGGGACGAGATGCAGCACCTCATCGAGCATCTACCCAAAGATTTACAAAAAAGGGCGAAACAGGTGGTTGAGGAGGGACAAAACATCTCCAATAACCAAATACACTCCTCTATGGATGCAGCGGACACAGCTGCAAGAACAATTAACACAGCAGTAACCATAAGAAGGCACGCGTGGTTACGAACATCTGGCTTTAAACCGGAGATACAGCAAGCGGTGCTCAATATGCCATTCAATGAGCAACAATTGTTCGGACCTGAAGTGGACACGGCAATTGAGAAGCTAAAAAAGGACACTGACACTGCCAAGGCCATGGGCGCACTCTATTCCCCACAGGGCAGAGGCACTTTCGGCACCTTCCGCAAAACAACCTTCAGAGGGGGGTTTCGGGGTCAGGCCACACAAGCCAGTACCTCACATTCAACACCGTCTACCTACCAGGGACAGTACCAAAGGGGAGGCTTTCGGGGCCAGTACAGAGGAGGACAATTCCCTAGAAACAGGGGAAAATTTCAAAGCCCAAAAACACCTGCAACCAAACAGTGACTCACAGGTCACTCATCCCCTCCACCCAACACCAGTGGGGGGAAGAATAAGTCAGTATTACCAATCTTGGGAGGAAATAACAACAGACACTTGGGTCTTAGCAATTATCCAACATGGTTATTGCATAGAATTTCTCCAAATCCCTCCAAACATACCACCAAAAACACAGAATATATCAAAACAGCAAAAGAACGCAATAGAACTGGTTCCAAGTACACAAATAAACACAGGAGTTTACTCACTGTACTTTCTAATACCAAAAAAGGACAAAACACTGAGACCAATCCTAGATCTCAGAACACTAAACACCTACATCAAATCAGAACACTTTCACATGGTCACGCTACAAGAAGTGTTACCATTGCTAAAGCAACAAGACTACATGACAACCTTAGATCTCAAAGACGTGTATTTCCACATACCGGTACATCCCTCGCACAGGAAATACCTAAGGTTCGTATTCAAAGGAATACATTACCAATTCAAAGTATTGCCGTTCGGTATAACAACCGCACCAAGATTCTTTACAAAATGCCTAGCAGTAGTAGCTGCACACATCAGAAGGCAGCAAATACACGTATTCCCGTATCTAGACGATTGGCTAATCAAGACCAACTCACTGACAAAGTGTTCACACCACACAGATCAGGTCATACAAACCCTCTACAAACTCGGTTTCTCCGTCAACTATGCAAAATCACACATTCTGCCGTGCAAAGTACAGCAATACCTAGGAGCAACAATAGACACAACAAGGGGAATAGCCACTCCAAGTCCACAAAGGGTTCAAAATTTCCTAAAAGTTATACAAACCATGTATCCAACACAAAAAATACAGGCAAAGATGGTATTACAACTCCTAGGCATGATGTCCTCATGCATAGCCATTGTCCCGAACGCAAGACTGCACATGAGGCCCTTACAACAGTGCCTAGCATCACAATGGTCACAAGCACAGGGTCACCTTCTAGATCTGGTGTTGATAGACCGCCAAACATACATCTCGCTTCTATGGTGGAACAGTATAAATTTAAACAAAGGGCGGCCTTTCCAAGACCCAGTGCCACAATACGTGATAACAACAGATTCTTCCATGACAGGGTGGGGAGCACACCTCAATCAACACAGCATCCAAGGACAATGGGACGTACATCAAACAAAGCTGCATATAAATCACCTCGAACTGCTAGCAGTTTTTCTAGCGTTAAAAGCATTCCAACCCATCATAACCCACAAGTACATTCTTGTCAAAACAGACAACATGACAACAATGTATTATCTAAACAAACAGGGGGGGACACACTCGACACAGCTGTGCCTCCTGGCACAAAAAATATGGCAATGGGCAATTTACAACCACATTCGCCTAATAGCACAGTTTATTCCAGGGATCCAGAATCAACTTGCAGACAATCTCTCTCGAGATCACCAACAGGTCCACGAATGGGAAATTCACCCCCAAATTCTAAACACTTACTTCAAACTTTGGGGAACACCTCAAATAGACTTATTTGCAACAAAGGAGAATGCAAAATGCCAAAACTTCGCATCCAGATACCCACACAGTCAGTCTCAAGGCAATGCCCTATGGATGAACTGGTCAGGGATATTTGCGTACGCTTTTCCCCCTCCCCCTCTCCCTCTCCTTCCATATCTAGTAAACAAATTGAGTCAAAACAAACTCAAACTCATACTGATAGCACCAACATGGGCAAGGCAACCTTGGTACACAACACTGCTAGACCTATCAGTAGTACCCCACGTCAAGTTACCCAACAGGCCAGATCTGTTAACACAACACAAACAACTGATCAGGCATCCAAACCCAGCATCGCTGAATCTAGCAATCTGGCTCCTGAAATCCTAGAATTCGGACACTTAAACCTCACCCAAGAATGTATGGAAGTCATAAAGCAAGCTAGAAGACCATCCACTAGACACTGCTATGCAAGCAAATGGAAAAGGTTTGTTTGCTACTGCCATCATAATCAAATTCAACCATTACACGCATCTCCAAAGGATGTAGTGGGTTACTTACTACACTTACAAAAATCGAACCTGGCCTTCTCTTCCATTAAAATACACCTCGCAGCAATATCTGCATACCTGCAGATTACCCATTCAACTTCACTATTTAGGATACCTGTCATTAAGGCGTTTATGGAAGGCCTCAAAAGAATTATACCACCAAGGACACCACCCGTTCCTTCATGGAACCTCAACATCGTCTTAACAAGACTCATGGGTCCACCTTTTGAACCCATGCATTCTTGCAAAATACAATTCCTAACCTGGAAAGTTGCATTTCTCATCGCCATCACATCTCTAAGAAGAGTAAGTGAAATTCAGGCGTTTACAATACAAGAACCTTTTATCCAAATACACAAAAATAAGGTAGTCCTAAGAACCAATCCTAAATTTCTACCAAAGGTTATTTCACCGTTCCACTTAAATCAAACAGTAGAACTACCAGTGTTCTTCCCACAGCCAGACTCGGTAGCTGAAAGGGCACTACATACATTAGACATCAGAAGAGCACTAATGTACTACATTGACAGAACAAAAGAAATCAGAAAAACAAAACAACTGTTTATTGCATTCCAAAAACCTCATACAGGAAACCCAATATCAAAACAGGGCATAGCCAGATGGATAGTTAAGTGCATCCAAATCTGCTACCTTAAAGCAAAAAGGGAGCTGCCCATTACACCAAGGGAACACTCAACCCGAAAGAAAGGCGCTAGCATGGCCTTCCTAGGGAATATTCCAATGCACGAGATATGTAAGGCAGCCACATGGTCTACGCCTCACACATTTACTAAGCACTACTGTGTAGACGTGCTGTCCGCACAACAAGCCACAGTAGGTCAAGCCGTACTAAGAACTTTATTTCAGACTACTTCCACTCCTACAGGCTGAGCCACCGCTTTTGGGGAGATAACTGCTTACTAGTCTATGCACAACATGTGTATCTGCAGCTACACATGCCATCGAACTGAAAATGTCACTTACCCAGTGTACATCTGTTCGTGGCATTAGTCGCTGCAGATTCACATGTGCCCACCCGCCTCCCCGGGAGCCTGTAGCCGTTTGGAAGTTATCTTCTACTTTGTACATTTGTAAATATATTATTTAAACCTTAATTGGTACATACTTATTCACTCCATTGCATGGGCACTATTACTAACACACACAACTCCTACCTCACCCTCTGCGGGGAAAACAATCGAAGATGGAGTCGACGCCCATGCGCAATGGAAGCAAAAGAGGAGGAGTCCCTCGGTCTCGTGACTCGAAAGACTTCTTCGAAGAAAAACAACTTGTAACACTCCGACCCAACACCAGATGGCGGGCTATGCACAACATGTGAATCTGCAGCGACTAATGCCACGAACAGATGTACACTGGGTAAGTGACATTTTCATTATCACATGTTCTTCCGTTTGTTTGTCCTTAGCCAGCAAAGGCAAGGCCTTGTTGAAGCAACAGTTAAAGATTACCTTTTGCCCCTTTCAGCCTTCCTGCATTTACCTGATCAGCCATCTCTTTTCAAACCATCTATTGTGATGAGTTCTTTGAAAGGGCTGATACACATGTTCCCGCCAACACAGTTTGTGATGCCACAGTGGGATCTTATTTTGGTGCTCACTTAAATGATGTGCACTCTCTCCCATTCAAACCCATGTACAGCTGGCCTCTTCCTCTCCTAAAAATCAAGACGGCATTTCCTATGCCATAACATCAGCCGGGTGTCAGAAGTTCTATCATATATATATTTGTCTTCCAGGTCATACTCCTGCCTAAGGTAGTCACACAGAGCAATCCATCATCTTGCCGGTTTGCTATGCACCGCCTCATCCTGCCTAGAACGGCTCCACTCCTTGACCTTAAGAGGACGTTTTGGGTGTAGATCGAACCAGCGACAATCAACAGGATGGTCAACTTTTTTCCTTCTATGTGGTGCTAACAAAGGCAAAGTGGTACAAAAGGGGACCATCTCTAATTCGATGGTGTCAAGATCTTCTGTGAGCTGACCAAGAAATGGCCCCCAGAAGGCCCGTTCACCCACTCCACCAGAGCAAGGGCTGCTACTTTTGCGCTTGCATGCGGTGTGCCAGTTGTGGACATTTGCCAGGTGGTGACATGGGCATCCCTCCACATGTTAACAAAGCATTACTGCCTGGATAGCCAGGTCCAGCGGGACAGGCCCATAGCTCAATCTGTCCAGCAGGATTTTTGGTATGAACCATTCCAGACGTACCACTAAAAACTACCTTACTTACCTTCTGTAACGCCTTTTCTAGTAGAGACTCTTACCTACCATCAGATTCCTCACTGACTTTCCCGCCTCCATTTTCTGCGGAACGGACGGAGCGGTGAGATGCCAGAAGGGCCCTGATCCACTCTATTGCTGATGTAGAGACATTTTAAACCAAGCATTTGCAATACAATAGGTCTTGCATTTGCTTGAGTTAGAGCTATTGCCATTGTAAATTCATAACTGGACTTTTCTTGCCCCATAAGTTGGTCAATCCTGCCACATAATTTTGTCTTTTCCTGCCATATAATTTCTTTGGCCCTGCATATAACTAAAGCACTTCCATTTTCCTCTATCTGCAGCAAAAAATTAAAATGTTGCCCTCTGCGGTGGCTTACAATAAATGCTTAGAATGATTTATTAGATTTTTTTTTCTTAGGAATGTTTAAAATATTTGTGTAAATTTATATCCACATTGTCTTTTTGTTGTTTTGACATCCCTAATAAAATGAGTGTGGACTGTCAATACAACGCCAATTACAAGTTCTGTGAGATGATTATGACTTAATATAAAGTGATTGCTGAGTAAACATGACCAGGAGTTCAAAAGGTCAGATTTTAAAAACTATCTGGAATGTGCAGAGTAAAAATTATGCACATATTATTAAAAGTATGTACATGTTTGTTTTGTACTGATGCAACATGTAGTTGAACAAAAATTAATTTACTTTGGATATAAAAGAGACCGTATTAATAAAATGCTGTTCCTACGATTCTGTCCAAATGACTTGAATCAGAGCTGTATGGTAACAAAAAAAATGTATGATTTCTGAACATATAAATCTGAGGGACATTCCATTGGTGGAATTCCTTAATGCATCCCTGTATGGAGGGAAATACAGTGGTTGTGATGGTCCTCTGTATTTAGCTCTTCCTCCAGAAAACGGTTGATCTTTGATTTCCACCCAACTCTTAATCAAGCCACAATGCATGAATGGTCAGTGACTATACATTACTCAATTATTGCTCAGAATGCTAGCTTTCTTTCTTAAACATTCTATACAGCATTGGGGTTGCTATTTTATAAATGCTCATTTGTTAGAATAATTCGAGAAAGGTGTCACGCCACATTGTGCTAAGGTTAATCATTTACCGGTCAATATGCTGCCTTATTTGTCTACCCTTGCTCTAAAATTCCGACGGCTGCTCTGAGCCGCAGATGTCTACGTAGCATAACGAAAACAAATAACAAACAGCCTTATGCACACCGTCATCAAGTGGAAAAAGCAAGCTGCTCCAAACTGGCCTCTCGGCATTAGATTCGTATTTGAAGGCATCTAGTGACTTAAGTTGTTTAGCTTGTGAACAGTTCTCGTTTTGGGCTCCCTAATGATGATAGCCAAAAATATCTTTCTAGCCTTTTTTTAAATGTGGGGTGTCTTGGTTCTAAATTATTCTACCTATGAGTGTCCAGGCCTGTGGGAAGGGACATCACCTCAGTCTTTCATACACCTACCTTTTCCCTGCTCAGGTGAGCACAAAGAAGCATAGACATCTGTTCTAATGGAGAAAATGCGTGGCATGGACGGCCAGATGTGCTGTGAATTTCTTTAAAGTGGCAGGTAATGTGTCACATTTTCTGTGAGCACCCTGTACGTATTCAACAGTGTTTGTGCATGCTGAGATCCGTTCCTGCGAAGCGTACTGTCGTTGGAAATACTCAATCGGCGTAGGATAGAAATAAGCTAGTAATGGTACAAGCTGAAAGGAGGGCACTCGTTAAGAAAGCGTATTTTAATGTTTTCTCAGAGTCGTGGCCTACCCTGTAAATCAAGCAGCACGTTCACTGGGATCCAATAAGCGCCTCTGACCTGCTGAGCGGCTCCTTTTACAAGTGCCATTTCACGGCGCGTTGTTTATTATTCCAGCCTCCGTTGTTTTTGTAGATGCTCGTGGCGGCGCGATATCTGAAGCACGATGAGCAGCGTATTTGCATTGGGAATTCAGAGTGATTGAGGAGGGAGAGAAAACTATGGGATGTTTTGGGAGGGATAATCCAAGAAAAATACCACACCAAAGACCGCTGGAGTTGTTCACTTCAGGGTCACTATGTAACACCTCAGAGGCCATAGCTTTCACTTGACCCTGAGGTGAAGCGACAATTTTCGTAAAGAAAAAGCACACAGGTATTTGTCTCGCTGTGGGCCGTCTCCGCAACGTGTACCGAGCCCGCTGCGCTTCAAGGTAAAGTTAAGAATGGACCAGCTTTTCAAAGACCCATAGCTACACTTTGAAAGGCGGACAGTTTAGACGCTTGCATATATTGCAGGTGATGGCAACTATAAAAGCAAAACTGTTACTGTGCCTCGTGACACGAGATGCGCAGAAAGAGACTGAAAAAAGAAACAAGTTCATGCTCTGAACGCTTGGAATGCCATGGCAGCTACGGAGACGGAGCGCCGACAAAAGAAAACCCGCCATAGGGAAATGAAAAGAAATAACAACAAGTTTGTGCGGTGAGCGCCATGGCTGCCACGGACCGCAAACAAAAGAAACAAGTAGGTCGCTCACCCTGAATTTTATAGGCAATCATGCAATTATCCCTGTAACAGGGTTGGTGTCCAAGGCGGTAACCAAACCTCCCCAAAGAGGGACAAACGTAAAGCATTTGCAAATGACATCAAGTGATTTTTGAAAGGTAAGCCCAAGAACGAATGAAAGTGATGAGCATGAGGGGGGCATGGTTAAAAGCCAACATTACTTACAACAGGTCAAAGAGCCTGCACGCTCGACCTGAAAACTGTTTTTATCAGCACTTTGTGCTATTTTAAGGGTGTTTTTGTAGTATTTTGAGGCAGTCCGAATTGCTCATGTTTAATAGCGATTCGGGTTATTTTCTAGTAGTGGCTATTTTTAGTAGTGATTTGGGCTATTTTCTGGTAGGGCTTTGGGCTACATTTTTGCATTGGGCTTTTTCTGGTAGGGATTTGGGCTACATTCAGTTTCTATTTGCTGGTTTGCACTACAAGCTGCCATTTTGTTTGGGCAGTGCTGTAGTGGCTGCTGTCATTTACACTATTTAAGAGGCTGATGGACCGGGTGTTCAGCGGTGAGTCTGCCTGAAAGGCCCTGATCCACATTATTATGAATATAGAGACATTTTTCTTTTTTAAACTGTTTTTATCTGCATTTTACTATTTTAAGTTTTTTTTTTTTTGTATTTTGAGGCAGTCCCAATCACTTGTGTTCATCAGCGATTCAGGCTATTTTTTTGTAGCGATTTCGGCTATTTTCTGTTAGGGCTTTGCGCTACATTTAGCTTTGGGCTTTTTCTGGTAGGGCTTTGGGCTACATTCCGTTTCCATTTGCCGGTTTCCATTAAGAGCACCATTTTGTTTGGGCAACGCTGTAGTGCGTGCTCTCATTTACACTATTTAAGAGGCTGATGGACCGGGCGCACACCAATGGCGCTCCTAGGGCAAGCCTGGCTGGGACCAGAGGCCAGGGACTCTGCTTGTCAGGATACAGATATGAGAAGATGCACATCTGTTCAGCTCCTTGCCTTACAGGGTCCCTTAAGGGTAACTGCTATCATCGTATTGATTGTGGGAATGCTCGTTTGATCTGCCACCACTCTCCCTTCTCTCTGTTAGGGAATATTAACTTGGATGTTAAACCTGGGTTTCAGGGCATCCTTAAGTTGTTTTTAATCAATTGAAGGTCTCTTCCCGCACATAAATTTGAAATATACTCCCTCCTAGAGGGCGAGCAACCGGATGGACTGTTTTTAACTGAAACTTGGTCATAGTATGAGTCCGGCCCTGACCTTGCCCAGGCACTTCCCGACAACTACTGTATTTGTAGGAAAGATCGTCCCAATAAAAGAGGAGGTGGGGTGGCTATCATTCTTAAATCCTTCTTCACATGCCTGACCAACTCTTATCCACTCCCTGATTGTGAATATCTAATGTTCTCTACTTCTTTCTCAGCCACCTTTACATTTTCTGATATATTCATTTACAGATCACCAGGAAAAGGCAAGGAATTTATAAAAGCCCTTCCCGAGATGATTGCCAATATTGTAGCTTCAAAATCTAACTTCACACTTTTAGGTGACCTAAATTTCAATTTCGAGGATCTGGCAGACAAGCAAGCCGTTGCGTTTACTCAAGATCTCCTGGCAATCGAACTTGCTCAGAGGGTATCTGAGATAACACACTCAAAGGGTCACCTGCTTGACCCTATTCTCTCTAATGAAGACAACTTAGTAAGCGTAAAACCTGTACCAGTTATTTGGTCGGACCCCTTCCTACTTCCTTTTAGGATTATCTGCCCTCAGCACCCCCATGGTCACGTCCTCCTCGTCAGTTAAGTGAAGATTGTCTAAGCTTAACATTGACGATTTAACCTCGCTCTTAATAATACTAGATTGATATGAATACATACACTTCCACAGTCTATGCCGAATTCACTCACTGCTCACTCAATCTCTGGATTTAACGTGTCCCACCACTAATCAGTCCACACATCAGTGCACCAGCTCAGCTCCTTTGTATACTCCTCAACTTGGACTTTTCAAACAAGCCTGTAAAAGAGCTGCGAGACGCTGGAGAAAGGATTACTCACTGACGGTGAAGGCCGAGTATAGGGAAACTGTTAGGAAGTACCATGGGGCATTCCTGACCACTAAAGTAGCATTCTATGATAGTAAAATACAGATGGCGTCAAATGGGCCAAGAGAGATACCATATTGTAAAATCTCTTCAAAAACCTGTCTGTAACTCTCCAATTCAAGCACCCTCGAACCTGCATTGTAATACTACGCCAAGTTCTTGAAGGAAAAGATGGATGATATTTACACCTCACTGCCAGGTTTAGACTCAGCCCCTGGAACCAGTGTTCACAGTAAGACCCAGTTAAATGCCAAGATGATCCTTTCAGGCTTCCCAGAAATCACTCTCGAAACGCTTTCTTTGCTCCTTAATAAGCTGCAGCTAGGCTCGCCGCTCGATCCGGTTCCTCCTACTGTCTTATTCAAAATTATTGATGTGATTGTGTAGGAGGCTGGCCTGGTTTGTAGTGGGTACCTTGGGTACTTACACCTTATACCTGGTCAAGTGTTTCCTTATTAGTGAAGTAGTAGTGTTCCAGCAGCTTAGGCTGATAGAGGTAGCTATAGCAGAGCAGCTTAGGCTGAACTAGGCGACATGCAAAGCTCATGCAATGCCACTTATAGTTACACAGTACTTATACACAAGTAAAGACAATACTCAGTGTTACAAAAAATAAAGGTATTTATTTGGGTGACACAGTACCAAAAATATCATAAAGACAATACTCCTTCTGGAGGTAAGTATTATACACAATATATATACTATACACCAAAATTAGACAAGTAAATAGTCATAGGACAATGCAAACAGTAGGACATCCTATAGAATGCTATGGGAGAAAATAGGTGTGGGGCAACACAAACCATATACTAAAAAAAGTGGAATGTGAATCATGAATTCCCCCCTAGACAAGTGTAATGTGTGCAGAATTGCTGGGAGAGTAAGAATACAGTAAAGGTAAGTAAAGTACCCCACCCCAGAGCCCAGAAAAGCAGGAGTAAAGTACTGCAAATTTCCTTAGGACACACTACACCTTGTTTTGGGGATTTTGCAGAAGCCAACCAAGTCTGCAAAGAACAACTGCTGGATTATTGGACCTGAAGACCTGCAAAGGAAGGGGACCAAGTCCATAAGTCGAAAGGAGTTCCAGGAAGGACAGGAGCCCCTGCCAACCCAGAAGAGGGTGCAAAAGAAGAGTCCCCGGTTAGTCAAAGACTGCAGAAATGCACCCTAGGAAGATGCCAGCGGGTTCCTGCATGATGCAAAAGATGTCCCACGGCGTGAAGATCGTTGCAGATGAGATTTCGTGTTGGAAGGTGCCAACAAGCCTTGGCTACGACAAAAGTGCGTTTTTCATTAAAATGGCGCTGGATGGACCCAAGAGGGACCTGGGGGCCTCAGCTCTGTGTGAGGAGGAAGAGGGGGCTCTCAGCACTTTAGAGAGCCCTCAGGATGCCAGCCAGAACCCCCAGAAGCTGCAGGATCCGGGTTCAAAGGAGGTGCAAAATGCGGTTGATGTAGCACAACAAAAGAAGGTCCCACACCGCCAACTCAGCGATGTGGAGTGCTGAGGACCTGGGCCAGGCTGTGCACGAAGGAATTTTGCAAAGAGTGCACAGAGGCCTAAGGAGGCGAAGAAGAGACAGTACACAGGGGTACCGTCTTTCTCGGGGAAGGCAAGGTCTTATCTCCTCCAAATTGCGTCAGCAGGACCTCAGGACAGTCTGTGTCGATGATGTCCACCCTATGTGTCCTTAGGAGCACGCTCGTCATTGTGAGAGGAGTCCCAGGGTACCAGTCGTCGTCTTGGAAAGTGCCTGCTTGGAGCAGGGGAGTGATTCCATCACTCCGCGGGAGATTTCTTCGGTCCTTCTGGTGCAGGATGAAGAAGGGGAGTCCCCAGAGCATGCACACCGTGGTAACTGTTGCAGTTGTTGATATGGAGCTGAGGTTGCTGAAGACAAGTGTCACTTGTATAAACTTTGTTACAGTGTTTCTTGGAGCAGGCTACGGTTGATCGGAGGTCAGAAGAGTCTGAAGTTGTTGCAGAGGATTCCTGAAGGAAACTTGCAAGCAGAATCTGAAGAGAACCCACAGGAGAGACCCTAAATAGCCCTGAGAGGGGGATTGGCTACCTTATCAGGTATGGGCCTATCATGAGGGGTCTCTGACGTCACCTGCTGGCACTGGCCACTCGGAGCCCTCCAGAGTGCCCTCACACCTTGCAAAGCAAGATGGTTGAAGTCTGGGACACACTGGAGGAGCTCTGGGCACCACCCCTGGGGTGGTGATGGACAGGGGAGTGGTCACTCCCCTTTCCTTTGTCCAGAAGAAGGGGTCCCTGAACCGGTGTAGACTGGCTTATGCAAGGAGGGCACCATCTGCGCCCTTCAAAGCATTTACAGAGGCTGGGGGAGGCTACCCCTCCCCAGCCTGTAACACCTATTTCCAAAGGAAGACGGTGTAACACCCTGCTCTCAGAGGAAATGCTTTGTTCTGCCTTCCTGGGACTGGGCTGCCCAGACCCCAGGAGGGCAGAACCCTGTCTGTGAGGTGGCAGCAGCTGTAGCTGCAGTGCAAGCCTCAGAGAGCTGGTTTGGCAGTACTGGGGGTCCATGGTGGAGCCTCCAGGATGCATGGAATTGGCTCCCCAATACCAGATTTGGGATAAGGGGGGGGACAATTCCATGATCTTAGACACGTTACATGGCCATATTCTGAGTTACCATTGTGAAGCTACATATAGGTATTGACCTATATGTAGTGCACACGTGTCATGGCGTCCCCGCACTCGCAAAGTGCGGGGAAATGACCCTGAACTATGTGAGGGCACCTTTGCTAGTGCAAGGGTGCCCTCACACCTAGTAACTTTGCACCTAACCTTCAGCAGGTGACTTATAAGTTACTTAAGTGCAGTGAAAATGTCTGTGAAATAACGTGTGCGTTATTTCACGCAGGCTGCTATGGCAGTCCTGTGTAAGGGTTTGTCTGAGCTCCCTAAGGGTGGCAAAAGAAATGCTGCAGCTCATATGGATCTCCTGGAACCCCAGTGCCCTGGGTATGTAGGTACCATATATTAGGGACTTATAAGGGGGGTCCAGTGTGCCAATTGAAATTGGTAAATGAAGTCACTGGCCTACAGTGACAAATTTAAAAGCAGAGAGAGCATAAGCACTGAGGTTCTGATTACCAGAGCCTCAGTGACACAGTTAGGCACTACACAGGCATACACATTAGGCCACAAACTATGAGCACTGGGGTCTTGGCTAGCAGGATCCCAGGGAGACAGGCAAAACACACTGACATATAGGTTTTTATCTATGAGCACTGGGGTCCTGGCTAGCAGGATCCCAGTGACACAGTAAAAACACACTGGCACACACTCACAAACAGGCCAAAAGTGGGGGTAACCATGCTAGAAAGAGGCTACTTTCCTACAGATTGGACCTTTCCTTTTAGCGGTCCTTAATCTGTCCTTGGCCAAGGAAATGGTGCCAGTTGCCTGGAAGCATGCAATAGGAGCCCTATTAAAAAAGCCCAACGTGGACCCGCTGGATACTAGGAATCATAGGTCGATTTCACTCCTGCCTGGGCCAAGTAAAATCGTTGAGAAATAAGTAAACAAACAGTTTTTCGATTTTCTTGAGGAACATGACTCGCTTCATCCTACTCAAACAGGATTTAGACCTCGCCGTGGTACAGAAACTTCCCTTTTGACAGCAGTGGAAGAAGCAAAAAAGATTTCTAGATCAAGGATGTGGGGTTGCTATCCTTCTGGACCTTATTGCTGCGTTTGACATGGTAAAGCACAAGATCCCCTTGGAGATACTCCAAAATATCATAGTGACTGGACAGGCTCTTCTCTGGCTTAAATCATTCCTCAAACAGAGAACGTTCCAAGTATTCGATGGTGATTGTAGATCAGATCTTATGCCGCTCAACTGTGAGGTCCCTCACAGATCCTCTCTGAGCCCCACCCTTTTTAATGTTTATAAGCTGCCTTTGTCTGAATTCGTCCTTGTACATGGTATCTCGCTAGTATCATATGCTGACAATACCCACAACATATTTTTTCGGTGAGCCATGTAAAGAACGATCAACCTCCACTCTCTTGACTCCTGCGATACGCATGTAGCTAATTGGATGAGCCGTTCAGCTCTGAAACTCAACGGGGAGAAAACAGAGCTTCTGATTCTAGGTAGCCCCTCTCCAAATATGATAAACATGGGATGGCCTAATGACTTAAGCGCCCCGCCAATGCCAAAGCCAGAGGTAAAAAGTCTAGGCATTTGACTGGACAAAGACTTGACCATGAACAACCAAGCAACGAAAGTGGCTGGTACCTGCTTTGGGATGTTTAGAGCTCTTAGGAAAATGTTATACCTTCTCCCGTCCCTGTCCAAAAGACTAGCAGTCCAAGTACTCATTCTGGTTCGACTAGTCTATGGAAATGCGCTATATTTGGGCACTCCCAAATCAACAGTTGACAAATTACAAATGGTGCGGAATGCTGCTGCCCATCTTCTATGTAACATCTCTAAATTTCACTCCTCCCGACAAGCTCCAAAGTCGCTACACTGGCTGCTGGTTGCTCATAGGATTACATTTAGATCCCTATGCATTGCTCACAGATCACACACCCAGACGGGTCCTAAGATTGGGAATACATGGATCATTTTTTATATCCCTACAAGCCGCTTGCGTTCTTCCAGCGCCTGCCTACCTATGGTTCTGTCAATCCAAAGAGCGAGAAGAGGCAGCTGATCTTTCCATTACAATATTCTCAAGTTATGGCATTCAATGCCTACTAGCATGTGGACTGCTGAATTGGAATTCCCATTCCACAACCGGCTAAAGACTTGGCTGTTCACACAGTCTTGTTGATCGCCTAGTTCTGATGGCAGATGTTTAACATTGTCACCGCTTTGTAATATGTTGTACACTATAGCGCTGGGATGCCCTATGGTAGCTATGCGCTCTATAAGTGCTTACTACAATACAGTACTCATACTGTCTATTAATAAGACGTCAGATCTAAAGATCTGCACACTGTATTATCTGATTCCCTTAGCTCTGTGTCTAGTGGTACGGACGGAGATCAGAAGGAAACTGCGTACAGGGGTGGTGCATCTACGAGGGCTCAACGTCTTATCCGGAGCGGAATGGATCTTTCGCATAAACTGCATAACCCTGCCTGTCTGCACATGAGTGAATTGATGAAACGTTTCCTTATCTATTCTGGCACCTGGGGAAAGACCTAGGGTGAGAAACCTGGGGTTAATCTCTACCAGAAATGGCATTACCAAAGGTAAGTAACTTGGGGCCAGATGTACCAAAGGGGTTTTCCCATTGTCAATGGGAAATGGGATAATGTGTCAATGGGAAAATGTGTTCGTACATATGGCCCCTGGTCTGCTGGGCCAGACCTTAAATGAACCCCATTCTGCACGTAACCATCACCACAGACCCTTTACTTTCAGGATGGAGAGCACATCTCCAAGACTGAACAGTTCAGGGCATGTGTTCACCCCAACAGCGGGGTCTCCAGATCCATTATTCTGGCCATCATTCTAGCTCTCAAGGCTTTCCTTCTGGATATTACAAAGTGGTCCTCGTAAAGACTGACAGCATGACTGCTCTGTACTGTCTACAGAAGCAAGGCAGCACGCACTCCACACAGTCGTCGGCACCGGTGCAGATTATTTGGCTTTGGGTAATTCTCCATCAGATTCACCTTCTGGCAGAGTACCTTGCAGGAGTGGACACTGGGGTGGAATTTAACAAAATATCTTCTTGTCCATGGGATAGGTTGCTTCATAAATCTGCTTGTCCTGTAAAAAACATCGACTTGTCTCTGTTGCGATGTAGTGCAGGTACAAATTATGGCAGCAATCTCATTATGTAAGAGCTCTGATAATAGCCTCTCTGATTATGCCAGGGCTACTACCATAGTAGGGTCTTGAATACTTGCAGCTTCAATCCCTACTTTAGCAATTTCCTTATTTTGCCACCTTTTGGTAGAGCTACATACGGGGGCTGGAGGAAGCAGTAAGCAGTAGTTCCAGGGTTGGAATGCCTTTGATTCTGTGCAAACCTACTATACTAACTTGCATGTTTTAAGGATTTTCACCAGCTCATCTCTAATCCTTTCCTATACTGAGAGAGGTTGGAAACATACTTCTGACAAGGGCAGAAGTAGGCATTCTTTAAGGGTTGGGGAAAAAAGTGGTTGGAGGGAAAGTGAACTTGTAAACACACAATAGATTTTCGTATGAGCAATCTACACATTCATATTTACTCATGTAAAAAAAACATTTTCAAGGAGGAAGATTACCTGGTCTACTTCTGTATATTCTAGTGAATTCATGTAAGCCACTTATGCAAAGACATGCACTATTGGTGCACTTTTGTGACTTTCTTTAAGAATTGGGCCTCTAATTAGGTCTGGCATTAACCATGATATTTTGCTTTTATTAAAATTCTATGTCTCGCTCTATCCATCTATCAGCTGGCTTTACTGTTAGTGATAGCATACTGCTCTTCCACAAGAAGTATTCTTGTTCTGTGCCAGGAAGTACTGTGGCAATGTGGGGTTTTTGAGACCAAAAGTTTTTTTTTGCTTTTTACCAATGTTTGTTACATTGGCGAGAGCCTGTCAGCTACCACAACAATAAAGTGTTATAAAATCACAAGCCATATCAAAACAAGACGCACATTGACAAAACCAAAAGTCTAACAACCAATGTCGAAACGGTTGGCTTTTTCTGTGATTGTATATTTTCATGTTTTCATAATCTTGTTGAAAATGTTTACACTGATTTTCCAATATGAATATTTTTTTTGAAATACTAGCATTCATCAACACATTTCACTGAGTGAGGCTTCAAAGAAATAGAACCTAAAATTTCACAGTAATTTAGCAAAAAATGTTTTTCTTACTTGCATTTTTTTATGAACATTTTATTTTTAAAGCAAAGAATCATCAATCTTGCTTACAACCTTCTGCACATTTGCATCTAATCAGACCATTCTGTGAGCATTATATGGAGCCTCGTATTGTTAAACTTTTCAAATGTGTGTGCACACATTTTTTTACTAGAACCACTGTTAGTAGTGCAGTGTGACCAAGTTCGAACAGCATTAACATATGGAGACAAAAATTACCTCAACTGCAGACACTTCCCATCTGTGTAAACTGGCAGGCAAAGGTTTTGTGCTGCAGGGGGCTCAGCCTACTTGTCCCAAGGACAACATAAACATTAAAACTTGTCCTTGACCCCCAAACAATGTGTCCTGGGTGTCCAGCTATAGGAATTCCACACCCCTCATGGCCAACAACTTTACAGACCTGCTCAAAAAAGATGCAGCAATGAGTCCACAAGTGGTGACTTCACCCTCAAGTTCTACTCCCTCGTTCTCGGGGGTCCCCGAGATCAACCACTTTGCAAAATTTCAAAACTTCTACTCCAGGTTTCCGCCCCTTCAGTCCATGAACAATGCTCTATGGATGAACTGGTCAGGGATCTTTGCCTATGATTTTCCTCCTCTCCCACTCCTCCTGTATGTGGTCATGACCCTTCGGCAAACCTCCTTTACTCTCACACTGGTGGCTCCCACGTGGGTTAGACAGCCCTTCTTCCTGACCATTCTAAACATGTGTGTTGTTCCCCATGACAAGTCAAGAGGCCAAACCTTACGCAAAACCAAGGCAGTATCAGATATCCAAACCCCAGGCAGCTTAATCTAGACATTTACTTCCTGAGGTCCTAGAGTTTGGTTACTTAAATGCATTGACATTCTCAAGGAAGTCTGCAGACCCACTATGCATGACTGCTATGCTGCCAAGTGGAATACGTTTGTCCACTACAGCATTCCAAAGCACCTGGATCCTCTCAAATGTGCAGTCCAGGATATTGTCTGTTCCCTTCTTCTCCTGTAGACGTCAGGTCAAGCTTACCCTTACATACACCGTAATTTATCCGCTATTGAAGCCTACATGCCGTACAGGGAACACCCTTCATTATTTAGAATTCCTGTCATTAAGGACTCAAATGGGTCATCTCACATAAGGTTCCTCTTACCTTAGTCTGGAACCTTAAAATTGTTCTTACCAGACGTATGGGTCCTACTTTTGAACCACTACACTCATACCCTTTACAGTTCCTCTCTTGAAAGTTTGCCTTCCTTGTCACTTTTACACCCCTACGATGTGTTGGCGAGCTACAGGACCTCCCATAGGAGGAGCCCTTCTTCCTGTTCCTTAATGACAGAGTTGTCCTTAAGACTAACCCCAAGTTCCTCCCAAAATTGTATCCCTTTTTCATCTCAACCAAACCGTAAAGTTTTCTGTCTTTTTTTCCCCTCAACAAGACTATAGCAGAAAGGGCTCTTCACACTGTTGATATAAAATACTTTCTTATGTACAAAATTGACAGGACCAAGGCTTTCCACAAAACACAGCAACTTGTATTCACTAAACCCCACAAAGGTCATCCTCTGTCAAAGGCAGGTATATATAGGTCAAGTGCACCCAAACCTGCTGCTACATCAAAGCCAAGAGTACGTTGCCTGCTCCGCCTAAGCCGCGTCCCACCCACGAGAAAAAGGCTTCTATAACTTTCCTTGATAATATTCCTATAGCTGACTTTTGTAAGGTAGTGACATGGTCCACTTCACACACATTTACTAAACAGTACTGTATGGATGTCTAGGACTTTGTTTCAAGCATCTACACTATCCTCTGGCTGACCATCGATTAAAGGAGTATTGCCTTACAGTCTATGTGGAGCATGTGTGTCTAAAGCCACATATGCTATGAATGGAAATTTTTACTTACGCTGTGTTAGACCTGACAGCCTTAGGGTGGTCACCCCTAACTTTTTGCCTGCCTCCCTCCACTTTTTGGACACTGTTTTTGCTGGCTTTTAGACTCTGTGCACTTTACCACTGCTAACCAGTGCTAAAGTGCATATGCTCTCTCCCTTTAAACATGGTAACCTTGGATCATACCCAATTGGACTATTTAATTTACTTATAAGTCCCTAGTAATGTGCACTATATGTGCCTAGGGCCTGTAGATTAAATGCTACTAGTGGGCCTGCAGCACTGGTTGTGCCACCCACTTAAGTAGCCCCTTTTACCTTGTCTCAGGCCTGCCATTGCAAGGCCTGTGTGTGCGGTTTCACTGTCCCCTCGACTTGGCATTTAAAAGTACTTGCCAAGCCTAAACCTCCCTTTTCTCTACATATACGTCACCTCTAAAGTGTGCCCTAGGTAGCCCCTAGAGCAGGGTGCTGTGTGGGTGAAAGGCAGGACATGTACCTGTGTAGTTTACATGTCCTGGTAGTGTAAAACTCCTAAATTCGTTTTTACAGTACTATGAGGCCTGCTCCCTTCATAGGCTAACATTGGGGCTGCCCTCATACATTATTGAAGTGGTAGCTACTGATCTGAAAGGAGCAGGAAGGTCATATTTAGTATGGCCAGAATGGTAATACAAAATCCTGCTGACTGGTGAAGTTGGATTTAATATTACTATTCTAGAAATGCCACTTTTAGAAAGTGAGCATTTCTTTGCACTTAAATCTTTCTGTGTCTACAATCCACGTCTGGCTAGGTTTAGTTGTGCATTCACTCAGACACACCCCAAACACAGGGTACTCAGCCTCACTTGCATACATCTGCATTTTGAATGGGTCTTCCTGGGCTGGGAGGGTGGAGGGCCTGCTCTCACACAAATGACTGCCACACCCCCTACTGGGACCTTGGCAGACAGGATTGAACTGAAAGGTGACCTGGTGCACTTCTTAGCCACTCTTTGAAGTCTCCCCCACTTCAAAGCCACATTTGGGTATAAAACAGGGCCTCTGCCCTACCACCTCAGACACTTGCTGGAGAAGAAACCTGAACCAGAACCTGCATCCTGCCAAGAAGAACTGCCTGGCTGCTCAAATGACTCACCTGACTGTTTTCTACAGAGGACTGCTGCCTTGCTGTGGCCCTGCTGCCTTGCTGAACTCTTGCCTTGCTGCTGAAGCGCTCTCCAAGGGCTTGGATAGAGCTTGCCTCCTGTTCCCTGAAGTCTCAGGACCAAAAAGACTTCTATCTTTCAACTGGACTCATTGTGTTCCGAAAAATTCAATGCACAACTTGCTCCGCGGTAAAAAGTTCACCGCACTCCGATCCAGAAAGACACCACTCGACCCCGCAAGGAAAAGATCGACACAACGCCTGCAGTCGATCGGAACTTTGGACAACGCCACCCGACTTCCAGAGAGGAAATCGACGCAGCGCCTGCCGTGAGGAAACAATTCCACGCACAGCCCACCGGAACGATTCGCAGCCGGACAACAAACCCAGGATTCCACGCACAGACCCCGGGGCGTCTGAAAACCCCGCGACCCACAGAGCAGACCTGTCCGCGTGCCGGAAATCGACGCACGTCTTCCCCGTGTGAAAAATAACGACGCAAGTCCGTTTGAGAAGGGGCAAAACTGACGCACACACCATTTTTCCACGCATCTCCTCCTCTGCGGCCTTTGCGGAGATTTTTCACTCCAAACCAGGTACTTTGTGCTTGAAAGAGACTTTGTTTGCTTTTTAAAGACTTGGCACTTCATATCACTTTTCAGTGATATCTCTGCAATTTCTTATTGTATCTTTTATAATTTTGACCTGCAAATACCCAGATAAATATTATATATTTTTCTAAACACTGTGTGGTGTATTTTTGTGGTGCTATATTGTGTTATGGTATGATTTATTGCACAAATACTTTACACATTGGCTTCTAAGTTAAGCCTGGCTGTTCAGTGCCAGGCTACCAGAGGGTGGGCACAGGATAATTTGGATTGTATGTGACTTACCCTGACTAGACTGAGGGTCCTTGCTTGGACAGGGGGTAACCTGACTGCCAACCAAAGAACCCATTTCTAACACGCTGTAATTATCTGTTCATAGTATGTAGTGTTGTAGATTCACATGCACCTGCTGCCTCCTCTGGAAGCAGTTGTTGCTACAGATACTCTTCTGTTTCATTTACATATTTAACCTGTTATACACAACTTCAAACCTGGTCACTGTGATGTCCCTTTGCTTCTTCAGTACACTCGCCCACTGTGAGAAAAACAATCTAAAACAATTTAACAGAGAAGCTGAAGCCCATGCACTTGGTCAAAGATGGGAGGAGTCACTATACCTTGTGGCTAGAAAGTCATCTTTGAAGAACAAATATTGCAAACGTTGTAGCTCAACACTAAATGGCATAAAGAAGCAGAACATATGAACGTACAGGGCTACATGCTACACAGATACTTACAGGGTAAGTAACATTGTCCTCACAGTTTTCTGCTACTATTAATTTCATTTGGATACTTTTTCGACCGAGGGCATTTCCTCCTGTGAAGCTGCTGTTACTAGGTAATACTGGATCCTTTCAGCTTTTTTTCTGTCAGAATGACAGAATCCAAGAAAGCAGAATGTAGTCAGTATAGTTCTTGTATCAAGAAAAAGATTTTATGCTGATGAACCTCATGACAATAACATCTATTTCTGTGCTCTAGACACAAGGCCAAAGATTGCAAGATTTGTTTCAACAGAAACTATCAACAACTATGTGGGTCGCTTGCACCGGGAGCTTCAGAGTAAGCAGGCTTCAGAGGTCACTACTTCAGATGAAGAGCCTTCCCCTGAAAGAAGAAACCCCTCAAATGTCACTGGTAGGGGTAAAAAAATTGAGAGGGTGAGGTCTCTAAAAACAGAACCATCTACATTGGGCAAACTGTCCAAAAAGGTCTTCAAGATGTCAGACAAGCAGCTGGACAGGCAAGGTAAGGTGCCTTTGAAGCTGCCTCTTGCAAAGGAAGAGTTCCAAAAGCCTTGATGAGCATGAAAAAGTTGGACTCAGTAACCACCCCACCAATAAAGACTCAACCTGCTGTTGCTATTCTGGGTGGAAAACCATCATCAATGACCACACTGTGGACGTCTTGTTGTTGACGTTCCTCCACCAACAAACATCCCTTGTACTCTGACATCAAAGTTGCAGAGATCCTCAAGCACGTTGACCACAACCTTGTAGATGACTGTTAGTACCATCTGGTTACCATACCATGCCAGCCACCAAAGTATCAGCTGCACCGTTGAAACTTCTCAAACCCAAGTCACATACAAGATAAAGCATTTGCCTTATCTACTGAGAAGTTATTTGACACCAAAGGGGAGTTCCAGGATGAGGATCTGCTTGGAGCAGCACAGCTCAACTCCATGTCAACCAGCAGGAGGGTGATGAGGATGAGGAACAATATAGACAACGACTCCCTGAACAACATCAGTTTGGAAGATATTATTAGAAGAAAGATGGTGATGAAGTAAAGTGGAGATATCCGCATTATAATCACTCATGCGATGAGTATTGGGAAGAGTCACTATATAGCAAGCAGCTTTTGATGAGGTCCAGATGAATCTCATCAGTGAGTTGCATCGATTGATGTCTTACGTCGATGCCAGATCTCCGCATACTCCTGATTTTGGGACATCTGCCTCAATTACAACAGCATGCTGAATGACCCGGATCACGTGTGACACCTATGCTACAACCATACCACCACCTCCCGTGGAAACTATCCAGAGACCTGATACTGATCTGATGATGATCAGAATGAAGAAGTAGGGCTACCAAAACAGGCCATCGATCGGCCTGATGAGAGGGATAAATACATTGCACCAGCCATGTCAGAGCCAACACCTCTGCACGCTTACTACCCAGTAGATTAAATTGCTAGTGTCAGATCTCTGGTGGAAAGAGCTTTCAAGAGATTTCAATTGCTAGTCAAATTTACAGAGGGGGACTGAGTTTTTGGATGATTTTGAGAAGGCTTCTAGGAAATGTGTCAAGGTGATACCATCACAGACTTTATTTGGCAGGACGAAATAAATGCAAAACCCGAGCATCTGCCTATGTACGATCCCTTTTATGCAAAAACAAAAATATGGCACCAGATAATGAAACCCATAAGTAATGCTGACCCGTCCCACTCAAATTCTAAGAAAGTCTTCTGTGTACTTCCACAGGGATTATGTTTATCCACTTTCCCCTTTAAAATATATCTGTGTCCATTTCTGTTGCCTTTAAATTGTTCAAATGCTCAGTAATATCTTACCTGGACGATACAGAATTGACTGTGAGGTTGGATCATAATGCCCCTTAGTAGGAAATTTAACAAAGTGTCTTCTTCTGTATAGGCATGGATGTCTAGCAGGGTTCTAGAACTTCATGCAAATAGAAAAGATGGCGGGATTCCTATGGCATTTTTGCAACCTATTGTGTCTGGATTCACATGAAACCACTCTTAATAAGCTTCAGAGGATACAAAATCTGTAATCTTTATGCGTGATGTTAAGGGTATTGAAGCACTGAAAAATCCTCGCTTGCCAGCAGATTCAATTGTGTTTTGCCTTACTGGAACGTGCGCTCTACTACCTAATCGCTGTTTATTGTGCCGACATGGAATAAGCAAGAACTTGGGCAGAGGGTTATCTTACATAGGACTCTGCCTGTACACAACCTCCCTTCGTGAATTAAGGCTCTGAAGACCCATTTATTTTATTCATACTTACCTATTCTGTGTACGTTTGCCACAGCTATGTTCCATATCTGGACCCAGGCCCAGCTGTCTTGCTCCTGTCTTCTCCTTGTTTTTGCTCCCATTGTTTGTGTGCCCTCTCCTTGCTTTTCTCTCGTTCTCACTGCTCATTCAGACTGAGAAGACCACAAAATGGACCGTTTTGGGAAGAGAGTGTCCAGGTTTGCAGCAGCATCAATCATTGCCATTGTAGGATAAAACTGTAGGCACATATGTGAGGGCGTGGCACCATACTTGGGCATTCTTTCTGAGGATAAGAGGCAAAAATCAAAGGCTGTGCTGTAAGAGAAAGTAGCAGTGGCATTTATAGATGTGGCTGTGGGTATGGCCACCACAGACTTCAGCCAAAATTTGCTGCTGCAGTCCTAAGACACTCAGGGCCTTATTATGCCCTTGACGGAGCGGTTTCCTCCGTCACAAATGTGGCAGAAATCCCACTTGCCGTTTTATGATTCCATTATATTCAATGAGGTTCGTAATACAACGGACGGAATATTTATCACATTTGTGACGGAGGAAACCCCTCCGTCAAGGTCATAATAAGGCCCTAAGGTTGGTTGTGTTCCACATCTTTGTACGCTAGAGAATAACATAGCATACAAAATATGTCATTTAATGGTGAACTCCTGTTGGGACATCAAGTTGAAGGAATTTAGGTCATTAAACAGATAGTGACACTGCCAGATCCCTCTGGGTCATTCAGTACAGAAGGCAGACCCCCTTGGGGCATGAAAGAGGCTGAGGTACGTCATCATTTCAATGGGCATTCAAGCCGCAAAGATTTCCATCACTGCAACCTCACCGGATGCCTATCTTTAAGCTATCGTACTATTCTCCGCAACGGCAGTGCATATCCTACACTACAGTTCAGGAATTAGGGAGATTGGTCAAAGCAAGACTGATCACACCATCACTATCACACTGCAAGCCCCAGCTTCTCCTGATACTCCACCCCCTCCACTCAGCCTGGTGGGCCGAAGAATCTCCCCGTTCTGTTGTTAGTAGCCCGCAGTCTCCTTAGATGTGTGGGTTTTAGACCCGGTCTATTGTGGATATTCACTTCTACAGAAAAAAAAAATACCTCAGAAGACTTCTCATCAGCATCTTCAGGTATTACAGGGATTATTTCCATCAAGGCAAAGCTGGCATTGGAGCACATCTTCAAACCCCAGCAAAATAAAGGCTTTTACTCCAACTGTCTTCTTATTTAGAAAATGTCAGGAGAGTGGCAACCCATTATGTACCTCTGACCACTAAACAAATACCTCCAGAAGTAATCACTCAGAATGGTCACTCTGTAGGAAGTGGTGCAGTTGCTTTAAAATGGTGAACACATGGCCTCGCTTGGTCTGCAGGATGCGTATTTTCATATTTGGACACAGCTTGGCATTCCAGGTACCTGCGCTTCGAAGTAGCTGGGTGCCAGTTGTAGGAAAGTACCATCTTTCTTGGCATGTTACCCCCAATTTTACATGTATGTCAGTGTGTTTTTGCCTGTCTCACTGGGATCCTGCTGGTCAGGACCCTAGTGCTCATAATTTAAGACCTAATGTGTATGCCTGTATAGTGCTTAACTGTGTCACTGAGGCTTTGCTAATCAGAACCTCAGTGTTTATGCTCACTCTGCCTTTAAATTTGTCACTATAAGCTAATTGGCATACTGGACCCCGCTTATAAGTCCCTAGTATATGGTACCTAGGGCATTGGGGTTCCAGGAGATCCATATGGGCTGCAGCATTTCTTTTGCCACCCATAGGGAGCTCAGACAAACCCTTACACAGGACTGCCATTTGAGCCTGCGTGAAATAACGCACATGTTATTTCACAGCCATTTTCACTGCACTTAAGTAACTTATTAGTCAACTATATGTCTACCCTTCACTTGCTGAAGGTTAGGTGCAAAGTTACTAAGCTGTGAGGGCATCCTTGCACTAGCAAATGTGCCCTCACATAGTCCAGGGCCATTTCCCCGGACTTTGTGAGTGCGGGGACACCATTACACGCATGCACTGCATACAGGTCAATACCTATGTGTAGCTTCACAATGGTAACTCCGAATATGACCATGTAACATGTCTAAGATCATGGAATTGTCCCCCCATTCCAAATCTGGTATTGGAGAGCCAGTTCCATGCATCCTAGGGGGTTCCACTATTGACCCCCAGTACTGCCAAACCAGCTCTCTGAGGCTTGCACTGCAGCTACAGCTGCTGCCACCTCACAGACAGGGTTCTGCCCTCCTGGGGTCTGGGCAGCCCAGTCCCACGAAGGCAGAACAAAGCGTTTCCGCTGAGAGCAGGGTGTTACACCCTCTCCCTTTGGAAATAGGTGTTACAGGCTGGGGAGGGGTAGCCTCCCCCAGCGTCTGGAAATGCTTTGAAGGGCACAGATGGTGCCCTCCTTGCATAAGCCAGTCTACACTGGTACAGGGAACCCCAGTCCCTGCTCTGGTGTGAAACTGGACAAAGGAAAGGGGAGTGACCACTCCCCTGTCCATCACCACCCCAGGGGTGGTGCCCAGAGCTCCTCCAGTGTGTCTCAGACGTCTGCCATCTTGTTTTTAGAGGACACTCTGGAGGCCTCTGAGTGGCCACTGCCAACAGGTGACGTCAGAGACCCCTCCTGATAGGTGCATACCTGGGTAAGTAGCCAATCCTCCTCAGAGGGCTATTTCGGGTCTCTCCTGTGGGCTTCTCTTCAGATTACGACTTGCAAGAATCCACCAGGACTCCTCTGCACTTCTCTCTTTGACGTCTGCCAAGGATCGACCGCTGACTGCTCCAGGACGCTTGCAAAACTGCAACAAAGTAGCCAGAAGACTACCAGCGGCATTGTAGCGCCTAATCCTGCCAGCTTTCTCGACTCTTTCCTGGTGGTGCATGCTCTGGGGGCTGCCTGCCTTCACCCCGCACTGGAAGCCTCAAAGAAATCTCCAGTGGGTTGACGGAATCTTCCCCCTGCTTCAGCAGGCACCAAACTACAGCCTCACCGGTACTCTGGGTCCCCTCTCATCCTGATGAGCGTGGCCCCTAGAACACAGGAGGTGGCACAGCTGAGCCTAGTTCCCCAGGACTCAGTCCTGCGATGCTCAGCTCCCTGAGTTGACCTCCGGTTTCGTGGGACCTCTCTTTGCAGTGTTGAGCTGACCACCATGTTCCGTCTTCTTGAACCCGTGTTCAAGGACTCCTGTGGGTGCTTCCCTCCATCCAGTGGGTTCTCTACGTTGCTGAGGGCCCCCTCTGTCTCCACTCCTGAGTGGCGACATCCTGGTCCTTCCTGGGCCCGGGCAGCACCGTTTTTCTTCAACTGCGACTCTTGCAGGTAGCAAGACTTGTTTGCGGTATTTTGCTGAGGAAACAACTCTGCATCCACCAGCATGCTGTGGGATACTTTCTGCACAAAGCAGAACCTCCTACCTCCTCTCGCTGGTGCAAAACCAGCATCTTCTTCCAACCGGAGGCAGTCATTTTGCACCTTTATCCAGGGTTTAGTGGGCTTCTGCCCCCCTGTAGGAGGCTGGACTGGCTTGTAGTGAGTACCAAGGGGTACTTACACCTTGCACCGGGCCCAGTTATCCCTTATTAGTGTATAGGGTGTCTAGCAGCATAGGCTGATAGATAATGGTAGCTTAGCAGAGCAGCTTAGGCTGAACTAGGAGACGAGTGAAGCTCCTACAGTACCACTAGTGTCATATGCACAATATCATAAGAAAACACAATACACAGATATACTAAAAATAAAGGTACTTTATTTTTATGACAATATGCCAAAAGTATCTCAGTGAGTACCCTCAGTATGAGGATAGCAAATATACACAAGATATATGTACACAATACCAAAATATGCAGTAATAGTATTAGAAAACAGTGCAAACAATGTATAGTTACAATAGGATGCAATGGGGACACATAGGGATAGGGGCAACACAAGCCATATACTCCAAAAGTGGAATGCGAACCACAAATGGACCCCAAACCTATGTGACCTTGTAGAGGGTCGCTGGGACTATTAGAAAATAGCAAGAGTTAGAAAAGTAGCCCACCCCAAGACCCTGAAAAGTGAGTGCAAAGTGCACTAAAGTTCCCCAAAGGACATAGAAGTCGTGATAGGGGAATTCTGCAGGAAAGACACAAATCAGCAATGCAACAACAATGGATTTCCAGTCGAGGGTACCTGTGGAACAAGGGGACCAAGTCCAAAAGTCACAAGCAAATCGGAGATGGGCAGATGCCCAGGAAATGCCAGCTGTGGGTGCAAAGAAGCTGCTACTGGACAGTAGAAGCTGAAGATTCTGCAGGAACGACAGGGGCTAGGAACTTCCCCTTTGGAGGACGGATCCCCCACGCCGTGGAGAGTCGTGCAGAAGTGTTTTCCTGAAGAAAGACCGCCAACAAGCCTTGCTAGCTGCAAATCGTGCGGTTAGGGTTTTTGGATGCTGCTGTGGCCCAGGAGGGACCAGGATGTCGCCAATTGCGTCTGGGGACAGAGGGGGCATCGAGCAAGACAAGGAGCCCTCTCAGAAGCAGGCAGCACCCGCAGAAGTGCTGGAACAGGCACTACGAAGTGGAGAGAAACGGTGCTCACCCGAAGTCGCACAAAGGAGTCCCACGTCGCCGGAGGACAACTTAGGAGGTTGTGCAATGCAGGTTAGAGTGCCGTGGACCCAGGCTAGACTGTGCACAAAGGATTTCCGCCGGAAGTGCACGGAGGCCGGAGTAGCTGCAAAAGTCACGGTTCCCAGCAATGCAGTCTGGCGTGGGGAGGCAAGGACTTACCTCCACCAAACTTGGACTGAAGAGTCACTGGACTGTGGGAGACACTTGGACAGAGTTGCTGGATTCAAGGGACCTCGCTCGTCGTGCTGAGAGGAGACCCAGAGGACCGGTGATGCAGTTCTTTGGTGCCTGCGGTTGCAGGGGGACGATTCCGTCGACCCACGGGAGATTTCTTCGGAGCTTCTAGTGCAGAGAGGAGGCAGACTACCCCCACAGCATGTACCACCAGGAAAGCAGTCGAGAAGGCGGCAGGATCAGCGTTACAGAGTTGCAGTAGTCGTCTTTGCTACTATGTTGCAGTTTTGCAGGCTTCCAGCGCGGTCAGCAGTCGATTCCTTGGCAGAAGGTGAAGAGAGAGATGCAGAGGAACTCGGATGAGCTCTTGCATTCGTTATCTAAGGAATCCCAAAAGACAGAGACCCTAAATAGCCAGAAAAGAGGGTTTGGCTACTTAGGAGAGAGGATAGGCTAGCAACACCAGAAGGAGTCTCTGACGTCACCTGATGGCACTGGCCACTCAGAGCAGTCCAGTGTGCCAGCAGCACCTCTGTTTCCAAGATGGCAGAGGTCTGGAGCACACTGGAGGAGCTCTGAGCACCTCCCAGGGGAGGTACAGGTCAGGGGAGTGGTCACTCCCCTTTCCTTTGTCCAGTTTCGCGCCAGAGCAGGGCTAAGGGGTCCCTGAACCGGTGTAGACTGGCTTATGCAGAAATGGGCACCATGTGTGCCCATGAAAGCATTTCCAGAGGCTGGGTGATGCTACTCCTCCCCTGCCTTCACACCATTTTCCAAAGGGAGAGGGTGTAACACCCTCTCTCAGAGAAAGTCCTTTGTTCTGCCATCCTGGGCCAGGCCTGGCTGGACCCCAGGAGGCCAGAAGCCTGTCTGAGGGGTTGGCAGCAGCTGCAGTGAAACCCCAGGAAAGGCAGTTTGGCAGTACCAGGGTCTGTGCTACAGACCACTGTGATCATGGGATTGTGCCAACTATGCCAGGATGGCATAGAGGGGGCAATTCCATGATCATAGACATGTTACATGGCCATATTCGGAGTTACCATTGTGAAGCTACATATAGGTAGTGACCTATATGTAGTGCACGCGTGTAATGGTGTCCCCGCACTCACAAAGTCCGGGGAATTGGCCCTGAACAATGTGGGGGCACCTTGGCTAGTGCCAAGGTGCCCACACACTAAGTAACTTAGCACCCAACCTTTACCAGGTAAAGGTTAGACATATAGGTGACTTATAAGTTACTTAAGTGCAGTGTAAAATGGCTGTGAAATAACGTGGACGTTATTTCACTCAGGCTGCAGTGGCAGGCCTGTGTAAGAATTGTCAGAGCTCCCTATGGGTGGCAAAAGAAATGCTGCAGCCCATAGGGATCTCCTGGAACCCCAATACCCTGGGTACCTTAGTACCATATACTAGGGAATTATAAGGGTGTTCCAGTATGCCAATGTAAATTGGTAAAATTGGTCGCTAGCCTGTTAGTGACAATTTGAAAGAAATGAGAGAGCATAACCACTAAGGTTCTGATTAGCAGAGCCTCAGTGAGACAGTTAGTCATAACACAGGTAACACATTCAGGCACACTTATGAGCACTGGGGCCCTGGCTGGCAGGGTCCCAGTGACACATACAACTAAAACAACATATATACAGTGAAAAATGGGGGTGACATGCCAGGCAAGATGGTACTTTCCTACACCCCCCTGGACACTTTAGTGTCTCTTGGACTTGGTCCCCTTCCTTTACAGGTCTTCAGGTCCAGGAATCCGTCTTCAGTGCTTTGCAGTCTGTTGTGGTCCTTGCAAAATCCTTTATCACTACTTTAGTATGTTTTGGGGGAAATAGTAGTACTTTACTCCTGCTTTCCTGGGTCCTCAGTGGGGTCTCCTTTACACCCTTAGTGTTTTCTCACACTCCCTGCGACCCTGTACACACTACACTTGCCTAGGGGTGCATTCGTGGTTCACATTTCACTTATTTAGTATATGGTTTGTGTTGCCCCTAGACCTATTGCATCCTATTCTGTTTTACAGTGTTTGCACTACTTTCTGGCTGTTTTACGTACCTGATTTGGTTATTTGTGTATATTTTGTTACTTAACTTCTAAGGGAGTATATCCTCTGAGATATTTTTGGCACATTGTCACTAAAATAAAGTACCTTTATTTTTAGTAACTATGAGTATTGTCTTTCTTATTATATAGTACCTATATGATATAAGTGGTATTGCATGAGCTTTGCATGTCTCCTAGTTCAGCCTTGGCTGCTCTGCTATAGCTACCTCTGTCAGCCTAAGCTGCTAGAACACTGCTACTCTACTAATAAGGGATAACTGGACCTGGCACAAGGTATAAGTACCATTGGTACCCACTATATGCCAGGCCAGCCTCCTACATTGGTGGCACAGCGGTGGGATAAGTACTTGTAACTGCTTTACCACTTTGTCATTGGTGCTTTTCATAAGAAAAACATATTCCTAATACTTAATAATATACACAAGTAAACTTAACAGTCTTACTTTAAACCTAAAAACTTTTTTTTAAAGTTTCTAAAAAGTTTGAAAACGTTTTTCTCTCTGTTCTTGAAAGCTCAAAACTTTTTCTCTTACTCCTAACCTCTTTCTTTTCACCATGTCTGTGGTGGAGGCCACTTCCAAAGTTGTGAAAACAACTTATGACAATCTTAACTTTAAAAGCTTAAGGGGTCTCTGTATAGAAAGAAGTTTGGGGATTGGTAAGAACCCTACCAAGGATCTCCTTGAAAGTGACCAGAATCAGAATGTTCAAACCCAGGATCAGGAGGCAGAGAAGGAGGGTACCCAGATAGATTCAGGGATGGGTCCTGAGAATTATGGAGAGGGTACTTCCAAAGACCTTTCACTTAACAGGCCACCTAGTGAAGCTGGTAGTGGGAGGGGGTCACACCAGCAGTAGGACACCGTTCATTCCTAAAGGCCAGGTCACTAGGGTTCAGGCAGTCAGAGAAAGTTCTACTTCTACACATTCTCACATTTCCTCTGTATCAGAGGTTTCCCAAGCCTCCCACCCTGAGGACAACACCCTAGACAGTGAACTTAGAAAGCTGGGGTTAGAAGAGGCCAGGCTGAGGCTAAAGCAGCAACGGTTGGCCTTAGATAGGGAGTCCTTAGATGTAGAGAGAGAAAGGCAGGCATGGTGGCAGCAACAGCAGCAATCTTGATAGTCATCCTGTTAGAGAAACAGATTCAAGAAACCTGCATAAGATTGTCCCCCCTTACAAGGAGGGGGGTGACATTAACAAGTGGTTTTCTGCACTTGAGAGGGCCTGTATGATACAGTTGGTCCCTCAAAGGCAGT
Organism: Pleurodeles waltl; assembly: GCF_031143425.1. Taxonomy (NCBI): domain Eukaryota; kingdom Metazoa; phylum Chordata; class Amphibia; order Caudata; family Salamandridae; genus Pleurodeles; species Pleurodeles waltl. Next base: position 1,533,737,463 of record NC_090447.1, on the reverse strand, counting down.
GGGCTGCTATATTGTGGCTATCTTTCACTGGCACAGGTAGGGACAGACTCCTTATTGTCCGGGAGAGTGATGCTAACAGTTACAAAGTTTTGAAGGATGCACTCTTAGATGGATTTGGCTTAACCACTGAACAATCCAGGATAAAGTTCAGAGATATCAGAAAAGAGTCTTCTTAAGACTGGACAGACTTTGTAGACTGTTCAGTGAAGTCATTGGAGGGATGGTTACATGGCAGTAATGTGACTGAGTATGAAAGCCTATATAATCTAATTTTGAGAGAGCATATCTTGAATAATTGTGTCAGACTTGTTGCATCAATACTTGGTAGACTCAGATCTGACCTCTCCCCAAGAATTGGGAAAGAAGGCAAACAAATGGGTCAGAACAAAGGTGAGCAGAAAAGCTCATACACGGGTGACAAGGATAGCAAGAAGAAGGATGGTAAGTCTCATGACAAGAGTGAGGACAAAGACAAAAATAATTCTGAGTCTTCATCAGGCCCACAAAAATCCTCTGGGGGTGGTGAGTCCAAATCCTCTTCTCACAATCAAAAGAAGCCATGGTGTTATTTATATAAAAGTAAAGGCCATTGGGCAAGTGATCCCACCTGCCCAAAGAAAAACACCAAGGCTCTCACCACCACAACCCCCACTGCGTCCACTAGTGCGCCTAGTAATAGCAGTGGTGGTGGGAAGAACACTACAAATAGCCATACAAAGGGTGTAGCTGGGCTCACCATTGGTAATGTAGTTGGGGTTGGTCAAGTTAGGGAGACCACAGAGGCTGTTTTAGTCTCTGATGGTGGTATTGACTTTGCAACCTTAGTTGCTTGTCCCCTTAATATGGGCAAGTACAAGCAACTACCCCTAATAAATGGTGTTGAGGTTGAGGCCTACAGGGACATAGGAGCCAGTGTCACCATGGTGATAGAGAAACTGGTTGACCCTGAACAACACCTACTTGGTCAGCAGTACCACGTGACTGATGCTCATAACAACACTCTTAGCCACCACATGGCTGTTGTGAATCGCAACTGGGGGGGTTACTGGCCCAAAGAAAGTTGTGGTAGCCACTGATTTACCTGTAGACTGCTTACTAGGAAATTATTTGGAAACATCAGCTTGGGCTGAAGTGGAGTTGGAGGCTCATGCAGCAATGCTGGGCGTTCCAGGGCATATCTTTGCTCTCACAAGGGCTCAGGCCCAGAAGCAAAGAGGACAGGTAAACTTGGATCCTGGAAAAATTGACCAAGTGCTTCCAAAAGCTAGGGGTAGAAAGGGTAAATCCTTGCCCACTATCCCTCCCTCTCCAGAAGAGTCCCCTTTTGAAGAAGAGGAATCCTCTCCCTGTGCAGACCCTTAGTTGCTTGGCCCCTTAATATGGGTAAGTACAAGCAACTACCCCTAATAAATGGTGTTGAGGTTGAGGCTTACAGGGACACAGGAGCCAGTGTCACCATGGTGATAGAGAAACTGGTTGACCCTGAACAACACCTACTTGGTCAGCAGTACCAAGTGACTGATGCTCATAACAACACTCTTAGCCACCCCATTGCTGTTGTGAATCTCAGCTGGGGGGAGGGGGGTTACTGGCCCAAAGAATGTTGTGGAAGCCACTGATTTACCTGTAGACTGCTTACTAGGAAATGATTTGGAAACATCAGCTTGGGCTGAAGTGGAGTTGGAGGCTCATGCAGCAATGCTGGGCATTCCAAGGCATATCTTTGCTCTCACAAGGGCTCAGGCCCAGAAGCAAAGAGGACAGGTAAACTTGGATCCTGGTAAAATGGACCAAGGGCTCCCAAAAGCTAGGGGTAGAATGGGTAAATCCTTGCCCACTATCTCTCCCTCTCCAGACGATTCCCCTTTTGAGGAAGAGGAATCCTCTCCCTGTGCAGAACCTACACCAGAGGAGCTGGCAGCTGACACTGGTGAGCTTTTGGGTGCAGGGGGGCCTGCTAGGGAAGAGCTGCGTGTGGCACAGCAGACCTGCCGCACTCTAGAGGGTCTCAGACAGCAAGATGTCAAACAGCAAAATGGGGATATCACTGATACCCACAAAGTCTATTGGGAAGACAACCCTCTCTACACTGAGGGAAGGGACCCTAAACCTGGTGCTTCCAGGAGATTGGTCATCCCTTTGCAGTATAGGGAGTTTCTTCTGATTTTGGCTCATGACATTACTTTGGCTGGACATTTGGGCCAAGGTAAAACATGAGACAGACTTGTTTCACTGTTTCACTGGCCTCATATGTCAGAGGACACAAAGGAGTTCTGTCGCTCCTGTGTAACCTGCCAAGCCACTGGCAAGACTGGTGGCACACCTAACGCCCCCTTAATTCCACTTCCAGTGGTTGGGGTGCCTTTTGAGAGGGTAGGGGTTGACATTGTTGGCCCCCTTGACCCTCCAACAGCTTCAGGAAACAGATTCATCCTAGTAGTAGTGGAACATGCCACTAGGTATCCTGAGGCTATACCCTTAAGGACCACTACAGCCCCTGCAGTGGCAAAAGCCCTTCTGGGAATTTTTTTCCAGAGTGGGTTTCCCTAAGGAAGTGGAATCAGACAGAGGTAGTAACTTCATGTCTGCATATCTCAAAGCAATGTGGAAGGAATGTGGTGTTACCTACAAGTTCACCACTCCTTATTATCCACAAAGAAATGGATTGGTTGAGAGATTTAACAAAACTCTCAAAGGCATGATCATGGGACTCCATGAAAACTCAGGAGGAAATGGGATGTCCTGTTGCCATGCCTCCTTTTTGCTTATATGGAGGTACCCCAGAAAGGAGTGGGCTACAGCCCCTTTGAACTCCTCTTTGGACACCCTGTAAGGGGTCCCCTTGCTCTTGTGAAGGAGGGTTGGGAACAGCCTTTAAAAGCTCCCAAACAAGACATTGTGGCCTATGTGCTTTGCCTCAGATCAGGGATGGCAGACTACATGAAAAAGGCCACTAAAAACCTTCAGGTCAGCCAAGAGCTCCAAATGCAATGGCATGACCAGAAGGCTGTCCTGACACAGTACCACCCAGAATAGAAGGTGTGGGCATTGGACCCTGTAGCACCAAGAGCACTCCAGGACAAATAGAGTAGACCCCATCTAATTGTGGAGAAGAAAGGGGAGGTCACCTATTTGGTGGACCTGGGCACTGCCAAAAGCCCCCTTAGGGTGCTTCATGTCACTCACCTTAAACCTTACTATGACAGGGCTGACTTAACCCTGCTTATGGCCTCAGATGAAGGGCAGGAAGAAGAGAGTGACCCTCTCCCTGACCTCTTCTCCACCACTGAAGCTGATGGCTTAGTGGAGGGAGTTGTACTGGCAGATTGCCTTACTGCTGAGCTGAAGGACAGCTGCATACATCTCCTTGGACAATTCTCTGACCTCTTCTCACTAGTTCCAGGAACAACTATCTGGTGTGAGCACACAATTGGCACTGCAGTTTACCTGTCAAAAGTAAAATTTATAGACAGCCTGACCATGTCAGAGACTGTATCAAACAAAAGGTACAGAAAATGTTAGACCTTGGAGTGATTGAACCCTCTGAAAGCCCCTGGGTCAGCCAAGTGGTGCTTGTCCCCAAACCACATAGTAAAGAAGGAAAGAAAGAAATGCGGTTTTGTGTGGACTGTAGGGGTCTCAATCAAGTAACAAAAACAGATGCTCACCCTATACCCAGGCCAAATGAGCTAATAGATACACTGGCTTCTGTCAAGTATCTAAGCACTTTTGATTTAACTGCAGGGTATTGGCAAATTAAGTTATCAGAAGATGCAAAACCAAAGACAGCATTTTCAACCATTGGAGGGCATTATCAGTTCACAGTTATGCCCTTTGGATTGAAAGATGCACCTGCCACTTTTCAGAGGTTGGTGAATACAGTCCTCTAAGGATTGGAAGCCTTTAGTGCAGCATATCTAGATGATATTGCTTTCTTTAGCTCCACCTCGGATGATCACCTGATCCACCTGTGGAATGTTTTGGAGGCCCCGCAAAAGGCAGGCCTCACTATCAAGGCCTCAAAGTGCCAGATAGGGCAGGGGAAAGTGGTTTATCTGGGCCACCTGGTAGGTGGAGAACAGATTGCACCACTGCAGGGGAAGATCCAAACCATTATGGAATGGACCCCTCCTACAACTCAGACCCAGGTGAGAGCCTTCCTAGGCCTCTCTGGGTATTACAGGAGGTTCATCAAGAATTATGGCACCATAGCTGCCCCTCTTAATGACCTCACATCAAAGAAGATGCCTAAAAAGGTATTATGGACAGCTAGCTGTCAAAAGGCTTTTGATGAGCTCAAACAGGCTATGTGCTCTGCACCTGTCCCCAAAAGCCCTTGTTTCTCAAAAGAATTCATAGTACAAACTGATGCTTCTGAATTAGGGGTAGGGGCAGTTCTATCACAGCTAAACACAGAGGGCCAGGATCAACCTGTTGCTTTCATCAGTAGGAGGTTGACCCCTATAGAAAAGCGTTGGTCTGCCATAGAGAAGGAGGCCTTTGCTGTGGTCTGAGCCTTGAAGAAGTTGAGACCATACCTCTTTGGGACTCACTGTATTGTTCAAACAGACCACAAACCTCTATTATGGCTTAAACAAATGAAAGGTGAAAATCCTAAATTGTTGAGGTGGTCTATCTCCCTACAGGGAATGGACTATACAATGGAACATAGACCTGGGAATGACCACTCCAATGCAGATGGACTCCCCAGATATTTCCACTTAGACAATGAAGACTCATCTGGGCAAGGTTAGCCTTATTGTCCCTCGTTTTTTTGGGGGGGGGAGGGGGTTGTGTAGGAAAGTACCATCTTTCTTGGCATGTTACCCCCAATTTTACATGTATGTCAGTATGTTTTTGCCTGTCTCACTGGGATCCTGCTAGCTAGAACCCCAGTGCTCATAGTTTGTGGCCTAATGTGTGTGCCTGTGTAGTGCCTAACTGTGTCACTGAGGCTCTGCTAATCAGAACCTCAGTGCTCATGCTCTCTCTGCCTTTAATTTTGTCACTATAGGCTAGTGACTACATTTACCAATTCTAATTGGCATACTGGACCCCCCTTATAAGTCCCTAGTATATGGTACCTAGGTACCCAGGGCATTGGGGTTCCAGGAGATCCATGTGGGCTGCAGCATTTCTTTTGCCACCCTTAGGGAGCTCAGGCAAACCCTTACACAGGACTGCCATTGCAGCCTGCGTGAAATAACGCACACGTTATTTCACAGCCCTTTTCACTGCACTTAAGTAACTTATAAGTCAACTATATGTCTACCCTCCACTTGCTGAAGGTTAGGTGCAAAGTTACTAAGTTTAAGGGCATCCTTGCACTAGCAAATGTGCCCCCACATAGTTTAGGGCCATTTCCCCGGACCTTGTGAATGCAGGGACACCATTATACGCATGCACTACATATAGGTCAATACCTATGTGTAGCTTCACAATGGTAACTCCGAATATGACCATGTAACATGTCTAAGATCATGGAATTGTCCCCCCATTCCAAATCTGGTATTGGAGAGCCAGTTCCATGCATCCTAGGGGGTTCCACTATTGACCCCCAGTACTGCCAAACCAGCTCTCTGAGGCTTGCACTGCAGCTACAGCTGCTGCCACCTCACAGACAGGGTTCTGCCCTCCTGGGGTCTGGGCTGCCCAGTCCCACGAAGGCAGAACAAAGCGTTTCCGCTGAGAGCAGGGTGTTACACCCTCTCCCTTTGGAAATAGGTGTTACAGGCTGGGGAGGGGGAGCCTCCCCCAGTGTCTGGAAATGCTTTGAAGGGCACAGATGGTGCCCTCCTTGCATAAGCCAGTCTACACTGGTACAGGGAACCCCAGTCCCTGCTCTGGTGTGAAACTGGACAAAGGAAAGGGGAGTGACCACTCCACTGTCCATCACCACCCCAGGGGTGGTGCCCAGAGCTCCTCCAGTGTGTCTCAGACCTCTGCCATCTTGTTTTCAGAGGTGTGGGGACACTCTGGAGGCCTCTGAGTGGCCTGTGCCAAGAGGTGATGTCAGAGACCCCTCCTGATAGGTGCATACCTGGGTAGGTAGCCAATCCTCCTCTGAGGGCTATTTAGGGTCTCTCCTGTGGGCTTCTCTTCAGATTAGGACTTGCAAGAATCCACCAGGACTCCTCTGCACTTCTCTCTTTGACTTCTGCCAAGGATCGACCGCTGACTGCTCCAGGACGCTTGCAAAACTGCAACAAAGTACCAAGAAGACTATCAGCGACATTGTAGCGCCTAATCCTGCTGGCTTTCTCGACTGTTTCCTGGTGGTGCATGCTCTGGGGGCTGCCTGCCTTCACCCTGCACTGGAAGCCATGAAGAAATCTCCTGTGGGTCGACTGAATGTTCCCCCTGCTCCAGCAGGCACCAAACTACAGCCTCACCAGTACTCTGGGTCCCCTCTCATCCTGACGAGCGTGGCCCTTGGAACACAGGTGGTGGACCCAAGGGACCCAGACTGTCCAGAGGTCGAACCGAATTTTGAGGAGGTAAGGCCTTGCCGCCCCTCCCCAGACAGTAATCCTGTGCACTGTGTGATCTGCAGCTACAAGGGCTTCTGTGCACATTTCCAAGAAATCCTGCATGCACAGCCAAGCCTAGGTCCCCAGCACTCCATCCTGCGATGCTCAGCTCCCTGAGTTGACCTCCAGTGTCATGGGACCTCTCTTTGCAGTGTTGAGATGACTGCTGTGTTCAGTCTTCTTGAACCCGTGTTCAAGGACTCCTGCGGATGCTTCCTTCCATCCAGTGGGCTCTCTACGTTGCTGAGGGCCCCATTTGTCTCCCCTCCTGAGTGGCGACATCCTGGTCCTTTCTGGCCCGGGCAGCACCCTTTTTCTTCAACCGTGACTCTTGCAGGTAGCAAGGCTTGTTTGCGGTATTTTGCTGAGGAAACAACTCTGCATCCACCAGCACGCTGTGGGACACCTTCTGCACAAAGCAGAACCTCCTACCTCCTTCTGTTGGTGCAAAACCAACATCTTCTTCCAACCGGAGGCAGTCATTTTGCACCTTCATCCGGGGTTTACTAGGCTCCTGCCCCCCCTTTACACTTTCGCGACTCTTGGACTTGGCCCCTTTCCTTCACAGGTCTTCAAGTCCAGGAATCCGTCTTCAGTGCTTTGCAGTCTGTTGTGGTCCTTGGAAAATCCTTTATCACGACTTTAGTGTGTTTTGGGGGAAATAGTAGTACTTTGCTCCTGCTTTCCTGGGTCCTGGGGTGGGGTCTCCTTTACACCCTTAGTTTTTTCTCACACTCCCAGCAACCCTCTACACACTACACTTCCCTAGGGGTGCATTTGTGGTTCGCATTCCACTTACTTACTATATGGTTTGTGATCCCCTAGGCCTATTGCATCCTATTGTGTTTTACAGTGTTTGCACTACTTTCTGACCGTTTTACTTACCTGATTTGGTTATTTGTGTATATTTTGTATATGTTACTTACCTCCTAAGGGAGTATATCCTCTGAGATATTTTTGGCTCATTGTCACTAAAATAAAGTACCTTTATTTTTAGTAACTATGACTATTGTCTTTCTTATAATATAGTACTTATATGATATAAATGGTATTGCATGAGCTTTGTAGTCTCCTAGTTCAGCCTTGGCTGCTCTGCTATAGCTACCTCTATTAGCCCAAGCTGCTAGAACACTACTACACTCTACTAATAAGGGATAACTGGACCTGGTATAAGGTGTAAGTACCATTGGTACCCACAACAAGCCAGGCCAGCCTCCTACACCAATATCAATTGAAAGTGTGACCATTTTGCCCCAAATCAGCACCAATGACTTTTATGCAAACTGTATGGCCTTTATTGCAGCCTTTCTGAGAAAAGAAGATACAAAATGTTCCCTTAGAATGGCTTATTAAGGGCAAATCATCACAGCTTACAAAGGCAGTCAGAGATGCACGTTTAAATCTATTCCAAACTCTGCGGTTCACGCCCAACATGGCCAAATCTAATTTGAAGCCTACCAAACACATTTAACTCCTAGAAGAGAATCTAGACACAGCAATGCAGAAAGCTTGTCCATTGCAGGAAAGAATCATGAAGTTGCAATTCTTTGCAAGGTCAGAAGACAATGGCAGTTTGAACTTTCTAATCCCTTTTATGGATGATGCTCTCCTTCATCCTGTTGATCCCTCACTACAGACCGTCTTGCATATTTCACAGGAAGTACTGGAGACCTAGTGGCTTCAGGTGTCCAGATCTCCAGAGGATCAAATTTCGATCAGAACCAGAGTCAAGGTGGCAATGGAATGGTGAAATTTCCATCCTACTTGATCCGTCTGATCAGAGCCATCTTATGCTTCATTGGATGGCTGGGAAGCTCACTTGCAAGAACTGAAAGCTAATGGCCATTGTTCTGAGATGGAGAGACTGCGTCACATAAACATCCTGGAACTCAAGGCTTTCAAACAAGTCCTTCAATCTTTGTTTCCAAGGTTGGCAGTATCAATGTCCCTATTCTGTCAGAAGGGTCTCAATACCTTTGAATCTGGGCCATCAGAAACGCATTTCGCTGACAGACGACTATTTACCAGAGCTGGACAATTAATGGGTGGGTAGGCTGATGCTCTATGTAGAACAGCAGATGTATCCTATGAATAAGAGCTGAACCAAGATCTAGTAACAAAAATCTTTCATCCTTGTTGGCAGCCAAAGTTGTATTTCTTAGCAACATCTCTAAACAAACAGCTCTAAATAAGAAATGTAGGTACTTTGCAAGAAGGCAGCGGCACCTAGATGCGAGGAAAGAGGTGGTTTCTATGTTCTGTTTGAAGTCCTTTGCCTGCTCCTCACCATCGTGTCCCCTCATTCCTTAAGTCATCACGAAAATCAAGAGGGACCTATACAGAGTGAATGCTATGACTCTGGCATGGTCTTGTCAATATTAGTTCACAGTTCGTCCTTGATGTGCTGGGGTGGGGTTGCTGTCAAGATCGTGTCTCCGTAGAGGAAGGACTGATTTTTCATCACAGTTCACGGTCTGTAAGATTGACAGCATGGATCTGAATATGTGGAATTCTTCCATCTAGACATCCCCTCAAACCGGCTTGCGATCCTACATCAAGCCAGAGTGCCTTCATGTGTAAAACCTTGCCAAGCAGGTGGAAGAGGTTCTGCATTTGGTGCAGATGTGAAGGTTTATAGCCTCTAACCTCAAAGCCACATCAAGTACTCGGTTAACTGTTCCAGCTTGCAAGATCTGGATTGTCTCTTGATTTAGAAGTTCCTCAGACTTGACTTTCTTCACTAACCTCTAGAATCATGAGACAATTTATTGGAGGCCTTTTCGAGGCATTGCTGCCTATAGAACGTCCACCACCAGCATGGAAATTGAATGCTGGACTTTCACAACTGACAAAGCCACCTTTTACAGCCAACCAGAGTGGACCACACATTTGTAACATGGAAGACTGCTTTCTTGTTGGACATAACGTTGGCCAGAGCATAAGTAAATACAAGCGTCCACTATTAGAGAGCCATTGGTGTGGTTCTTAATCAATGAAATTATTCTGTGAACAAAACCTAACTACATCTCAAAGATGCCAACGGACTTTCAGCTAAATGAGCCTGTTGTTCTTAAGTATACTTCCAAAATCCCACGACTGCAGCTTTGGGAACTTTTCATCCTTTAGATGGTTGATGATGTTTGAAATTTTATATTGACTGAATTAAGGCATTTGGGGGGTCAGGACAATTGTTTGTGGAGGCATAAGAAGGTGAATAACCTTAGTTATAACATTCTGTTATTTTAAGGATGGTTGCCCACTGAAGGGATCAACTCATTGTACGAGAAGTGTATCTGCAAAACAGCGTTGTATGCTGGCATTCTGTTAGATGGTATCTATAGAGCAGGAACATGAAACAGCCACCACACATTTCTGAAGCAATACTGCCTGCACTGTGTGGGCAGGCTTTCTTCGCCATCTGTTTCACTAGGTATGCTTCTTCCTGCTTCCTTCATGTACTACGTTTAATCAGTGTTCTTAATTTCAGTATTACTGAGTGCGCCTTGTAATCTGCATACGGAACACTACTCGCTATTCTAATACAAGTATGTGAATCTGTGAAAAATCCAATGCTAGAGAAGAAGCATGTTACTTACCTGTAACTGTAACTGTAGCTCTCCATCTTTGGTATTGTTCACAGATTCTCATCACCCTCCCTCCTTCCCCAGTCAGAGGCCATTCACACTTGTGCATTAGAAATCTGAGGTGTGGTGACATAGAGTAGTAGAGATCAGTGTGCCTTCACCTTGTTGCTTGAACTTTGGGTCATTTCTAATGAATATGTCTAACCACAGAATCCTCGCCTTTGTAAAATTCCCAGGTTCTGGACCAGAAACGTTTCATAGCAGTATGCGGCTCCATTATGCTCTATGTAGGCTTCATTCCTCCCCAGATCTAAGATTGGAACCTCATATTTAGGTGCTGCCCCTGTGGGTCAATGTCATTTGATTTCTTTCTGCTCTTTTGAACTTGGAGCTGGAGTTCTGCTCCTACTTTCATTGTTTCTGCCACGATCCCCCAAAACAAAATCCAGTGTGCATGGGAACAATGTCCCCTCCTAAAACAACAGGCTTCAAACCATGCTGTGACTGCAGAAAACAGAACTTGGTCATGAACCCGTTCAAAGTGTGTCTTTGGTGCCTGGGATTGGGTCATGTCTTATAGTTTTGTGATGAGTGTGCCCTCATGGACACAAAGGCGATCCCAGTCTGTGAAGTGAAGCTGTACAACCCCGAACACTGAATGAAGTCTCAACTTTGCATAAGTCCAAGGCAAGGGCATGTAACAGCTTCTGCATCCAAGGATGGCCCTACAAGAAGTCATCTTCGTGGTCATAGTCCAAGCGGAAGCATAATAGATGGAAGTGGGTCCTCACTCCATCCTGCCGCGTTCTATCAAAAGAGAATTACGAGGATGTAAAGGTGCTAGATCTTACTTCTGATCTCTGAGGAGACGATCCCCTAGTTAAACCTAATGTATCCTGGGCTTCCTGGATCATCAGCAATACCATAGTAGATCAAGGCTTTAAAGAAGGCTATGCTATGTTAACCTCCTAGCCCTGATTTGAAGGTCCTGGTCCTGCTGGAATCCTTGGTCTATTACACCTCTCATGTCCTGGCCCTTTTAGTCCTGGTTTGGGTTGTCCTAGTCCTCCTTGTCCTGTTGCATCTATTGGTATCACATCTACTGGCTCTGTCCTCTTGATGCAAGGAGCTCCTTGTTCTGGTCGTCCCGAGTCTGGTAATTTTGGTACTGGTCCACCTGGCCATCACTGTTCAGTCCTTTGACTCTGGCTGGCCTTCTTACATCTGATCTTCCTCACCCTGGTCGTGCCACCCATGTTGATTGTTCTGCCCTTTTTGGTAATCAGAACTCTTATTCTCTAACTCCTGATATCCATGGCCCCGTTTTCAGTCCTCCTGTTCAAGATCCTTATAGTCCACCTGGTCCTCCTTGCTCTGGATCTTTGAGAGCCATTGGTCCTGGTTCCCGACTTCCTAGCCCCTCATCTATTGGCAATTGGCCCCCTGGTCCTGCTCTTCATAGTCCCCCTCGATCTGTTGCTGATCCTCCTGGCCCTAGCTCTCCTGCTCCTCATGGTTCTGGAACAACTTGTCCTGTCCCGCAACAGACCATCCTAGCCTTTCCTAGTTCTGGTGGTCGAGGACCTACGGTTTATGTTAGCCTTAGAACTTACTGGCCCTGTACACCCTGGTCCTGGTCTCTCTAGTCATTATTCCCATGTATTCCTGTCCCTGGTCTTTTAGATACTGGGTTTCTTGTTTCAGAGACTACTGGTCCTGGACCTTTTCATCTTCCTAACCCTAATTCTAGTTCCTAATCCTTCTGATCCTGGCCCCCCTGGTCCATGCAGTCCTGATTATAATTCTGGTTCTCCTTTGTCTGCTCCTCCTGCATTGGGTCTTCTGGTACTTATTCCACTGGTGTGTGTTTGCCTAGTCCCCCGGTCCTCCTGTCTTATCCTAGTCATATGAATCCTCCTGGACTCCTAGTTTGCCTGTTCCACCTTGTTCTTTCCCATCTGACTCAGGTCCCCTCTGTCATGGTCCTCCTAGTAATGGCCCTCCTGGGTCTGATCTTCCTCATCCCTGTGGCACTGGGCCTCCTATTTTCCATGTGATGGGTCTCATTGATTCATATAGTCCTGGTCACCCTGGTTTATAGTACCCCCAAGTCTGACCTTCATCAACCTTCTGATCCTGGTCCCACTGTGCCTGGATGTCCTGGTCCTTTATATATCACTTCTGGTCCTGCTGATCTAGTGTCTCCCCGTCTTGCAAGCCCTGGTTGTGGTCTTCCCGGACATGGTCCATTTGCTTCTGTCCCCTTCCTCCTTTTTGAGCTGATCTCTGTGGGCCTCGTCAGCCTTTCTGTGGTCCTTTCAATTGTTCTCTTGGTAGAGGCTAGCTTTGGTCTGTCTACTCCTGGCCCTGGTTGCACTTATCCCACTAGACTTGGGACTTGTACTCGGCCCTACTGGCCTTTCTGGATGTGCTGGTCCAGGGCCTTCTGGGCTAGATGTACACATGTTAGGAATTGTGATTTCCAAATTATGATTCTTATAGAATCACAATTAGGTAACCACAATTCCTAATGTAAGAAAACATTGCACTTTTAAATAGCGATTTCTAGTGGGTCGCAAATCGACCTACCTCATGAATATTAATGAGGTAGGTCGCACTTAGCGACCCATTATGAATGACAGTCATCACATTAATGGTGGGCTGCTGGGGTCAGCAGACCACCATGTCTGTGACTACTTTTAAATAAAGCAATCTTTTTTTGTTTGTTAATACAGACCGTTTTCTTTAAAGAAAAACAGAATGTGTTGAAAAAAAAGACAATTAAACATATAAGTTAAATTTTTTAAGAGTAGGCAGTGGTCCATGGAACCACTGCCTGCTCTTAAAAAAAATGTTTTACATTCTCAAAGGGGAAGGGGTCCCTTGTGGACTCCTTCCCATTTGTGAATGGGTTACTACCTCCTTCAAGGAGGTGGTAAATTATAAATGTTTTGAGACCGAAATTCAGTGGTAAATCATTAATACATACGGCTCTGATTCGGTAATTGGAAGGAATTCCCTAAATACACTCTTTCCAAATACCGAATCACAAAACCAAATTGTGATCCAGTAGCAAGTTATCATATTGCAATGTGGCTTCTGTACATTACAAAATGCTTTTATGCAGCCGCAAACGGCCCAGTTCTGCAAATTGGGCCACTTTCAACCTCCCAAAAAGTTTTGTAAATGAGGCCCTCTGTTCCTTCTATCTCTGGTCCTTCTGTTCCATCTGGCCCTTGTCTACTGGATCCTGATATCCCAGTTCCACATCCTCATGGCCCTCCTGATCTTTCTCACCCCGGCCCCTGCACCCCTAGTCCTCTTTTTCCTTGTCCTGTTCCTCCTGGTCTGTTTGTGCCTGGTTCCCTCTGTTCTTGGTAACACTGGTCCTCATGGCTTAGGTTTCCTTCGTCCCTGTGGCTCTGGTCATGCTAGCCCTCCTGGTGGTCCTCCCGTTTCTTCATCCTCTTAATGCTCATCATCCTCCTCCTGCCGGTCCTGCTCCTTCCTTCCCCAGGTCCCCTCCACAGCGACTTCAGTCAGGGACATCCTCCAACCCCGTCACCCAGATTTGTATGTTTTTTTTTGGCTTCACAAATTATTTTGCTGAGACAACACTATCAGGATCATAAGTAAGGGTTCAGTAGTGTTACCACCTGCTCGTTTTATACCAGCATGACTGGTATGTCTGATAGACTTCTTGCCGCAGATTCCATACCTTAGAATGATCAACAGGTGTCAGACTGGATCCTGAAACTTTTCGAGCAGTACCTCTGCACGCTGGTAGGTGGCTTTGTTCGACTCTGCAAAGGCATTGTCTGTGCTGGAAATGACATGCACAGTGCCTATGTAGACGCTACCCCAACATGCTGACATCAGTTCTTTCCTTTCTGCTCCAGTCAGTGCAGATCTAGAGATAGCTACCTCCAGTCAATTTTTGACTGACCCTTTTTCAATGTTTTGTTGAATCTTTTTTGAGATGTTGTCTCCCAGTGTACTAGGGATCTCCCCCCCCCCACAAAAAAAGTGGAATTCAAGCCCTGAAGTCCCTGCCACAGACAGATGTCTGTGACAGACCCTTGTCGCCAGATGCCTGTTGCCTCCATGACGCTCCAGGTCCTGCTTCAGATGCTCACTTTAGTTCAGGTTCTGTCTGCCTTCGATCCTGGAGACTGGATAGTAGCGCTGGACTTGCAGGATGCCTATTTCCATGTCTCCGTCCTGCCTGCCTACAGGTGTTACCTATGGTTCATGGTATGCCATGAGCATTATTAGTTAGCTGTGTTCCCCTTTGGCCTTACCAGCGCCTTCAAGTGTTCTCCAAGGTGATGGCGGTGGTTGCAACACATCTGCGAAGTCCTCCTCTGTCTCGATGATTGGCTGTTGAAGGGGGGCTTGCCCCAGGCAGTCTCTTCCCACTTCCAGACTACTGCAGACCTTCTACATTTGCTAAGGTTCAATATAAATGTCCAGAAGTCACACCTGACAGTCTTAGATGCTCCCTTTCATCTGAGCTGTTTTTGATACAGTGCAGTCCAGGATGTTCGGGCTATGATTCTGACATTTCAGCCTCTATCCTGGATTTCAGTGAGACTGACTCTGAGGCTGCTGGTCCTCATGCATCCTGCTGGTGACACATGCCCGCTGGCACATGCGGGCTCTGCAGTGGGACCAGAAGGCTCAGTGGGCACAGTGTCAGGGAAATCTCTTAAACCTGGTCCAGATCTCCATGGGGTTCTGCATACGACCTGCATTAGCGGCTGTCGAACCAATATTGGGTCAGCAGCAGACCCCTCTCCCTTCCCCAACCAGAGCCCACTATAGTGACAGATGCGTCACTCCCGGGCTGGGGCGGCCACCTGGGAAAAGCAGAGATCAGAGGCCTCTGGTTTCTGGCAGAGATTCAGCTCCATATTAACTTGCTGGAGCTAAGAGTAATCTGACTGGCATTCTCATGTTATGTTAGCAGCATTTATAGAGCACATTAAACCTGAGGGCATCAAATCACTAAAAGGAGACCCGGCAGATGACAAAGAGCATTCACTAAAGGCTGTGCAAAAATATAAAGCCAAGTTTTTAGAAGCTTTTTGAAAATAGAGAACATTTCAGTGCCCACAATATGGGGAGGCAAAGTATTTCATGACTGAGCTGCACGTACAGAAAAGGCCCTTCCACCCCTTCTAGTTTTGCGAAATCTAGAAACAACAATGAGTTTGCGCAAAGAAGACCTAAGAGGTCTATGTGGTATTGTGTTAAGAATAAGTAAGGAAAAAATAACTTTCATGTATTTAAAATGTATCATATTACTTGTGTAATTGTAGTTCATTGTTTTACTCTTTGTTTATTTGTAACATGTTACTTGGTTTCTTCCGGCCGCCCCTGCTCCATCAATGGGACTGTTTAGAATGTTGGTCAGGACAGTTGGAGAAGGAGCAGAGCAGGAGTGGCTGGAGTTTCCTTTTCTGAGTTGAGAATTATTCTTCAATAAATACGGATTACTGTTTCCTGGTTTCCTGCATCCAAATTACTTCAATTTTGGCGACGAGGGTTAAGACTTTCAGTCTGGAGGACCACGCGTCAGATTTTATTCCACACACGACCATCATCTAATTTAACAGAGAGGAGAAAGGTGTTCCGGGGTGTGAAAACAAAGCAGCGGACTGTTTATCTAGAATGAAGAATGTTGATTGGGATGGTTATGACTCTGATGATTCCTGGTGGGTTGACGAGGATGTTAAGGTATGTGCTGTCACTGACGGGTGTGTTACAGAGGATGAATGGTTACAAGGAATGAAGGATGATGTAAATCTTTCCCGTGTCAGAGATTTACTTTTGGATGGACGGGCCTTAAAAAAAAAATGAGAATATGAGTGAGAATTATAGTAAAATTTGGCATGAATTGTCCATTCAGAATGGGATAGTATTGAGAGGAGAAAGGTTAATTCCTCCATGTAACTTGCGTGAGTGCATCATGGATTTTGCCCATAGTGGTCATCATGGGATTTGTAAAACTAAAGAAAGACTGAGAGGAGAATACTGGTGGGCGGGTATGGACGTAAATATTGAAAGAAAAGTACGTGATTGTGTGGAGTGTAATGTTGCAGATAAGTCGTTGAAAGTTAGAACTCAACCTATGATACTCAAGAAAGCTCCTAACGAAGTGTGGGACTCAGTATCTATTGATATCTTAGGACCATTGAACTATAAATCACATTCAAAATTTGTTGTAGTTCTTATGGATGAGCTTTCTAGGTGGCCAGAGATCATGATCTCTTCAGAAGTGTCCTCTTTGACTGTGGTAGAATTTCTCACAGATGTTTTTAGTAAAGAAGGTAATCCCAGGTCCATTTTGACTGATAATGGGATTCAATTCACATCTAAACTTATGCGTGAGTTTTTGAGTAAAAGAGGGATTTTGCATAGAAAGAGTGCCTTGTACCATCCTGAGACAAATGGGATGGTGGAACGTTTCAACAGGACATTAAAGGAGACCATTCAATTGGCAAATCAATTAGGGTGTGATTGGGAATTCATGATTAAGAAGAAGGTGGAGGAATATAGGTTCACTCCACACACTAGCACTGGCCAACCCCCTTTTGTCATGTTCAAGAAACGTATACCACATACTATGGTGTATCCTCCGTGGGTTAAAGTTTATACTAAGGAGCAACTCAATTATGAAGGTAGGAGAGATTCAGCAAGGAGCAAACATTTGTTGTGTCAGGAGAAAAGAAAACAAGTGTATGATTTGAGGAAATCTGTAAAAGAGTTACATTTTGAGGTGGGTGATTTTGTAAAGGTCAAGTTACCTGGGAAAATTACAGGAGGGCAATCTCACTTTAGTAGAGTTTTTAAGGTTGTTGAAGTTTACAGTGGTGCTGTTAAATTAGATGATGGTCGTGTGTGGAATCTCAATAGAATTGTCAAAGTCAAGTAATGTAGATGGATATATTTTTACTTTTCTGGAAGAGGAAGGTGGTGTGGTATTGTGTTAAGAATAAGTAAGGAAAAAATAACTTTCATGTATTTAAAATGTATCATATTACTTGTGTAATTGTAGTTCATTGTTTTACTCTTTGTTTATTTGTAACATGTTACTTGGTTTCTTCCGGCCGCCCCTGCTCCATCAATGGGACTGTTTAGAATGTTGGTCAGGACAGTTGGAGAAGGAGCAGAGCAGGAGTGGCTGGAGTTTCCTTTTCTGAGTTGAGAATTATTCTTCAATAAATACGGATTACTGTTTCCTGGTTTCCTGCATCCAAATTACTTCAGTCTAGAAGGAGAATACCATTGAAACATTGGTTAAGCTGTTCCGTATTCTGGAAGTAGAGGGCCTTATGTATTGTGCAGAGAGCTTTGAAAACAATCCTGTTTTTGATTGGCAGCCAGTGAAGAGCATGCAGCTCATAGATATACATCGGGGGTATTATAACACTGTCACGTTTGGCATTCAGAAATTAAGAGTTGCTGTATTCAAAACAAGAAGTAATGCACGGAATAACAACAGTCTGGTGCAATTCTTAAGGAATAAAAGGAAATATCTTCCCCCAAAGTTTTAATACTATTAAAACAGGTGCCAGCTGTGCAGTGAGCCTGACTGTCAAAACTCAAGGAGTTATCCAGCAGAATACTCAAGTTCTTAGCAGGTTTCACAGGAGTAGGAAGAGACCCACACTGCTCAGGCCACCAATTCTTGGACCAGAGAGAATCTTTGGCACCAAAAACCAAGACTTCTGTCTTGCCAACATTGAGTTTTAACACACTGTTGTTCATTCACTTCTCAGTACTGGACATACGGTGCCTAAAAGATTCAGCAACCTCGGTCACACTGTTGAAAACTGACACAATGATTTGGGTGTTGTCAGCATATGGTTGGACCTCAAAGCCAAAGACCGACCAGAGCCGCCACAGGTGCCACATAGATGTTAAAGAGAGTTGGAGCCTTGAGCGACGCCACAAGGAAGAATAAAGGATTATGCTTTGAAGTCACCATAGCTGACCACCTGTACCGTGTCCAAAAGGAACAAAAAGAGCCGACTTAGGGCGACACCCCGACCCCTATCTCCTCCAGCCATCGTATCATACAAGTTGGCCAGATTGTGTCAAATGCTGTAGACAAATCGAGCATTATGAGTATGGCTGCACACCCCTGGTCAACATGGAGGCGGATGTTATCGGTTACTTCTACTAATGCAGTCTCGGTATTGTGACCAGCCCTGAAACCATTTTGTGAGAGTTCCAGGCAGTCACGAGCTTCTATGTAGTTGACCAGTTCCAGGTTTAAAAATGTCTCCAAACTTTGGCTGGTAAAGGAAGCACGGAAATTAGGGGATAGCTATTCAAGTTGTCCGAATTAGCATTAGATTTTTTTTTAGTAGTGGTGTAACTATAGCTCTTTTCCAGGGGGCAGGAAAGATGCCTGACTGAATAACACTCCTAAAAGTATTGTGCAGAAAGTCAGCAATACAGTCTGGTGCTAGATGGAAAAGTTTGGCCCAGCAAGGGTCTCGAGGATACCCAGATTTGGTGCTCAGAAGCAGCTCTTTAGTTTCCTGGAGAGAAATAGTCAGAAACTCCAACAATTTGTGTCTAGTTGGGTCTGCTGGCAAAGAGTTGCCATCCAACTTAAGATCAAAGGGGTGCAAATGTCTAAGATCTCATTTTTAAAAAAAGTGCCAGCCCATCACAGAAGGCTTTGGCGATGGAAGCCTGGACCTTAGAGAGAGGGGAGACCAAATCTTTGATAGTCTTAAACAGCAGTTTTGAGGAATTACCTGCAGTCCTAATTTTGTCAGTAAAGTAAACGGTTTGGCAGCCTTGATAGCTGATTTATAAGCCAATAAGGTTTCAACACCTTTCTTTCTTCTATCAAGGGAAGGCTAGTGCAGATGTTCACAGACAACACAACTGCCACGTAGTATTTCAACAAACAAGGCGGGTGAGGTTGTGGACTCTGTGTCAAGAGGCCCTGCATCTCTGGACATGTCTGGAACTTCAGGGCATTTCCTTGGTGGTTCAGCATCTGATGGGCTCTCTGAACACCAGACCGGACATACTCAGCTGTTGATGCCTAGTGGATCACGAATATTGTCTCCATCCATAATTGCTGCAAGGACTCTTTAGAGAGAGGGAAGATCTTTGGTTAAATCTGTTCACCAATGCCAAGAACTTGCAAAAGCAGAACTTCTGCGTGCTAGAGTTTCCAAGGCGAATCTTGCATTGAGACTCTTTTCATCTTGAGTATAGCTCAGGCCTCCTGTACACCTTTCTGCCAACACCACACCTGCCCAGAGTGCTCAAGAAGATCAGGAACATCCTGGCTTAAGTCATTCTTGTGGCTGTGGATTGGGCACGAAGAGTTTGGTATCCTGAAGTCCTGTGCATGAACATCGGTCCTCCAACCAGGCTGCCTTTTGAGGAGGATCTTCTGTCGCAGCAGCAGGGCAGCATCTGACATCCAAACCTGCGCATGCGCCGTCTTCATGCTTGGAGCGTGAGCGGTGACAGTTGACATTCTTTGATCTTCCTCCTGAAGTTTGTGATGCCAATCTGGCATCCAGGCATCCCTCAACCAAGACAGTATGTGCCTGCTGTTGGGACAAATTTGTAGCTTGATGTCCTTCCAAAGACGTTGATCCCCTTTGTGCACCCTTGTCCCAGGTTCTATGTTTGTTCTCTTGGCGCAGCAGAGCTTTGCTCTGGGCGCCATTAAGGGATACCTTTTCGCCAAATCAGCTTTTTTGTGATTGTCAGATATACCCTCCCTGTTCAAATCATGTGTTGTGACTTGTTTTCTTAAAGGACTTGTTTTCTTAAAGGACTCCAATACGTTTCCTCCAAGACATTTCATGATGCTCTAATGGGATCTGAACCTGATTCTAACTTCTCTGATATGCACGCACTTCAAGCCACTGCATTAGCTCACGGAGTCCTTGTCCTGGACATCTGTCAGGCTGCATTGTGGCATCTTTGCATATGTTTACTAAGCACTACTGCCTGAACATTCAGGTCTGTTGTGAGGAACATTTTGCCCACTCGGTCCTATAAGACCTTTTGGTCTTAATCTGTTCGCAGGCCCACCTCCGGGGAGGTATTGTTTGAGTATCTATTCTAAGGTAAGGAATCTCTGGCTAGAAGGCTGTATCAGATGAACAAGTTACTCACCTTTGGTAACGCCTTATCAGGTAGAGGTACTATCTAGAGCAGATACCTTTACCGGCCATCCCATCCTTCCCACTCTGTGGATGGATTCCTCCTTATAGGATAACCCTTATGAGGTCCTTAGTGTCTGCAAACTTCATTGCTACCTGATTCTGACATGGAAAGGTTGTTAAAGTAACAGATGTCAGCGCGCTGGGCTGGTGCCCCTTTAGACACCGCCCACTCACTTCCAGCGCGGACGATGCTGACGCGGAGCTGAATGACGCCACCTACCGGCGCACAGTGGTAGTGCTGGAAAGGTTTCTGGATCCAGACTGACTTCTGTGGATTATTCTAAGGTAAGGACTTTGCAGATAGAAAGTCTCTGCCAGATAAGGCGTTACCATAGGTAAGTAACTTTTTCTTTTATATCCTGGCCTGTAGAAAAATTTGAAAAATCACTCACAGTCGAAGTGTTTTGCCCTTATGAGTACATGCTTTAAATAGTACGTGTAACAAAAAACAATTTGTGTCCACTTCAGCTGCACTGATTACCCTGGTTGATAAGTAAAGAAAGACAGAAAGGCCATGTTAAAAATGAACATAGACAATTTCATATAAAGTTAAACTAAAGAATAATGTTTGGCGCTTTGCAGAGTATTAAAACATGAGCAGAAGGCTAGTATTTTTCTCTGGGAAATGTGTCACCTTGAAACACTGCTTATCATGTTAAAAACTAAGCTACCATTCCTAAGACATGCTAGGAAAGTGACTACAATGTCAGTGTAGCTGAAGGGGGCCACTCATGACCTGGAACCAATAAGCATCTGTGCCTGGAGCCCACTCTGCTGTGTGAATAATTTGAAAAGTGTGTTTTTCCAGAGGCAGCTGAGTGAATAGACACTCCTCTCAAGAATTACCTAGATGTATTGTTTACCTGTCTCTGTATTTTAGTTTCCCTGTTCCACAGAAGTCCCAATTGCAGGAGGATCAGTTTACCTCCTGCAAATGTCCCAAAGCATAGCTGCCAAGTTTTCAGAATGCTTATGTGTGACATTTCCAAGGTTTCAGTTTACTCATGCGTGACATTCAACTACCAAATGTGTGACACTTTCTTGTGAGTAGAAACAAAGAAGTGCATTGAAAGAGATACGTATAAGAGATGATCAGATGGCGGTGTGCTTGCCTCAGTGCACACATGAATGAGCTGTGCCTGCCTATGGAGTCATCTGAAGCTTCCTGGTGTCAAAGTGTATTCTTTTGATAGATGATGGAAAGGTGTTCCAAGCTGAGTTCAGGAGTGCATCCTTTTAATGAATACAGTAAAGGGTTGCACTACAGTGTGATTGTGTATTCCTAAAAATATACACTTTGAAAACATTTGTTTTGTATTAAACACTAAGGGCCTGATTTAGAACTCAGTAGACGGACTGCTGTGTCACAACGGAGACAGATGATTTAGAACTCAGTAGACGGACTGCTGTGTCACGACGGAGACAGATGATTTAGAACTCAGTAGACGGACTGCTGTGTCACGACGGAGACAGATGATTTAGAACTCAGTAGACGGACCGCTGTGTCACGACGGAGACAGATGATTTAGAACTCAGTAGACGGACTGCTGTGTCACGACGGAGACAGATGATTTAGAACTCAGTAGACGGACTGCTGTGTCACGACGGAGACAGATGATTTAGAACTCAGTAGACGGACTGCTGTGTCACGACGGAGACAGATGATTTAGAACTCAGTAGACGGACTGCTGTGTCACGACGGAGACAGATGATTTAGAACTCAGTAGACGGACCGCTGTGTCACGACGGAGACAGATGATTTAGAACTCAGTAGACGGACTGCTGTGTCACGACGGAGACAGATGATTTAGAACTCAGTAGACGGACCGCTGTGTCACGACGGAGACAGATATCCCGTGCGCCAAAATCGAAATCCCATTATATCCTATGCGATGTAAATTGCATCAGACAGGATATCGTCACCGTTGTGACGGAGTAACCCGTCCGCCAAGATCTCAATCAGGCCCTAAATCTCTGCACCTTTTGTGGAAGGCTATCCTGTGTCATACAGTCTTATAATAACTGCTTGCGTAATCACAGCGCTTCCAGATGCAGGCCAGGACCTTGTAGCACTATACAGAAGTCGATATTCCCCACTGCACAAATCTATTTCTTTATATATGTGTGTGTCTGTCTGTGTGTGTGTGTGTGTGTGTGTGTGTGTGTGTGTATAAATATATATATATATATATATATACACATATATATACACACTTTTTTCCAGTTTGAAGAAAAGTGTGAAAAAAAAGTGTGGCGAATTAGGCGAGGTAGCACGCGCCATCGGACCAGCACCACTGACGGTCAGGAGCAGGACCGGCACGCTGATGTGAAGTGTTTATATATATACCGACATACATACACACACACTCTCCATGCGCATTAACCAACTGAGTTTTCATCAAGTAAACGTTAGAGCATTTTCCCATCATTTTCTTTAATTTACATGATTTATATTTCATTTAACCTGTATGGATTACCATTTGCATAGCGTGAACAGCTGGTTCCAAGGAAGTGTCCTGGCACTACATGAGTATGGTTATTTGTATGTGGTTACCTGAAGATAAAAGGCCAACATATTTTGTCATTCAAGCCATAAGATCTTTGACCCTGCTCCCACACTCTGTCAGATATTACCCCATTGCACTTTGTCAGTGCACTGTGAACTTTCACCTGTGCCATCAGCTGTGGTGGTCACCGCAATGCCAAGCTGAACCAGGGAATGCATTTACTTGTGCTCTGGGCATCCGTGGAGGGCTCGGTGAGCAGCAGGCAGTGCTGTAAGTGGTTGTGAGAGAGGTCTGGATTGCTATCCTGCTATTCACTGGTGCCTCATTGGGCTGCTCTCCTTGGTCTGTGTAGGAGGTTGGCCTGGTGTGTGGTGGGTACCTGTGGTACTTACACCTTATACCAGGTCCAGGTATCCCTTATTAGTGAGCTGTAGGCAGTGTCTAGAAGCCAGGCTCTCTAGAGGTAGCTGTGGATGAGCAGTCAAAGCTTATCTAGGAGACATGCAAAGCTCATGCAATACCACTGTAGTCACACAGTACTTACACACAAGAAAGTAAACACTTGGTTGTACAAAAATAAAGGTACTATATTTTTGGAACACACTATCAGAAAATACTAGAGAGGCAACCCTCCAATAGGAGGTAAGTAAATACACTATATATACATATATATATATGTATATATACACACATTAATAATAAACAGTAAAAGGTATGAAAAGGTTAGAAAACAGTGCAAAATAGCAATAGTAGCCCTAGGAGGAGCCCAAACCATATACTAAGAAAGTGGAATGTGAACACAGGGCCCCCAACTAGGTAAGTAAGTTGTGTAGAGGGGAGCTGGGAGTACTAGGAAACCACACAGGTAAGTAATGCAGTACCCCCCAGCGACCACGAATAAAACACTGGATTTCCCCCCAACCATCCCAAATGATGAAAAGAAGAAAATGAAGACATCCAGAAGAGCCTGCAAGGAACCAGCAGTGGAAAGCCGAAGATGGAGGCCTGTGGAGAGAGGGGACCAACTCCAGAAGTGTCTGTGGAGTCCAGGGGAAGTAGGAGATACTACCCACCCAGAGGTACCTTTTGGAGTTGGTTGATGAAGAAGGAAGACAGGTTAGCAGTGCAGCACAGAAGCTGGAGAAGAGTTCCTGATGCATGCAAAAGGTGTCCCACGCTGGAAGCTGGATTGCAAATGGGTGTTGGTGAAGGATTTCTACCAACAATCCTTGGCAAAGGCAAACTCGCTGTTGGGGGCAAAGAGGTGTCTGCCGGGGACCAGCAAGGTCAAGGAGGACTTGCAAGGTCCAGGTGACTACCTATCAGAGGGTGCCTCTGACGTCACCTGCCTGGCCTGGCCACTCAGATGTTCCCAGAGTTCCCTACCAACCTTGGAATCAAGATGGCAGAACACAGGGACCCTCTGGAGGAGTTCTGGGCACCACCCCTGGGGTGGTGTTCGACAGGGGAGTGGTCACTCCCCTTTCTATTGTCCAGTTTCGTGCCAGCGCAGGGGCTGGGGGTCCCTGAACCGGTGTGGACTGGTTAATGCACAGAAGGCACCAAATGCGCCCTTCAAAGCAAAGCCAGTGGCTTGGGGAGGCTACCCCTCCCAAGCCAGTCACACCTATTCCAAAGGGAGAGGGTGTTACCTCCTAACCCAAAGGAAGTACTTTGTTTTGCCTTTCTGGGTTTGATCAGATCAAGCAGCAGGAGGGCAGAAACCTGTCTGGGAGGCGGCAGCAGCTTGGGCTGCCTGGAAACCCTCAAAAGGCTGAAATGGCAATACTGAGGGTCCTCTAAGGAACCCCCAAAGTGCATGAAATCATACAACCAATGCTTGCAAAAGCCTTGGGGTATGATTCCAACATGTTTGATACCAAACATGCCTATGTCCGGAGTTACTGTTATGTAGCTGGACATAGGTAGTGACCTATGTCCAGTACACACGTAAAATGGCGTCCCCGCACTTACGAAGTCCGGAAAAATGGGCCTGGAGTTCGTGGGGCACCTCTGCTAGTGCAGGGGTGATCTCACACACAGGTACTCTGCACCCTGCCCTCTTGGCTGGAAGGCCTGCCATAGGGGTGACTTATAAGTGACCTGGTGTAGTGAAAAGTGTCAGTGAAAGGGTGCTTGCACCTTTTCACGCAGGCTGCAATAGCAGTCCTGCAGAAGCCTTTGCATGGGCTCCCTGTGGGTGGCAAAATATGTGCTGCAGCCCATATAGATACCCTGGAGCCCCAATGCCCTGGGTACCTGGGTACCATATACTATAGAGCTATAATAGGGCACCAGTGTGCCAATTGTGGACGAAATACTGTGATAACAGTAACCAACAACCAAATTTAAGGGAGAGAGCATAACTACTGGGGTCCTGGTTAGCAGGATCCCAGTAGACACAGTCAAACACACTGACAAACAGGCCAAAAGTGGGGGTAACCAAGCTAGAAAGAGGCTACTTTCCTACACACTTACTTTCCAATGCTTCATACCTGCTGCATCCTCATTCTAAGATTGCCACCACCCTCCCATTGCCTAGTGTCCTTTTTTTCCTCAAGTCCAGCTTAATTAAAACCTCCTTAACACTATTTATCTGGTTGATGGTCAAATATTGTGTGATCTCTGTTTTTTAACCTACAGGCGGGTAAACAGTGGCATTTCAGATATTTAGCTGGTCATTGGTTAAATAACATAGATTATGCACTATATGACTGGCGCCCGGATAGCCACTTGCCTGCTCGCTGTGTTTTGGAGCCACAAACCAGAAGTGCCCAGCCCCAGTCCAGTCAAAACCTTCTCACCCAATCAAGCACCAGCTGGGAAGGTGCAAGCCGCCCTCACTCACAGGTCAGGTAGTGGAAGGGCAGGCATTGTGCACCTGTCTCCTTCGCTTTTCCTCGGGTGAGTGTGCTCCAAGGAAGGTCTATTTACAGCTTTAAGGCAGGTTATATAAGTATTTTTTTCAAGGAGTGTTCTGAAACATTTCTGCACCTTCAGACATACTCTGTGCCACGAGCAGTTCTATCTGTGACCTGCCGCTGGACGCTTGGGTATAACAGTGGTGGGACAGTGTGGGTGACTGGATGCAGACCCATATGGTGTCCCCAAGTGGGAGTATTTAAGCAGTTGATATGGAATGGTGCTGCTGTGTTGTTTGTGCTTCAAAGGACCGCAGGAGTGTCTGATGCTGTTGGTCTGCTTCTTTGTGGGTTATCAATTTTATTCTTCAGGGAGATACCAGTTGGCTTCCTGCTGTGCCTGTGAAGCAAGTTGGAGATTTGCCTGTGCGAGTGTTGTGCGTAAAGGTCCCTTTTGGTAACATATTTTAACTTTCGCTACTTATAGTTGTTGTAGGAGGCTGGCCCTCTATGTAGTGTGCAAAGCATAGGCACACTGTGTAGGGGGTCCAGTCAACCATACGTTGTTTTACAGGGGTAAAAACTAGATCACCTAATGCTCTCATTTTTAAGGTAGCTTGATCGAACAGTTAGGCGAATCTTGAAGAAGTGCAAAGCATTTGTTGTACTCACAGCATCAATCTTGCAACTCACACACTCAAAGGAATAACTTGAGACCAATTTATGAAAATACTTCACGTTTTTATATAAAGTTTAAGACCAAGATCATCAGAATTGGGTAAGTACTTTTGAAGTTTAATAAAAATAGTCTTTTTATGCGTAACTACGCACCATAGGAATCAATGGAGGATCACCTTTAAAAATACATATAAAATCGTACAGTTGGTTTACCAAGTTCTTCTTTTGCAGGTTGGTCGAGGCCGCCGGTGGGCACAGTGTGCCCACTGGAGAACTTCGGGAGGCTCCCGGTTCCGGCAGGAGCGGCATGAGAAGGTGCAGGGCCACTGCAGGGGACCACTTGCGAAAGTGCTGCACAGGTAAGTTTATCGATGGCTCCTTGTGGTCCTCTTGGAGTGTCAAGGTCGCAAGGGGTGGGGGATCCTTAGGGCACAATAGCTTCTTCGGTGCAGGGCATAGGGCAGCTGGGTGCAATGCATATCAGTGAGCCAGGAGCTGTGCGCAAGGATGCCCTCAGGAGCAGGAGATAAGTTGGTTCCAGGGTCGTTCAAAGGACAACGGGGGGCACTCTGGCAGGAGGTCCAGGTTGCTTCTGGAGTCCCTTGACTGGGGCTTCCTCCTGGTCCTTTACCAGCCTTGTGCGGCCTGTTTTTCTTGATGTCCGATGTGGACTGGCCAGTATACCTGGTATTGGCACAATTTGGCCTCTGGAGGTCGCAGTACCACCAAACTTGGCACACTGGCACGGGTTGTTCACACAATTGCAGGGTTGCAGTTTGGTCCAGCTGTGGCATCCAGTTTGGGAGTTAGCGGCTGGTTAGTGAAGTGACTCACTGATTTGCTGGTTTCTTGTGGTTGTAGAGTGGTACCTCCACTCTGGAGGGAGTTATCTGGTGATTTGTGAATCCTGGAGGTCCTCTGGGGTTTGTGTAGGGTTGTCCAATTATCCAGCAGCTCCTCAGCAGCGATTGTCGGGTACTGGGTGCAGCAGGCAGGGTTTGGCACTTTTTCATTGATGCAGCATATCCACAGCTCACGGGCTTCATATTTTCTTGGTGCTCTTCACCTTTTGTCCTTTGAATCTGATTTCCTGGTCTAGGGATGCCCTCTAAATACTAAATTTAGGGGGCATTTTAAGAGGGACCTAGTAGTGACCAATGGGTCATCTACCTTAGGGTGGCTATACCCACTAAGTGACCACTTCCGGTGGGTGGAGGTCACATACCTATACCTGGCTGGCTATTTGCCTTCCATTCACGGAAAATGAAATGGAGTGTACACCTCGCAGGCAACATCTTAGGGGTCGTGCATGCCAGGTGGAGCCACTCCCCCTATCCTTTGTGTAGTTTCCCCCCATTGCTCCCGCTAAAAAAGGGGGTTTGCAGTGGGGCACCCATCTGCTGCTAACAGCAGGCCCTGGGGTCAAGTTTCACAGGAAGTAGGCCCTTTGAAGCTTGCCGCTGGGGCAGTGCATTTTCCTGAGAGAGGGGGTGTTGGCACCTCCACACAGGAAGGGCATTGTTCTACAATCCAGAGAGAGAAGTCTCTACCTCAAGGTTGTAGATTGGATGTCTGGTGGTGGCAGGCTGGATAGAACCAGTCAGCAACCATGCCAGGGTACTAAGCTTTTGCAGGGGGCACTTCTAAGGTGACCCCTGGGTACATTTTATAATAAATATGCCACTGGCACCAGTGGGGATTTATCATTCTGAGTTGCTTGATACCAAACAACCCAAGGTTCAGAGTGGCCATCATGTTGCTGTGAAACTTGTAGTGATCAGTGTCCAGCGCATGCATGTTAAAATGGCTGCTCTGTCACTACATCTCAGGATTGGCAAGGACACAGTGGGTGCATATTGCTCCTGTAGCTATGCCCTCACATATAATATAGTTCACCCTGCCTTAGGGCTGGAAGACCTGCCAGAGGGCTGACTTACCTAGAGTGCATGCAATGTGGAGTAGACAGGGCACACAGGCAGTGTGCCATGTCGAGTTTACTTTTTAGGTTTGCATCAGGGCACTCAGCCTGCAATGGCAGTGCTGGGCGTATTGGAATGCATGGCCCTAGAGGGTGGCACAATCAGTGCTGCTGCCCTCGGGTGCCTACCTTTAGTATCTGATGTCCTGGGTACCTAAGTACCATTTACTAGGGACTTATAGTGGTAGCTAAAGGTGTCTCTAATTGTGCCAAGGCATCTTAACGGTTTTAGGGAAAGAGCTCTGGCTCAGGGATCCCGATTAGTAGGGACCCTGGGCACTACAATTTCTAGGTTAAATCATGCAAAAAGTGGGGGCTAACCATGTCAAAAAGAGGCCTCTCCTCACAGTCATGCCACGTCTCTTCGTGGAGGAGGACAAAGTGGTTAGTTCAGTCCAGAATCATGAAGCAAAACTGCCCATCTTGCCTACTTCATGGATCAGATTCTCACTCCTGCCATCTGAGAGCCTTTCTGGGATTGAGCAGGTCAAGTGACCCCCTGTAATTAGCCACAGGCAGGTAGGTTCTATCATAGTCTCCCTAGATCGCCAGTTACCTCCAGAGCTGTGGTACTAGCTGGAGATTGCCTGCAGATGAAGACATCCTAACTTTTCAGGTGGAGCTGCACTCATTTGTCCAGGACCCTAGGCTGAACCACTCCTTAACTCTTACTCAAGGGATACAGTTTACCCTGCATTTCACTGTACCTTGAAGGCCTGAGATCACAGGTCCACACGTTCAAGAAATAGAGGTTAGCCTCCATTTTCTAGGAGGTGACAGGCTCTCACATTTAAAGAGTAGAGGTTAGCCTCCATTTCAGTGCAAGTAGGCGATGACAGGCCCTCACACTCAAGGAATAGTGCTTAGCCTCCATTTCAGTGTTCCTATGAGGTGACAGGCCCTCACACTCAGGGAATAGAGAATAGCTTCCATTTTACTGTATGTAGGAGTTGACAGGCCTTCACACTCAGGTAATAGAGAATAGCCTCCATTTCGGTGTACCTCGGAGGTGACAGGCCCTCACACTCAGGGAATAGAGAATAGCCTCCATTTCAGTGTACCTCAGAGGTGACAGGCCCTCACACTCAAGGAACAGAGAATAGCCTCCATTTCAGCGTACCTCGGAAGTGACAGGTCCTCACACTCAGGAAATAGAGATTGGCCCCCCTTTCAGTGTACCTCGGAGGTGACAGGCCCTCACACTCAATGAATAAAGAATAGCCTCCATTTCACTGTACGTAGAAGGTGACAGACCCTCACACTCAGAGAATAGCCTCCATTTCAGTGTACCTAGGAGGTGACAGGCCCTCACACTCAGAGAATAGCCTCCATTTCAGTGTACCTAGGAGGTTACAGACGCTCACACATGGGGAAAAGAGAATAGCCTCCATTTCAGTGTCCCTCAGAGGTGACAGGCCCTCACACTCAAGGAATAGAGAATAGCCTCCATTTCACTGTACGTAGGAGGTGACAGGTCCTCCCACTCAGGAAATAGAGAATAGCCTCCATTTCACTGTACCTAGGAGGTGACAGGCCCTCACACTCAGAGAATAACCTCCATTTCACTGTACCTAGGGGGTGACAGACCCTCACACTCAGGGAATAGAGAATAGCCTCCATTTCATTGTACAGACGAGGTGACAGGCCCTCACACTCAAGGAATAGTGATTAGCCTCCATTTCAGTGTTCCTATGAGGTGACAGGCCCTCACACTCAGGGAATAGAGAATAGCCTCCATTTCGGTGTACCTCGGAGGTGACAGGCCCTCACACTCAGGGAATAGAGATTAGACCCCATTTCAGAGTACCTAGGAGGTAACAGGCCCTCACACTCAGTGAATAGAGAATAGCCTCCGTTTCAGTGTACCTCAGAGGTGACAGGCCCTCACACTCAAGGAACAGAGAATAGCCTCCATTTCAGCGTACCTCGGAGGTGACAGGTCCTCACACTCAGGAAATAGAGATTGGCCCCCATTTCAGTGTACCTCAGAGGTGACAGGCCCTCACACTCAGGGAATAGAGAATAACCTAAATTTTACTGTATGTAGGAGTTGACAGGCCCTCACACTCAGGTAATAGAGAATAGCCTCCATTTCGGTGTACCTCGAAGGTGACAGGCCCTCACACTCAGGGAATAGAGAATAGCCTCCATTTCACTGTACGTAGGAGGTGACAGGTCCTCACACTCAGGAAATAGAGACTAGCCTCCATTTCAGTGTACCTAGGAGGTGATAGGCCCTCATACTCAGAGAATAGCCTCTATTTCACTGTACCTAGGAGGTGACAGACCCTCACACTCAGGGAATAGAGAATAGCCTCCATTTCAGTATACATCGGAGGTGAGAGATCCTCACACTCAGGGAATTGAGAATAGCCTCCATTTCATTGTACGTACGAGGTGACAGGCCCTCACACTCAGGTAATAGAGAATAGCCTCCATTTCGGTCTACCTAGGAGGTGACCGGCCCTTACACTCAGGGAATAGAGATGAGCCCCCATTTCAGTGTACCTAAGAGGTGACAGACACTCACACTCAGGGAATAGAGAATAGCCTCCATTTCACTCTACGTAGGAGGTGAGAGACCCTCACACTCAAGATTTAGTGGTTAACCTCAATTTCAGTGTTCCTAGGAGGCTTGCTGTGACAGGCCCTCACACTCAGGCAATAGAGAATAGCCTACATTTCAGTGTACCTCGGAGGTGATTGGCCCTCCCACTCGGGGAATGAAGAATAGCCTCTAATTCACTGTAAGTAGGAGGTGACAGGCCCTCACACTCAAGGAATAGAGATTAGCCTCCATCTCGGTGTACCTAGGAGGTGACAGGCCCTCGCACTCACGGAATAGAGAATAGCCTCCATTTCACTGTATGTAGGAGGTGACACGTCTTCACACTCCGGAAATAGAGATTAGCCTCCATTTTACTGTACGTAGGAGGTGACATGTCCTCACACTCAGGAAATAGGGAATAGCCTCCATTTCAGTGTACCTCAGAGGTGACAGACCCTCACACTCAGGGAATAGAGATTAGCCCCCATTACAGTGTACCTAGGAGGTAACAGGCCCTCACACTCAGGGAATAGAGAATAGCCTCCATTTCAGTGTACCTCAGAGGTGACCAGCCCTCACACTCAAGGAACAGAGAATAGCCTCCATTTCACTGTACCTAGGAGGTGACAGACCCTCACACTCAGGGAATAGAGAATAGCCTCCATTTCAGTATACATCGGAGGTGAGAGATCCTCACACTCAGGGAATTGAGAATAGCCTCCATTTCATTGTACGTACGAGGTGACAGGCCCTCACACTCAGGTAATAGAGAATAGCCTCCATTTCGGTCTACCTAGGAGGTGACCGGCCCTTACACTCAGGGAATAGAGATGAGCCCCCATTTCAGTGTACCTAAGAGGTGACAGACACTCACACTCAGGGAATAGAGAATAGCCTCCATTTCACTCTACGTAGGAGGTGAGAGACCCTCACACTCAAGATTTAGTGGTTAACCTCAATTTCAGTGTTCCTAGGAGGCTTGCTGTGACAGGCCCTCACACTCAGGCAATAGAGAATAGCCTACATTTCAGTGTACCTCGGAGGTGATTGGCCCTCCCACTCGGGGAATGAAGAATAGCCTCTAATTCACTGTAAGTAGGAGGTGACAGGCCCTCACACTCAAGGAATAGAGATTAGCCTCCATCTCGGTGTACCTAGGAGGTGACAGGCCCTCGCACTCACGGAATAGAGAATAGCCTCCATTTCACTGTATGTAGGAGGTGACACGTCTTCACACTCCGGAAATAGAGATTAGCCTCCATTTTACTGTACGTAGGAGGTGACATGTCCTCACACTCAGGAAATAGGGAATAGCCTCCATTTCAGTGTACCTCAGAGGTGACAGACCCTCACACTCAGGGAATAGAGATTAGCCCCCATTACAGTGTACCTAGGAGGTAACAGGCCCTCACACTCAGGGAATAGAGAATAGCCTCCATTTCAGTGTACCTCAGAGGTGACCAGCCCTCACACTCAAGGAACAGAGAATAGCCTCCATTTCAGTGTACCTCGGAGGTGACAGGTCCTCACACTCAGGAAATAGAGATTGGCCCCCATTTCAGTGTACCTCGGAGGTGACAGGCCCTCACACTCAGGGAATAGAGAATAGCCTCCATTTCGGTGTACCTCGGAGGTGACAGGCCCTCACACTCAGGGAATAGAGAATAACCTCCATTTCAGTGTCCCTCAGAGGTGACAGGCCCTCACACTCAAGGAATAGAGAACAGCCTCCATTTCACTGTACGTAGGAGGTGACAGGTCCTCACACTCAGGAAATAGAGACTAGCCTCCATTTCAATGTACCGAGGAGGTGACAGGCCCTCACACTCAGAGAATAGCCTCCATTTCACTGTACCTAGGAGGTGACAGACCCTCACACTCAGGGAATAGAGAATAGCCTCCATTTCAGTGTACATCGGAGGTGACAGATCCTCACACTAAGGGAATTGAGAATAGCCTCCATTTCATTGTACGTACGAGGTGACAGGCCCTCACACTCAGGGAATAGAGATTAGCCCCCATTACAGTGTACCTAGGAGGTAACAGGCCCTCACACTCAGGGAATAGAGAATAGCCTCCATTTCAGTGTACCTCAGAGGTGACCAGCCCTCACACTCAAGGAACAGAGAATAGCCTCCATTTCAGTGTACCTCGGAGGTGACAGGTCCTCACACTCAGGAAATAGAGATTGGCCCCCATTTCAGTGTACCTCGGAGGTGACAGGCCCTCACACTCAGGGAATAGAGAATAGCCTCCATTTCGGTGTACCTCGGAGGTGACAGGCCCTCACACTCAGGGAATAGAGAATAACCTCCATTTCAGTGTCCCTCAGAGGTGACAGGCCCTCACACTCAAGGAATAGAGAACAGCCTCCATTTCACTGTACGTAGGAGGTGACAGGTCCTCACACTCAGGAAATAGAGACTAGCCTCCATTTCAATGTACCGAGGAGGTGACAGGCCCTCACACTCAGAGAATAGCCTCCATTTCACTGTACCTAGGAGGTGACAGACCCTCACACTCAGGGAATAGAGAATAGCCTCCATTTCAGTGTACATCGGAGGTGACAGATCCTCACACTAAGGGAATTGAGAATAGCCTCCATTTCATTGTACGTACGAGGTGACAGGCCCTCACACTCAGGGAATAGAGAATAGCCTCCATTTTGGTCTACCTAGGAGGTGACAGACCCTCACACTCAGGGAATAGAGAATAGCCTCCATTTCAGTGTACCTCAGAGGTGACAGACCCTCACACTCATGGAATAGAGATTAGCCCCCATTTCAGTGTACCTAGGAGGTAACAGGCCCACACACTCGGGGAATAGAGAATAGCCTCCATTTCAGTGTACCTCCGAGGTGACAGGCCCTCACACTCAAGGAACAGAGAATAGCCTACATTTCAGCGTACCTCGGAGGTGACAGGTCCTCACACTCAGGAAATAGAGATTGGCCCCCATTTCAGTGTACCTCGGAGGTGACAGGCCCTCACACTCAATGAATAGAGAATAGCCTCCATTTCACTGTTCGTAGGAGGTGACAGACCCTCACGCTCAGGAAATAGAGATTAGCCTCCATTTCAGTATACCTTGGAGGTGACAGACCCTCACACATGGGGAAAAGAGAATAACCTCCATTTCAGTGTCCCTCAGAGGTGACAGGCCCTCACACTCAAGGAATAGAGAATAGCCTCAATTTCACTGTACGTAGGAGCTGACAGGTCCTCACACTCAGGAAATAGAGAATAGCCTCCATTTCAGTGTACCTAGGAGGTGACAGGTCCTCACACTCAGAGAATAACCTCCATTTCAAAGTACCTAGGGGGTGACAGACCCTCACACTCAGGGAATAGAGAATAGCCTCCATTTCAGTGTACATCGGAGGTGACAGATCCTCACACTCAGGGAATAGAGAATAGCCTCCATTTCATTGTACGGACAAGGTGACAGGCCCTCACACTCAAGGAATAGTGGTTAGCCTCCATTTCAGTGTTCCTATGAGGTGACAGGCCCTCACATTCAGGGAATAGAGAATAGCCTCCATTTTACTGTATGTAGGAGTTGACAGGCCCTCACACTCAGGTAATAGAGAATAGCCTCCATTTTGGTGTACCTCGGATGTGACAGGCCCTCACACTCAGGGAATAGAGATTAGACCCCATTTCAGTGTACCTAGGAGGTAACAGGCCCTCACACTCAGGGAATAGAGAATAGCCTCCATTTCAGTGTACCTCAGAGGTGACAGACCCTCACACTCAGGAAATAGAGATTAGCCCCCATTTCAGTGTCCCTAGGAGGTGACAGGCCCTCACACTCAGGGAATAGAGACTAGCCTCCATTTCACTGTATGTAGAAAGTGACAGGCCCTCACACTCAGGGAATAGAGAATAGCCTCCATTTCAGTGTACATCGGAGGTGACAGATCCTCACACTCAGGGAATAGAGAATAGCCTCCATTTCATTGTATGGACAAGGTGACAGGCCCTCACACTCAAGGAATAGTGGTTAGCCTCCATTTCAGTGTTCCTATGAGGTGACAGGCCCTCACACTCAGGGAATAGAGAATAGCCTCCATTTTACTGTATGTAGGAGTTGACAGGCCCTCACACTCAGGTAATAGAGAATAGCCTCCATTTCGGTGTACCTCGGAGGTGACAGGCCCTCACACTCAGGGAATAGAGATTAGACCCCATTTCAGTGTACCTAGGAGGTAACAGGCCCTCACACTCAGGGAATAGAGAATAGCCTCCATTTCAGTGTACCTCAGAGGTGACAGACCCTCACACTCAGGAAATAGAGATTAGCCCCCATTTCAGTGTCCCTAGGAGGTGACAGGCCCTCACACTCAGGGAATAGAGACTAGCCTCCATTTCACTGTATGTAGGAAGTGACAGGCCCTCACACTCAGGTAATAGAGATTAGCCCCCATTTCAGTGTACCTCGGAGGTGACAGGCCCTCACACTCAATGAATAGAGAATAGCCTCCATTTCAGTGTCCCTAGGAGGTGACAGGCCCTCACACTCAGGGAATAGAGGATAGCCTCCATTTCAAAGTACTTTGGAGGTGACAGGTCCCCACACTCAGGAAATAGAGATTGGCCCCCATTTCAGTGTACTTCGGAGGTGACAGGCCCTCACACTCAATGAATAGAGAATAGCCGCCATTTCACTGTACGTAGGACGTGAGAGACCCTCACACTCAGGAAATAGAGATTAGCCTCCATTTCAGTGTACCTAGGAGGTGACAGACCCTCACACACGGGGAAAAGAGAATAGCCTCCATTTCAGTGTCCCTCAGAGGTGACAGGCCCTCACACGCAAGGAATAGAGAATAGCCTCCATTTCACTGTATGTAGGAGGTGACAGGTCCTCACACTCAGGAAATAGAGACTAGCCTCCATTTCGGTCTACCTAGGAGGTGACAGGCCCTTACACTCGGGGAATAGAGATTTGCCCCCATTTCAGGGTACCTAGGAGGTGACAGACCCTCACACTCAGGGAATAGAAAATAGCCTCCATTTCACTGTACGTAGGAGGTGAGAGACCCTCACACTCTAGGATTAGAGGATAACCTCAATTTCTGTGTTCCTAGGAGGCTTGGTGTGACAGGCCCTCACACTCAGGGAATAGAGAATAGCCTCCATTTCACTGTACGTAGGAGGTGACAGACCCTCACACTCAGGAAATAGAGATTAGCCTCCATTTCAGTGTACCTTGGAGGTGACAGACCCTCACACATGGGGAAAAGAGAATAGCCTCCATTTCAGTGTCCCTCAGAGGTGACAGGCCCTCACACTCAAGGAATAGAGAATAGCCTCCATTTCACTGTACGTAGGAGCTGACAGGTCCTCACACTCAGGAAATAGAGAATAGCCTCCATTTCAGTGTACCTAGGAGGTGACAGGTCCTCACACTCAGAGAATAACCTCCATTTCAAAGTACCTAGGGGGTGACAGACCCTCACACTCAGGGAATAGAGAATAGCCTCCATTTCAGTGTACATCGGAGGTGACAGATCCTCACACTCAGGGAATAGAGAATAGCCTCCATTTCATTGTACGGACAAGGTGACAGGCCCTCACACTCAAGGAATAGTGGTTAGCCTCCATTTCAGTGTTCCTATGAGGTGACAGGCCCTCACATTCAGGGAATAGAGAATAGCCTCCATTTTACTGTATGTAGGAGTTGACAGGCCCTCACACTCAGGTAATAGAGAATAGCCTCCATTTTGGTGTACCTCGGAGGTGACAGGCCCTCACA
This sequence comes from Pleurodeles waltl, assembly GCF_031143425.1. Lineage (NCBI taxonomy): Eukaryota > Metazoa > Chordata > Amphibia > Caudata > Salamandridae > Pleurodeles > Pleurodeles waltl. The sequence goes on along the minus strand of NC_090447.1, from coordinate 1,533,700,805 downwards.
CTCAGGGAATAGAGATTAGACCCCATTTCAGTGTACCTAGGAGGTAACAGGCCCTCACACTCAGGGAATAGAGAATAGCCTCCATTTCAGTGTACCTCAGAGGTGACAGACCCTCACACTCAGGAAATAGAGATTAGCCCCCATTTCAGTGTCCCTAGGAGGTGACAGGCCCTCACACTCAGGGAATAGAGACTAGCCTCCATTTCACTGTATGTAGAAAGTGACAGGCCCTCACACTCAGGGAATAGAGAATAGCCTCCATTTCAGTGTACATCGGAGGTGACAGATCCTCACACTCAGGGAATAGAGAATAGCCTCCATTTCATTGTATGGACAAGGTGACAGGCCCTCACACTCAAGGAATAGTGGTTAGCCTCCATTTCAGTGTTCCTATGAGGTGACAGGCCCTCACACTCAGGGAATAGAGAATAGCCTCCATTTTACTGTATGTAGGAGTTGACAGGCCCTCACACTCAGGTAATAGAGAATAGCCTCCATTTCGGTGTACCTCGGAGGTGACAGGCCCTCACACTCAGGGAATAGAGATTAGACCCCATTTCAGTGTACCTAGGAGGTAACAGGCCCTCACACTCAGGGAATAGAGAATAGCCTCCATTTCAGTGTACCTCAGAGGTGACAGACCCTCACACTCAGGAAATAGAGATTAGCCCCCATTTCAGTGTCCCTAGGAGGTGACAGGCCCTCACACTCAGGGAATAGAGACTAGCCTCCATTTCACTGTATGTAGGAAGTGACAGGCCCTCACACTCAGGTAATAGAGATTAGCCCCCATTTCAGTGTACCTCGGAGGTGACAGGCCCTCACACTCAATGAATAGAGAATAGCCTCCATTTCAGTGTCCCTAGGAGGTGACAGGCCCTCACACTCAGGGAATAGAGGATAGCCTCCATTTCAAAGTACTTTGGAGGTGACAGGTCCCCACACTCAGGAAATAGAGATTGGCCCCCATTTCAGTGTACTTCGGAGGTGACAGGCCCTCACACTCAATGAATAGAGAATAGCCGCCATTTCACTGTACGTAGGACGTGAGAGACCCTCACACTCAGCAAATAGAGATTAGCCTCCATTTCAGTGTACCTAGGAGGTGACAGACCCTCACACACGGGGAAAAGAGAATAGCCTCCATTTCAGTGTCCCTCAGAGGTGACAGGCCCTCACACGCAAGGAATAGAGAATAGCCTCCATTTCACTGTATGTAGGAGGTGACAGGTCCTCACACTCAGGAAATAGAGACTAGCCTCCATTTCGGTCTACCTAGGAGGTGACAGGCCCTTACACTCGGGGAATAGAGATTTGCCCCCATTTCAGGGTACCTAGGAGGTGACAGACCCTCACACTCAGGGAATAGAAAATAGCCTCCATTTCACTGTACGTAGGAGGTGAGAGACCCTCACACTCTAGGATTAGAGGATAACCTCAATTTCTGTGTTCCTAGGAGGCTTGGTGTGACAGGCCCTCACACTCAGGGAATAGAGAATAGCCTCCATTTCACTGTACGTAGGAGGTGACAGACCCTCACACTCAGGAAATAGAGATTAGCCTCCATTTCAGTGTACCTTGGAGGTGACAGACCCTCACACATGGGGAAAAGAGAATAGCCTCCATTTCAGTGTCCCTCAGAGGTGACAGGCCCTCACACTCAAGGAATAGAGAATAGCCTCCATTTCACTGTACGTAGGAGCTGACAGGTCCTCACACTCAGGAAATAGAGAATAGCCTCCATTTCAGTGTACCTAGGAGGTGACAGGTCCTCACACTCAGAGAATAACCTCCATTTCAAAGTACCTAGGGGGTGACAGACCCTCACACTCAGGGAATAGAGAATAGCCTCCATTTCAGTGTACATCGGAGGTGACAGATCCTCACACTCAGGGAATAGAGAATAGCCTCCATTTCATTGTACGGACAAGGTGACAGGCCCTCACACTCAAGGAATAGTGGTTAGCCTCCATTTCAGTGTTCCTATGAGGTGACAGGCCCTCACATTCAGGGAATAGAGAATAGCCTCCATTTTACTGTATGTAGGAGTTGACAGGCCCTCACACTCAGGTAATAGAGAATAGCCTCCATTTTGGTGTACCTCGGAGGTGACAGGCCCTCACACTCAGGGAATAGAGATTAGACCCCATTTCAGTGTACCTAGGAGGTAACAGGCCCTCACACTCAGGGAATAGAGAATAGCCTCCATTTCAGTGTACCTCAGAGGTGACAGACCCTCACACTCAGGAAATAGAGATTAGCCCCCATTTCAGTGTCCCTAGGAGGTGACAGGCCCTCACACTCAGGGAATAGAGACTAGCCTCCATTTCACTGTATGTAGGAAGTGACAGGCCCTCACACTCAGGTAATAGAGATTAGCCCCCATTTCAGTGTACCTCGGAGGTGACAGGCCCTCACACTCAATGAATAGAGAATAGCCTCCATTTCAGTGTCCCTAGGAGGTGACAGGTCCTCACACTCAGGGAATAGAGGATAGCCTCCATTTCAAAGTACTTTGGAGGTGACAGGTCCCCACACTCAGGAAATAGAGATTGGCCCCCATTTCAGTGTACTTCGGAGGTGACAGGCCCTCACACTCAATGAATAGAGAATAGCCGCCATTTCACTGTACGTAGGACGTGAGAGACCCTCACACTCAGCAAATAGAGATTAGCCTCCATTTCAGTGTACCTAGGAGGTGACAGACCCTCAAACACGGGGAAAAGAGAATAGCCTCCATTTCAGTGTCCCTCAGAGGTGACAGGCCCTCACACGCAAGGAATAGAGAATAGCCTCCATTTCACTGTACGTAGGAGGTGACAGGCCCTCACACTCAGGGAATAGAGATTAGACCCCATTTCAGTGTACCTAGGAGGTAACAGGCCCTCACACTCAGGGAATAGAGAATAGCCTCCATTTCAGTGTACCTCAGAGGTGACAGACCCTCACACTCAGGAAATAGAGATTAGCCCCCATTTCAGTGTCCCTAGGAGGTGACAGGCCCTCACACTCAGGGAATAGAGACTAGCCTCCATTTCACTGTATGTAGAAAGTGACAGGCCCTCACACTCAGGGAATAGAGAATAGCCTCCATTTCAGTGTACATCGGAGGTGACAGATCCTCACACTCAGGGAATAGAGAATAGCCTCCATTTCATTGTATGGACAAGGTGACAGGCCCTCACACTCAAGGAATAGTGGTTAGCCTCCATTTCAGTGTTCCTATGAGGTGACAGGCCCTCACACTCAGGGAATAGAGAATAGCCTCCATTTCGGTGTACCTCGGAGGTGACAGGCCGTCACACTCAGGGAATAGAGATTAGACCCCATTTCAGTGTACCTAGGAGGTAACAGGCCCTCACACTCAGGGAATAGAGAATAGCCTCCATTTCAGTGTACCTCAGAGGTGACAGACCCTCACACTCAGGAAATAGAGATTAGCCCCCATTTCAGTGTCCCTAGGAGGTGACAGGCCCTCACACTCAGGGAATAGAGACTAGCCTCCATTTCACTGTATGTAGGAAGTGACAGGCCCTCACACTCAGGTAATAGAGATTAGCCCCCATTTCAGTGTACCTCGGAGGTGACAGGCCCTCACACTCAATGAATAGAGAATAGCCTCCATTTCAGTGTCCCTAGGAGGTGACAGGCCCTCACACTCAGGGAATAGAGGATAGCCTCCATTTCAAAGTACTTTGGAGGTGACAGGTCCCCACACTCAGGAAATAGAGATTGGCCCCCATTTCAGTGTACTTCGGAGGTGACAGGCCCTCACACTCAATGAATAGAGAATAGCCGCCATTTCACTGTACGTAGGACGTGAGAGACCCTCACACTCAGCAAATAGAGATTAGCCTCCATTTCAGTGTACCTAGGAGGTGACAGACCCTCACACACGGGGAAAAGAGAATAGCCTCCATTTCAGTGTCCCTCAGAGGTGACAGGCCCTCACACGCAAGGAATAGAGAATAGCCTCCATTTCACTGTATGTAGGAGGTGACAGGTCCTCACACTCAGGAAATAGAGACTAGCCTCCATTTCGGTCTACCTAGGAGGTGACAGGCCCTTACACTCGGGGAATAGAGATTTGCCCCCATTTCAGTGTACCTAGGAGGTGACAGACCCTCACACTCAGGGAATAGAAAATAGCCTCCATTTCACTGTACGTAGGAGGTGAGAGACCCTCACACTCTAGGATTAGAGGATAACCTCAATTTCTGTGTTCCTAGGAGGCTTGGTGTGACAGGCCCTCACACTCAGGGAATAGAGAATAGCCTCCATTTCACTGTACGTAGGAGGTGACAGACCCTCACACTCAGGAAATAGAGATTAGCCTCCATTTCAGTGTACCTTGGAGGTGACAGACCCTCACACATGGGGAAAAGAGAATAGCCTCCATTTCAGTGTCCCTCAGAGGTGACAGGCCCTCACACTCAAGGAATAGAGAATAGCCTCCATTTCACTGTACGTAGGAGCTGACAGGTCCTCACACTCAGGAAATAGAGAATAGCCTCCATTTCAGTGTACCTAGGAGGTGACAGGTCCTTACACTCAGAGAATAACCTCCATTTCAAAGTACCTAGGGGGTGACAGACCCTCACACTCAGGGAATAGAGAATAGCCTCCATTTCAGTGTACATCGGCGGTGACAGATCCTCACACTCAGGGAATAGAGAATAGCCTCCATTTCATTGTACGGACAAGGTGACAGGCCCTCACACTCAAGGAATAGTGGTTAGCCTCCATTTCAGTGTTCCTATGAGGTGACAGGCCCTCACATTCAGGGAATAGAGAATAGCCTCCATTTTACTGTATGTATGAGTTGACAGGCCCTCACACTCAGGTAATAGAGAATAGCCTCCATTTTGGTGTACCTCGGAGGTGACAGGCCCTCACACTCAGGGAATAGAGATTAGACCCCATTTCAGTGTACCTAGGAGGTAACAGGCCCTCACACTCTGGGAATAGAGAATAGCCTCCATTTCAGTGTACCTCAGAGGTGACAGACCCTCACACTCAGGAAATAGAGATTAGCCCCCATTTCAGTGTCCCTAGGAGGTGACAGGCCCTCACACTCAGGGAATAGAGACTAGCCTCCATTTCACTGTATGTAGAAAGTGACAGGCCCTCACACTCAGGGAATAGAGAATAGCCTCCATTTCAGTGTACATCGGAGGTGACAGATCCTCACACTCAGGGAATAGAGAATAGCCTCCATTTCATTGTATGGACAAGGTGACAGGCCCTCACACTCAAGGAATAGTGGTTAGCCTCCATTTCAGTGTTCCTATGAGGTGACAGGCCCTCACACTCAGGGAATAGAGAATAGCCTCCATTTTACTGTATGTAGGAGTTGACAGGCCCTCACACTCAGGTAATAGAGAATAGCCTCCATTTCGGTGTACCTCGGAGGTGACAGGCCCTCACACTCAGGGAATAGAGATTAGACCCCATTTCAGTGTACCTAGGAGGTAACAGGCCCTCACACTCAGGGAATAGAGAATAGCCTCCATTTCAGTGTACCTCAGAGGTGACAGACCCTCACACTCAGGAAATAGAGATTAGCCCCCATTTCAGTGTCCCTAGGAGGTGACAGGCCCTCACACTCAGGGAATAGAGACTAGCCTCCATTTCACTGTATGTAGGAAGTGACAGGCCCTCACACTCAGGTAATAGAGATTAGCCCCCATTTCAGTGTACCTCGGAGGTGACAGGCCCTCACACTCAATGAATAGAGAATAGCCTCCATTTCAGTGTCCCTAGGAGGTGACAGGCCCTCACACTCAGGGAATAGAGGATAGCCTCCATTTCAAAGTACTTTGGAGGTGACAGGTCCCCACACTCAGGAAATAGAGATTGGCCCCCATTTCAGTGTACTTCGGAGGTGACAGGCCCTCACACTCAATGAATAGATTATAGCCGCCATTTCACTGTACGTAGGACGTGAGAGACCCTCACACTCAGCAAATAGAGATTAGCCTCCATTTCAGTGTACCTAGGAGGTGACAGACCCTCAAACACGGGGAAAAGACAATAGCCTCCATTTCAGTGTCCCTCAGAGGTGACAGGCCCTCACACGCAAGGAATAGAGAATAGCCTCCATTTCACTGTACGTAGGAGGTGACAGGTCCTCACACTCAGGAAATAGAGACTAGCCTCCATTTCGGTCTACCTAGGAGGTGACAGGCCCTTACTCTCGGGGAATAGAGATTTGCCCCCATTTCAGTGTACCTAGGAGGTGACAGACCCTCACACTCAGGGAATAGAAAATAGCCTCCATTTCACTGTACGTAGGAGGTGAGAGACCCTCACACTCTAGGATTAGAGGATAACCTCAATTTCAGTGTTCCTAGGAGGCTTGGTGTGACAGGCCCTCACTCTCAGGGAATAGAGAATAGCCTCCATTTCACTGTACGTAGGAGGTGACAGACCCTCACACTCAGGAAATAGAGATTAGCCTCCATTTCAGTGTACCTTGGAGGTGACAGACCCTCACACATGGGGAAAAGAGAATAGCCTCCATTTCAGTGTCCCTCAGAGGTGACAGGCCCTCACACTCAAGGAAAAGAGAATAGCCTCCATTTCACTGTACGTAGGAGGTGACAGGTCCTCATACTCAGGAAATAGAGATTAGACTCCATTTCAGTGTACCTAGGAGGTGACAGGCCCTCACACTCAGAGAATAACCTCCATTTCACTGTACCTAGGGGGTGACAGACCCTCACACTCAGGGAACAGAGAATAACCTCCATTTCAGTGTACATCGGAGGTGACAGATCCTCACACTCAGGGAATTGAGAATAGCCTCCATTTTTTGTACGGACGAGGTGACAGGCCCTCACACTCAAGGAATAGTGATTAGCCTCCATTTCAGTGTTCTTATGAGGTGACAGGGCCCTCACACTCAGGGAATAGAGAATAGCCTCCATTTTTACTGTATGTAGGAGTTGACAGGCCCTCACACTCAGGTAATAGAGAATAGCCTCCATTTCGGTGTACCTCAGAGGTGACAGGCCCTCACACTCAGGGAATAGAGATTAGACCCCATTTCAGTGTACCTAGGAGGTAACAGGCCCTCACACTCAGGGAATAGAGAATAGCCTCCATTTCAGTCTCCCTAGGAGTTGACAGGCCCTCACACTCAGGGAATAGAGACTAGCCTCCATTTCACTGTATGTAGGAAGTGACAGGCCCTCACACTCAGGTAATAGAGATTAGCCCCCATTTCAGTGTACCTCGGAGGTGACAGGCCCTCACACTCAGGGAATAGAGGATAGCCTCCATTTCAAAGTACTTTGGAGGTGACAGGTCCCCACACTCAGGGAATAGAGATTAGACACCATTTCAGTGTACCTAGGAGGTAACAGGCCCTCACACTCAGGGAATAGAGAATAGCCTCGATTTCAGTGTACTTCAGAGGTGACAGGCCCTCACACTCAAGGAACAGAGAATATCCTCCATTTCAGCGTACCTCGGAGGTGACAGGTCCTCACACTCAGGAAATAGAGATTGGCCCCCATTTCAGTGTACCTCGGAGGTGACAGGCCCTCACACTCAATGAATAGAGAATAGCCTCCATTTCACTGTACATAGGAGGTGACGGACCCTCACACTCAGGAAATAGAGATTAGCCTCCATTCCAGTGTACCTAGGTGGTGACAGACCCTCATACATGGGGATAAGAGAATAGCCTCCATTTCAGTGTCCCTCAGAGGTGACAGGCCCTCACACTCAAGGAATAGAGAATAGCCTCCATTTCACTGTACGTAGGAGGTGACAGGTCCTCACACTCAGGAAATAGAGACTAGCCTCCATTTCAGTGTACCTAGGAGGTGACAGGCCCTCAGACTCAGAGAATAGCCTCCATTTCACTGTACCTAGGAGGTGACAGACCCTCACACTCAGGGAATAGAGAATAGCCTCCATTTCAATGTACATCGGAGGTGACAGATCCTCACACTCAAGGAATAGAGAATAGCCTCCATTTCATTGTACGTACGAGGTGACAGGCCCTCAAACTCAGGGAATAGAGAATAGCCTCCATTTAGGTCTACCTAGGAGGTGACCGGCCCTTACACTCAGGGAACAGAGATGAGCCCCCATATCAGTGTACCTAGGAGGTGACAGACCCTCACACTCAGGGAATAGAGAATAGCCTCCATTTCACTCTACGTAGGAGGTGAGAGACCCTCACACTCAAGGATTAGAGGTTAACCTCAATTTCAGTGTTACTAGGAGGCTTGGTGTGACAGCCCCTCACACTCAGGCAATAGAGAATAGCCTACATTTCAGTGTACCTCGGTGGTGACTGGCCCTCCCACTCGGGGAATAAAAATAGCCTCTAATTCACTATAAGTAGGAGGTGGCAGGCCCTCACACTCAAGGAATAGAGATTAGCCTCCATTTCGGTGTACCTAGGAGGTGACAGGCCCTCACACTCAGGGAATAGAGAATAGCCTCAATTTCACTGTACGTAGGAGGTGACACGTCTTCACATTCCGGAAATAGAGATTAGCCTCCATTTTACTGTACGTAGGAGGTGACACGTCCTCACACTCAGGAAATAGGGAATAGCCTCCATTTCAGTGTACCTCAGAGGTGACAGACCCTCACACTCAGGGAATAGAGATTAGCCCCCATTTCAGTTTACCTAGGAGGTAACAGGCCCTCACACTCAGGGAATAGAGAATAGCCTCGATTTCAGTGTACTTCAGAGGTGACAGGCCCTCACACTCAAGGAACAGAGAATAGCCTCCATTTCAGCATACCTCGGAGGCGACAGGTCCTCACACTCAGGAAATAGAGATTGGCCCCCATTTCAGTGTACCCCGTAGGTGACAGGCCCTCACACTCAAGGAATAGAGAATAGGCTCCATTTCACTGTACGTAGGAGGTGACAGACCCTCACACTCAAGAAATAGAGATTAGCCTCCACTTCAGAGTACCTAGGAGGTGACATGTCCTCACAGTCAGGGAATAGAAAATAGCCTCCATTTCACTGTACATAGTTATTGACAGGCCCTTACACTCAGGGAATAGAGTTTAGCCTCCATTCCGGTGTACCTCAGAGGAGACAGTCCCTCACACTTGGGGAATAGAGAATAGCCTCCATTTCAGTGTACCTCTGAGGTGACAGGTCTTCTCACTCAGGGAATGGTGAATAGCCTCCATTTAATTGCACCTAGGAGATGAAAGACCCTCACACTAGGGGAATAGAGAATAGCCTCCATTTCAGTGTACCTAGGAGGTGACAGGCCCACACACTCAGTAAATAGATATTAGCCTCCATTTCAGTGTACTTAGGAAGTGAAAGGTCCTCACTCTCAGGAAATAGAGATTAGCCTCTATTTCAGTGTACCTCGAAGGTGACAGGCCCTCACACTCAAGGCACAGAGAATAGCCTCCATTTCACTGTACGTTGGAGGTGACAGGTCCTCACACTCGAGGAATACAGAATAGCCTCTGTTTAAGTGTACACCTGAGGTGACAGGGCCTCATGCTCAAGGAACAGAGTGTGAGAGCCTGTACCTCCTGGGTACACTGAAATGGAGGCATATCTCTTTTTCCTGAATGTGAGGACCTGTCACCTCCCACATACAGTGAAATGGAGGCTGTTCTCTATTCCTTGAGTGTGAGGGCCTGTCACCTCCGAGGTACACCGAAATGAAGGCTATTCTCTGTTCCCCAAGTGTTAGGCTCTGTCACCTTCTAAGTATATTGAAATGGAGGCTAATCTCTATTCCCTGAGAGTGAGGGTCTGTCACCTCCTAGATACACCGAAATGGAGGCGATTCTCTATTCCCTGAGTGTAAGGACCTATCACCTCCGAGGTACACTGAAATGGAGGGTATTCTCCATTCCCCAAGTGTGAGGGCCTGTCTCCTCCGAAGTACACCGAAATGGAGGCTATTCTCTATACCCTGAGTGTGAGGGCCTGTCACCTCCTATGTACAGTGAAATGGAGGCTAATCTGTATTCCCTGAGTGTGATGGTCTGTCACCTCTGAGGTACAGTGAAATGGAGTCTATTACCTATTTCCTGAGTCTGAGACCTGTCACCTCCTACATACAGTGAAATGGAGGCTAATCTCTATCCTCTGAATGTGAAGAGCTGTCACCTCCTACATGCAGTGAAATGGAGGCTATTCTCTATTCCCTGAGTGTGACGGCCAGTCACACCAAGCCTCCTAGGTACACTAAAATTGAGGTTAACCTCCAATTCTTGAGTATGAGGGTCTCTCACCTCCTACATACAGTGAAATGGAGGCTATTCTGTATTCCTCGAGTATGAGGGTCTGTCACCTCCTAGATACACTGAAATGGGGGATAAGGTACAGTGAAATTGAGGCTATTCTCTATTCCCTGAGTGTGAGGGCCTGTCACCTCCTATGTACAGTGAAACGGAGGCTAATCTCTATTCCCTGAGTGTGAGGGTCTGTCACCTCTGAGGTACACTGAAATGGAGGCCATTCTCTATTTCCTGAGTGTGAGGACCTGTCACCTCCTACGTACAGTGAAATGGAGGCTATTCTCTATTCCCTGAGTGTGAGGGCCTGTCACATCCTAGGTACAGTGAAAGGGAGGCTAATCCTTTTTCCTTGAGTGTGAGGGCCTGGCGCCTCCTATGTACAGTGAATTGGAGGCTATTCTTTATCCCTGAGTGGGAGGGCCAGTCACCTCCGAGGTACACTGAAATGTAGGCTATTCTCTATTGCCTGAGTGTGAGGGCCTGTCACACAAAGCCTCCTAGTAACACTGAAGTTGAGGTTAACCTCTAATCCTTGAGTGTGAGGGTCTCTCACCTCCTACGTAGAGTGAAATGGAGGCTATTCTCTATTCCCTGAGTGTGAGGGTCTGTCACCTCCTAGGTACACTGAAATGGGGGCTCATCTCTATTCCCTGAGTGTAAGGGCCGGTCACCTCCTAGGTAGACCGAAATGGAGGCTATTCTCTATTCCCTGAGTGTGAGGGCCTGTCACCTCGTACGTACAATGAAATGGAGGCTATTCTCTATTCCCTGAGTGTGAGAATCTGTCACCTCTGATGTACATTGAAATGGAGGCTATTCTCTATTCCCTGAGTGTGAGGGCCTGTCACCTCCTAGGTACAGTGAAATGGAGGCTATTCTCTATTTCCCGAGTGTGAGGACCTGTCACCTCCTAAGTACACTGAAATGGAGGCTATTCTCTATTCCTTGAGTGTGAGGGCCTGTCACCTCCTAGGTACACTGAAATGGAGCATATTCTCTATTCCCCGAGTGTGAGGGCCTGTCACCTCCTACGTAGAGTGAAATGGAGGCTATTCTCTATTTCCTGAGTGTGAGGGCCTGCCACATCATAGGTACACTGAAATGGAGGCTGTTCTCTGAGGTTGAGGGCCTGTCACCTCCAAGATACACCAAAATGGAGGCTATTCTCTATTCCCTGAGTGTGAGGGCCTGTCACGTCAAGCCTACTAGGAACACTGAAATGGAGATTAACCTCTATTCCCTGAGTGTGAGGGTCTGTCACCTCCTACGTACAGTGAAATGGAGGCTATTCTCTAATGATTGAGTGTGCGGGCCAGTCACCTCATAGGTACACCGAAATGGAGGCTATTCTCTATTCCCAGAGTGTGAGGGCCTTTCACCTCCTACATACAGTCAAATAGAGCCTATTCTCTATACTCTGAGTGTGAGGGTCTGTCACCTCCTAGGTATACAGAAATGGGGGCTATTCTGTATTTCCTGAGTTTGAGGGCCTGTTTCGCCAAGCCTCCTAGGAACACTGAAATGGAGGTTAACCTCTATTCCTTGAGTGTGAGGGTCTGTCACATCCTATGTACTGTGAAATGGAGGATATTCTCTATTTCCTGCATGGGAGGACCTGTCATCTCCGAAGTACACTGAAATTGAGGCTATCCTCTATTCCCTGAGTGTTGGGACCTGTCACCGCCGAGGTACACTGAAATGGAGGCTATTCTCTGTTCCCTGAGTGTGAGGGTCTATCACCACCTAGGTACAGTGAAATGGGGCTATTCTCTGAGTGTGAGGGCCTGTCACCTCCTCTGTACACTGAAGTGGAGACTGCTCTCTATTTCTTGAGTGTGAGGGCCTGTCACCTCCTACGTACAGTGAAATGGAGGGTATTCTCTGTTCCCTGAGTGTGAGGGTTTGTCACCTCCTGGTACACCGAAATGGAGGCTATTCTCTATTCCCTGAATGTCAGGGCCAGTCACGCCAAGCCTCCAAGGAACACTGAAATGGAGGTCAACCTCTGTTCCTTGAGCGTGAGGCCTTGTCCCCTCTGAGGCACACTGAAACGGAGGCTATTCTCTATTCCTCGAGTGTGAGGGTCTGTCACCTCCTAGGTACACTGAAATGGAGTCTAAACTCTATTTTAAGAGTGTGAGGATTTTCTCACTTCCAAGGTACACTGCAGTGGAGGCTATTCTCTATTCATTGAGTGTGAGGGCCTGTCACCTTCTCGGTACAGTGAAATGGAGGCTATTCTTTGAGTGTGAGAGCCTGTCACCTCCTAGGTACACTGAAATGGAGGCGTATCTTTTTTTCCTGAATATGAGGACCTGTCACCTCCTACATACAGTGAAATGGAGGCTGCTCTCTATTCCTTGAGTGTGAGGGCCTCTCACCTCCGAGGTACACTGAAATGGAGGCTAATCTCTATTCCCTGAGAGTGAGGGTCTGTCACCTCCTAGCTACAGTGAAATTGAGGCTATTCTCTATTCCCTGAGTGTGAGGGCCTGTCACCTCCTATGTAGAGTGAAATGGAGGCTAATCTCTATTCCCTGAGTGTGAGGGCCTGTCACATCCTAGGTACAGTGAAAGGGAGGCTAATCCTTTTTCCTTGAGTGTGAGGGCCTGTCGCCTCCTATGTACAGTGAATTGGAGGCTATTCTTTATCCCCGAGTGGGAGGGCCAGTCACCTCCAAGGTAGACTGAAATGTAGGCTATTCTCTATTCCCTGAGTGTGAGGGCCTGTCACACCAAGCCTCCTAGGAACACTGAAATTGAGGTTAACCTCTAATCCTAGAGTGTGAGGGTCTTTCACCTCCTACGTACAGTGAAATGGAGGCTATTTTCTATTCCCTGAGTGTGAGGGTCTGTCACCACCTAGGTACACTGAAATGGGGGCAAATCTCTATTCCCCGAGTGTAAGGGCCTGTCACCTCCTAGGTAGACTGAAATGGAGGCTAGTCTCTATTTCCTGAGTGTGAGGACCTGTCACCTCCTACGTACAGTGAAATGGAGGCCATTCTCTATTCCTTGCATGTGAGGGCCTGTCACCTCTGAGGGGACACTGAAATGGAGGTTATTCTCTTTTCCCCATGTGTGAGGGTCTGTCACCTCCTAGGTACACTGAAATGGAGGCTAATCTCTATTTCCTAAGTGTGAGGGTCTGTCACGTCCTACGTACAGTGAAATGGAGGCTATTCTCTATTCATTGAGTGTGAGGGCCTGTCACCTCCGAAGTACACTGAAATGGGGGGCCAATCTCTATTTCCTGAGTGTGGGGACCTGTCACCTCCAAGGTACGTTGAAATGGAGGCTATCCTCTGTTACTTGAGTGTGAGGGCCTGTCACCTCCGAGGTACACTGAAATGGAGGCTATTCTCTATTCCCTGAGTGTGAGGGCCTGTCACCTCCTAGGTATACTGAATGGGGGCTAATCTATATTCCCTGAGTGTGAGGGCCTGTCTCCTCCGAAGTACACCGAAATGGAGGCTATTCTCTATACCCTGAGTATGAGGGCCTGTCACCTCCTATGTACAGTGAAATGGAGGCTAATCTGTATTCCCTGAGTGTGATGGTCTGTCACCTCTGAGGTACAGTGAAATGGAGTCTATTACCTATTTCCTGAGTGTGAGATCTGTCACCTCCTACATACAGTGAAATGGAGGCTAATCTCTATCCTCTGAATGTGAAGAGCTGTCCCCTCCTACATGCAGTGAAATGGAGGCTATTCTCTATTCCCTGAGTGTGACGGCCTGTCACACCAAGCCTCCTAGGTACACTAAAATTGAGGTTAACCTCCAATTCTTGAGTATGAGGGTCTCTCACCTCCTACATACAGTGAAATGGAGGCTACTCTCTATTCCCTGAGTGTGAGGGCCTGTCACCTCCTATGTACAGTGAAACGGAGGCTAATCTCTATTCCCTGAGTGTGAGGGTCTGTCACCTCTGAGGTACACTGAAATGGAGGCCATTCCCTATTTCCTGAGTGTGAGGACCTGTCACCTCCTACGTACAGTGAAATGGAGGCTATTCTCTATTCCCTGAGTGTGAGGGCCTGTCACATCCTAGGTACAGTGAAAGGGAGGCTAATCCTTTTTCCTTGAGTGTGAGGGCCTGGCGCCTCCTATGTACAGTGAATTGGAGGCTATTCTTTATCCCCGAGTGGGAGGGCCAGTCACCTCCGAGGTACACTGAGATGTAGGCTATTCTCTATTGCCTGAGTGTGAGGGCCTGTCACACCAAGCCTCCTAGTAACACTGAAGTTGAGGTTAACCTCTAATCCTTGAGTGTGAGGGTCTCTCACCTCCTACGTAGAGTGAAATGGAGGCTATTCTCTATTCCCTGAGTGTGAGGGCCTGTCACCTCCTATGTACAGTGAAACGGAGGCTAATCTCTATTCCCTGAGTGTGAGGGTCTGTCACCTCTGAGGTACACTGAAATGGAGGCTATTCTCTATTCCCTGAGTGTGAGGGCCTGTCACCTCCTAGGTATACTGAATGGGGGCTAATCTATATTCCCTGAGTGTGAGGGCCTGTCTCCTCCGAAGTACACCGAAATGGAGGCTATTCTCTATACCCTGAGTATGAGGGCCTGTCACCTCCTATGTACAGTGAAATGGAGGCTAATCTGTATTCCCTGAGTGTGATGGTCTGTCACCTCTGAGGTACAGTGAAATGGAGTCTATTACCTATTTCCTGAGTGTGAGATCTGTCACCTCCTACATACAGTGAAATGGAGGCTAATCTCTATCCTCTGAATGTGAAGAGCTGTCCCCTCCTACATGCAGTGAAATGGAGGCTATTCTCTATTCCCTGAGTGTGACGGCCTGTCACACCAAGCCTCCTAGGTACACTAAAATTGAGGTTAACCTCCAATTCTTGAGTATGAGGGTCTCTCACCTCCTACATACAGTGAAATGGAGGCTACTCTCTATTCCCTGAGTGTGAGGGCCTGTCACCTCCTATGTACAGTGAAACGGAGGCTAATCTCTATTCCCTGAGTGTGAGGGTCTGTCACCTCTGAGGTACACTGAAATGGAGGCCATTCCCTATTTCCTGAGTGTGAGGACCTGTCACCTCCTACGTACAGTGAAATGGAGGCTATTCTCTATTCCCTGAGTGTGAGGGCCTGTCACATCCTAGGTACAGTGAAAGGGAGGCTAATCCTTTTTCCTTGAGTGTGAGGGCCTGGCGCCTCCTATGTACAGTGAATTGGAGGCTATTCTTTATCCCCGAGTGGGAGGGCCAGTCACCTCCGAGGTACACTGAGATGTAGGCTATTCTCTATTGCCTGAGTGTGAGGGCCTGTCACACCAAGCCTCCTAGTAACACTGAAGTTGAGGTTAACCTCTAATCCTTGAGTGTGAGGGTCTCTCACCTCCTACGTAGAGTGAAATGGAGGCTATTCTCTATTCCCTGAGTGTGAGGGCCTGTCACCTCCTATGTACAGTGAAACGGAGGCTAATCTCTATTCCCTGAGTGTGAGGGTCTGTCACCTCTGAGGTACACTGAAATGGAGGCCATTCCCTATTTCCTGAGTGTGAGGACCTGTCACCTCCTACGTACAGTGAAATGGAGGCTATTCTCTATTCCCTGAGTGTGAGGGCCTGTCACATCCTAGGTACAGTGAAAGGGAGGCTAATCCTTTTTCCTTGAGTGTGAGGGCCTGGAGCCTCCTATGTACAGTGAATTGGAGGCTATTCTTTATCCCCGAGTGGGAGGGCCAGTCACCTTCGAGGTACACTGAAATGTAGGCTATTCTCTATTGCCTGAGTGTGAGGGCCTGTCACGCCAAGCCTCCTAGTAACACTGAAGTTGAGGTTAACCTCTAATCCTTGAGTGTGAGGGTCTCTCACCTCCTACGTAGAGTGTAATGGAGGCTATTCTCTATTCCCTGAGTGTGAGGGTCTGTCACCTCCTAGGTACACTGAAATGGGGGCTCATCTCTATTCCCTGAGTGTAAGGGCCGGTCACCTCCTAGGTAGACCGAAAAGGAGGCTATTCTCTATTCCCTGAGTGTGAGGGCCTGTCACCTCGTACGTACAATGAAATGGAGGCTATTCTCTATTCCCTGAGTGTGAGAATCTGTCACCTCCGATGTACATTGAAATGGAGGCTATTCTCTATTCCCTGAGTGTGAGGGTCTGTCACCTCCTAGGTACAGTGAAATGGAGGCTATTCTCTATTTCCCGAGTGTGAGGACCTGTCACCTCCTAAGTACACTGAAATGGAGGCTATTCGCTATTCCTTGAGTGTGAGGGCCTGTCACCTCCTAGGTACATTGAAATGGAGCATATTCTCTATTCCCCGAGTGTGAGGGCCTGTCACCTCCTACGTAGAGTGAAATGGAGGCTATTCTCTATTTCCTGAGTGTGAGGGCCTGCCACATCATAGGTACACTGAAATGGAGGCTGTTCTCTGAGGTTGAGGGCCTGTCACCTCCGAGATACACCAAAATGGAGGCTATTCTCTATTCCCTGAGTGTGAGGGCCTGTCACGTCAAGCCTACTAGGAACACTGAAATGGAGATTAACCTCTATTCCCTGAGTGTGAGGGTCTGTCACCTCCTACGTACAGTGAAATGGAGGCTATTCTCTAATGATTGAGTGTGCGGGCCAGTCACCTCATAGGTACACCGAAATGGAGGCTATTCTCTATTCCCAGAGTGTGAGGGCCTGTCACCTCCTACATACAGTCAAATAGAGGCTATTCTCTATACTCTGAGTGTGAGGGTCTGTCACCTCCTAGGTATACAGAAATGGGGGCTATTCTGTATTTCCTGAGTTTGAGGGCCTGTTTCGCCAAGCCTCCTAGGAACACTGAAATGGAGGTTAACCTCTATTCCTTGAGTGTGAGGGTCTGTCACATCCTATGTACTGTGAAATGGAGGATATTCTCTATTCCCTGCGTGGGAGGACCTGTCATCTCCGAAGTACACTGAAATTGAGGCTATCCTCTATTCCCTGAGTGTTGGGACCTGTCACCGCCGAAGTACACTGAAATGGAGGCTATTCTCTGTTCCCTGAGT